>NC_134356.1:78340524-78665524 GCF_048569485.1 Anomaloglossus baeobatrachus
CGCCGAAGGATTAGATGTGCTGGATGCTGGAGGCCTGGAGGCTGCGGCAGCTGGCGGCAACCCACCTGACGCAGAGACAAGTGAAAGTGACTCCAGCTCCGATGCTGAGCCTGCCCCTGAAAGTGAGGCGGCAAGTGAGCGTCTCCGCTACGTGGGGGAACCGGTGGTGTACTACACTGCGAGAAACGTCGGGAACGGATATCGGGCACCCCTGTCACAGCCGGCATGTCACTGCATGTTTGATGTGTTGGTGGCGGAGGATGGGGCTGCCTCCTCAGAGGAATCAGAGTAAGGGCAGCGGAGTACCGTTGTCCCAGTCCCCGTTGGGACCACCACAGCTGTAAAGTTGAAAAGTTTTGAAAGTTTATGAAAAGATGATAAGTGAATGAAACCGAAGAAAAGTCACCTGATTACCGCTGATTGAAACCGGTCGTTGCCGGCACCGTTGTCCCCGTGGGGACCGTTTAAAAAGCTGCATAGGAACTACTATGGACAAGCCTGAGAACTTGCAGGGCAACCACAAACATTAGTGGAATGTAAATAATTGTTGTTGTTGCAGCTTCCCACCGTTGCCGCCTCCGGAGAGGCAGATTGGAGGAAGGGCCCGCAGTGGAGCAAGCTGGGGCCCAGCCACCACCGGAACCGGTGGCATTCCTCTGGGGGTCCAGGGGTTCCCCATGGACGTGGGTCCCCTGAAAAGGACAGAACCCGCTCGGGCAACTTGTGCAGGACTGGGGTCAAGGGGTGCTGACTGTTTGCTAGGGGCAGCATCAGGGCCAGGTTGCTTGGGTGGGAGAGAGCGGAAGCCGTAACCGTTTTGCAACCGTTTAAGTAAGAGTACCTCCCGATGTGGGAAGAAGTTATTTTAATTGTATGTCTGTCACCGTTTTACATTTTTATATTTTACAGTTAAAAATAAAAATAAAACCGGTGTTGGACGGGCAGCCCGCGGACGGTCTGCATTTTGCTAAGGGGGAATGTGACGCCATGGACAAGCCAGGGGTCACAGGTAACTACACCACCACACCCTACACCCCGGTTAGGCACATCAAAGCTAGACCCAAAAATCCTTGTTGCCTTCCTCCAGGGGCTGATGTTCACACCAGGGGGTGGGCCAGGCGGTTGGTCCCGCCCACCGAGGAGTTCACAGTCCTGGAGGCAGGAAAAGACCGCAGATTAGTTTTGGACAGAAAAGTGTGAGGAGCAAAGTGGTAGGAGAGCAACTGTGAGACTGCGTCCGGGTGTGTGCCCCGGACAGTGACAGCAAGGTTAGCAGACGGCGGTGACCGTCTGCAGGAGTGGCCTATCGGAGTTGCCGTAAGGACCGTGGACGGGCGGTGTACCCGGCGGTACTGGACCGGTACACAAGGAGAAGCCAGCACCATTGGCAGGGGCTTTTCGGACCCCGGCAAGGTTTGGAGTCGCCGTGAATTTGCCAAATCCGTCAGTGAAGGGGACCTCCGGGTTTCCAAACAACTAAGTCCCGATTGAAGGCAACAGTCCAACCGTATGAGAGAGACACTGCCACCGCCAAGGCACCAGTTTCTCAGGGCCAGTGCCTGCGGGCAAAGAGGGGCTCCTCCGGCCCATATCCAAGCCGGGGAGCGGGTTACCGGTGGGAACCCATTGGAACCAACAGAAGTACTAGGTGCAGGGAAAGAGACAGTCACCGTTAACTACCGGGGAAAAGCAACAGCAGCCGTCCGTGGGAACCGTCTTTCCAGCCGTGTGTTTTACCAAGAACTGTAACTGAATAGGATAACTGAAGTGAGCACTAATATATATATATATATTATGAGTGCAAGCCAAAAAATACATACTATATAAGGATAAGGCTGCACATCAAACTTAGATAATGGTATAATGCCTCAAGCATATGGAAAAATATTGGAATATACAATGAAAAATGCTACTTGCTAATTTGAACATGTGAATAATGAAATGCATACCTGCCATGAATATTAGGAAAAAGGAGATATTTAGCAATCGCATTGATCAATGTAACTGAGTGTGAACACAGCTCCGCCCCTTTCGGACATGTTTTTTTCCATCTCCTATATAAGAAAGTCCTTAGTTACCCCTCTCCACCCACAGCAGTTTTTAATTGCAATGAGATGACACACAGTTAGGGTCACAGAGCTAGGGACCCCAATATAGAGATATACCTTGACGAGGTCTTGGGGCTCAGTTACATTGATCAATGCGATTGCTAAATATCTCCTTTTTCCTAATATTCATGGCAGGTATGCATTTCATTATTCACATGTTCAAATTAGCAAGTAGCATTTTTCATTGTATATTCCAATATTTTTCCATATGCTTGAGGCATTATACCATTATCTAAGTTTGATGTGCAGCCTTATCCTTATATATTACCGAGAACTGTGTCATCGTCTCAGGCTGAGTGAGTACCACCGTGCCGTGCGGCACAGCGCTGCCCCCGCGTCCCTGCACCTCACCAGGCCCCGCAACCCGCCTGCCATCACCCATCCTTACCCCATCACTGGGCCCCAGGACAACCAACCCCTACCCACGGAGGGGAGAACTAACAACAAAGCTGCTCCCTGTCACCGCTCCTGGGATCCCCATACAGAGCAGCGGTGGTGTTACCAAAAATCACCACAACCGTGGGTGGCGTCACGGACAATAACCAAATCCCCACCACCAATCAACCCCTTTCACTCACGGGCGAGGAGCGCCGCTCGAGACCCCGGGATCCGGCCCACCGCTCGAGCCACCACCGAGCAGCAGCAGCCGCCGCAGCAGCGGCCGGACCCGAGCAGTGGGTGAGCGCAGTGTTGCCATCCTCCTCCCCGCCCGCGACAGATGCATAAATCTTACAAACCAACAAGTTATGTTGCTCAGTTAAATTTTAATAAATTTTCAACATAAAAGTGTGGGTCAATTATTATTCAACCCCTAGGTTTAATATTTTGTGGAATAACCCTTGTTAGCAATTACAGCTAATAATCGTCTTTTATAAGACCTGATCAGGCCGGCACAGGTCTCTGGAGTTATCTTGGCCTACTCCTCCATGCAGATCTTCTCCAAGTTATCTAGGTTCTTTGGGTGTCTCATGTGGACTTTAATCTTGAGCTCCTTCCACAAGTTTTCAATTGGGTTAAGGTCAGGAGACTGACTAGGCCACTGCAACACCTTGATTTTTTCCCTCTTGAACCAGGCCTTGGATTTCTTGGCTGTGTGCTTTGGGTCGTTGTCGTGTTGGAAGATGAAATGACGACCCATCTTAAGATCCTTGATGGAGGAGCAGAGGTTCTTGGCCAAAATCTCCAGGTAGGCCGTGCTATCCATCTTCCCATGGATGCGGACCAGATGGCCAGGCCCCTTGGCTGAGAAACAGCCCCACAAGATGATGCTGCCACCACCATGCTTGACTGTAGGGATGGTATTCTTGGGGTTGTATGCAGTGCCATCCAGTCTCCAAACGTCACGTGTGTGGTTGGCACCAAAGATCTCGATCTTGGTCTCATCAGACCAGAGAACCTTGAACCAGTCTGTCTCAGAGTCCTCCAAGTGATCATGAGCAAACTGTAGACGAGCCTTGACATGACGCTTTGAAAGTAAAGGTACCTTACGGGCTCGTCTGGAACGGAGACCATTGCGGTGGAGTACGTTACTTATGGTATTGACTGAAACCAATGTCCCCACTGCCATGAGATCTTCCCGGAGCTCCTTCCTTGTTGTCCTTGGGTTAGCCTTGACTCTTCGGACAATCCTGGCCTCGGCACGGGTGGAAACTTTCAAAGGCTGTCCAGGCCGTGGAAGGCTAACAGTAGTTCCATAAGCCTTCCACTTCCGGATGATGCTCCCAACAGTGGAGACAGGTAGGCCCAACTCCTTGGAAAGGGTTTTGTACCCCTTGCCAGCCTTGTGACCCTCCACGATCTTGTCTCTGATGGCCTTGGAATGCTCCTTTGTCTTTCCCATGTTGACCAAGTATGAGTGCTGTTCACAAGTTTGGAGAGGGTCTTAATTAGTCAGAAAAGGCTGGAAAAAGAGATAATTAATCCAAACATGTGAAGCTCATTGTTCTTTGTGCCTGAAATACTTCTTAATACTTTAGGGGAACCAAACAGAATTCTGGTGGTTTGAGGGGTTGAATAATAAATGACCCTCTGAATAAACTTTTCACAATTTAAAAAAAGAAATAACATTCTTTTTTGCTGCAGTGCATTTCACACTTCCAGGCTGATCTACAGTCCAAATGTCACAATGCCAAGTTAATTCCGAATGTGTAAACCTGCTAAATCTGCAGGGGGTTGAATACTACTTGTAGGCACTGTATATACACACACACATATATATATATATATATATATATATATATATATATATATATATATATATATATATATATATACATATATATACATATATATATATATCCACGATCTAAGTCTAATTATAGGTATAAAACTTATTTTTCTGTCTAAGTATGTACTACTCCATCCAATCAATTGTTCAGATATTCAAACAACCTACGGTCTTCTGGTTACCCTACACATCCCCCTACTCACTCTCTGTCTTTTTCTCAATCATGCCTTACCCATGTGCTTCATCCACCATTTTAAAATCTGACCTAAAATGGCTGCCACCATTAATAACACATGGTTTATCACAGGATTGCGGCCTAGAGTCCCCACATTCCAACAAAGTCCACTCTCATCCGGATTTTTCCGACACAACTAGACACAACATCAATTTATCAATCTGTCTTTCAAGATAAACAACACCAAGAAAACCAACAAACAAACACAGGAGTAGATGACTCACAACTGACACACAACTTAAACACTAAGTAAAGTTTTTGTTAAGTCTGCAGCAGGCGCCTCGTCACGGTGTCCCTGCCCAGTTTCTACATGGTCCGTAATTCATAAAGACACCAATGGTGTCACCCCTGGCTACAAGGTGCCCGTACCAGCCGATTCACGTCCAGCGCTCTTTCTAGACCCCAAGACACCTCATACCAATTATATCACCCAAGCTTGCGCTAAGCCCCAATGGTATCCGTACCAGCCATTTCACGTCCAGCATTAAACCCCAAGACTACCACGTACCAGCCACAATGCGCAACTTAAACGCTATGCCCCAATGGTATCCGTACCAGCCATTCCACACTACACTGCGCTAGGCCCCAAGATTACCACGTACCAGCAGTCCCACGTATTTCCTTACAGAGCCATAAACTGTACCACAGGCGACAACCGTATACTATACCACAGACAATATCCTTCACCATATCAACAAATTTGAGAGCCCGTGAAAAACACGTGCCTAACCTGACTAATTAAAACCGCGCTATATCTCTAGGCCTCTTGCCGAGTCATTCACCCTAGGCTTGAAGCCAAAACTCTATTTACTACACATCGAGCTGAGTCATTCACTCTAGACCTCGAACCACAACTCTATTTAAATCACCAGAACCGCAAAACATATGACAGGCAACAACCAAAAACCGTACCACATGGAGCGTCCTCCACGTTTCCAAACACCGCTCAAAATCCCACTTGCTATTCTAACTACCAGTCAATCTCCCCTCAAGATAAATACACAAGAGACAGCAGGCAACTGAATATGTGACGGTTCTTCCGCAATCAAATATGGCCAGCAGCGGAGAAACTCTTCTGCCGTCACAGAGATCACAAAAACCGGACACGTTCAGGCAATCAGTGCCACACACCCTGAGACACACAAGTAAGACTTCAGATTATAAAAATCAGCAGACTTACTATGTTCTCGTATAAAGAGCTGATCAGACTCTTAGCTCAGGGTATTTAGCACGTCCTGGCATTCCAATCGCCGGTCCTCAAGATTGTAGAGTTTCTCCTATGCTGGCCCCACGTTGGGCACCATTAATGTTGAGGTGAACTCTTAACCAGAGATCACTCGTTGCCTACTGCCTAGCCTAATTGGTGTGGATCGAGTGCATGCTTGAAAAATGAGATCAGACACAGTCGGATATTCATCTTTCCTCGACAGAAGTCAGCCCATGCTCTGCTTTTATTACAACTGAGCTTGCTCTGATATAACCTTGCAAAGGGGCATGTCCAGATGTGTTCATTGGTCAGTGGGTCAAACAATGTGTTAGTCCATGAGCTGATTGGTGGGCGACATTGTAGGCGGGTCTATGACGTCACTGGATGGATCCATGGTGATGGTGATGGGAGGGATGTCATCTGGTGGATCCATGTTGATGGTAGGGTCTGTGATGTCATCGGGGGCCATTTTGGGTTCCACTGAAGAGTGACTGGCTTATGTATAGATAATTGATTTAATTGAACACACTTCTCACAATGCTCTATGTCCAGAGGTTAATTAAGTATTTCATTTTATGGCTCTCCTCAACAAAGGAACCTTTGCGCTATCAGTGGTGCCTGGGCAAAAAGTCCATATATTGCTAGTTCTAAGGTCCCCTAGCACTGTGCTGCTGCCGCTGCTACATTTTTCTAGTTCTGTTGCTGAAACCTGTTTGCATTACAGAGTACCTCTACTTGCTGCTGCTGCGAGCCACTACTCCGGCTGCTTAACACAATATCCGCTGCCACGAAGTATCGTCCACTGCTGCCGTCCATCCATCCCGGATGGAGTCTTGACACCTATTGGTGCTGTGACCTACTGCCAGAGACTGTTGCTCTTGTACCCCTGGGGCCAGCAAACGCAGCATCAGTCTTTTTGACTGGCACCCGGACTCATACCTGCAGCGTAACACCCTCACCTTTAGGGGTTCTGGAGAAGACCAGGCTCAGGTCCGTAGCTAAGCCCCTCTGGGTTTTCTGTGCACTCTGACCTAGTGGGTTCGCTAAACATCTCTGCTCGCTCGGCGAGCATAACACCTAATAACACACTGAGCTATTAGGGAATGTGAGAACCGGCTATAATTTGTTGTGTACAGGAATATCAATCAAGATTCTTTCAAAACCAGGAGCAAAACAGTAACAATACAGTGATACTACAAGAAACTGCACAATTAATTATATGGTAAATATTTCCAAGTCAAATTTATGTATGAGATAGCGAAGATGATTGTCTATAAGATGATGATAGTCTCACGTTGTAAGCCGTTGTCGATGGTGAGATATGGAGCCTGAAAATCAAAAGTTCAAAACATTGTTATCCTTTTGCTTGTCAGTGTATATCAATAGGACAAGTGTCTAGCATGACCTAACCTCTGCTCGTAGGAATTCTTAAAATAACATAGCATCTGTGTTACTGCCGAGCGCAGATGCAATTCAGAATTACTATTACGCAATATGAGAATCTCAAAAGGAAGTCTGTTCTCTCATGCCAGCATTTTTTTGTGTGAGTTAAACTTTACTGGAAGGCGGAGAGTCGGGATATAAATTGCCTCACTTCCAGCAGCACAGGAAAGAAGAAGAGAATTTGACAAGAAAGACTAAAGTCTGGGCCACCGACTGAAAGTAGGTGCCTTTCTATAAGGTTTTATGTGATGTTATATGTTTGATGTTTTATCTAATTAGTGCATTACAGAGCAGTTAACTTTTCTGGTGGATTTCCAAAACTTCTATTTAGATAGCATGATAATAGAACCAGAAGCAAAGTACTGCAGTGAAATTTCTCAAGGTGGTTTTGCACTTTTAGGCTATGTGCGCACGTGTGCGTATTGCACGCAGTTACGCTGCGTTCTGCACCGCAGCGTAACTGCATGCGTCCTGCGTCCCCAGCACAATATATGAAGATTGTGCATGAGACATGCGCACGTGGCGTATTAGAACGCAGCGATTCGGCTGCTGCCAGAAACGCGCGTTCTAAGAAGTGACATGTCACTTCTTTCGTGCGCTTTGCATGCTGTCTATAGGGAGAGGCAGCATGCAGAGCGCACGAATTCTGCAGGCACCAGGTGCTTCAAAAACGGAGCTTTTCAGCTGCGCTCTGAAGCGGACCTTTTGTGTGCGGTGCAGAGCGCACACGTGCGCACATACCCTTATTATTTACTAGCTGTACTACACGGCTTCGCCCGGGTTAATAACTGCTGTTAACAAAATAGAATGTATTAACAAAAATTATTCTGCACACAAAAACCACAAAACAAATAGATAGAAATGCAGCTTTTCTTTTCGCATCAGCTGACATTCGTGCCAAGGAATTCCTTTTCTTATGAGGCATTATTGTTATAAAAATAGTCTGTAACTGACAGTTTCTATATCCTCTCACATAGAGGTAATGTGACTGACATCAGCTTTTCCACCAATACACCCTAACTGACATCCTATTACCTCACACAAGCTTTGTTATACTGAGAATGTCCTTTGTTGCCTATATTAACCAATCAGAGCTCAGATTAATTAACTGTAGCAAAATAGAAGCTGAGCTGTGATTGGTTGCTATTGGCAGCCTGATAAATCTCCAGGCAACAGAAAGCCCTCCCCCTGACAGTATATATTAGCTCACACATACACATATAGACAGGTCATGTGACTGACAGCTGCCGTATTTCCTATGTGGTACATTTGTTGTTCTTGTAGTTTGGCTGCTTATTAATCAGATTTTTATTTTTGAAGGATAATACCAGACTTGTGTGTGTTTAGGGTGATTATGTGGTGAGGTTGGTGTATGTGTGGTGAGATGTGTGCTGAGGGTGGTATATGTGTTCAAGCACGTGGTAGTGTGTGGCGCATTTTGTGTGTGTGTGTTCACCCGAGTGTGGTGAGTATCCCATGTTGGGGCCCCATCTTAACAACTGTACGGTATATACTCTTTGGCGTCATCTCTCTCATTCTTTAAGTCCTCCTTGTTCACATCTGGCAGCTGTCAATTTGCCTCCAACACTTTTCGTTTCACTTTTTCCCCCATTATGTAGATAGGGGCAAAATTGATTGGTAAATTGGAACACGTGGGGTTAAAATTTCGCCTCACAACATAGCCTATGACGCTCTCGGGGTCCAGAAGTGTGAGTGTGCAAAATTTTGTGGCTGTAGCTGCGATGGTGCAGATGCCAATCCTGGACATACACACACACACACACACATACATACATACATACAGTGCTGGCCAAAAGTATTGGCACCCCTGCAATTCTGTCTGATAATACTCAGTTTCTTCTTGAAAATGATTGCAATCACAAATTCTTTGGCATTATTATCTTCATTTATTTTGCTTGCAATAAAAAACACAAAAGAGAATGAAACAAAAATCAAATCATTGATCATTTCAGACAAAACTCCAAAAATGGGCCAGACAAAAGTATTGGCACCCATAAGCGGGCTGTACACGCTACGATATCGTTAATGATTTATCGTCGGGGTCACGTTGTTTGTGACGCACATCTGGTGCCATTAACGATATTGTAGTGTGTGACACTTAATGTGCGACCTAAAATGATCGCAAAAGCGGCCAAAATCGTTTGCCACGGAGAGGTCGTCCTAAAACAAAAAATTACTCTCTTCTAATTAGCGATGTTGTTCGTTGTTCCTGCGGCAGCACACATCGCTATGTGTGACACCGCCGGAACGAGGAACATCTCCTTACCTGCGTCCACCGCCAATGCGGAAGAAAGGAGGTGGGCGGGATGACGCTATGACGCTACACGACCCGCCCCCTTAGAAAGGAGGCAGATCGCCGGCCAGAGCGACGTCACAGGGCAGGTAAGTACGTGTGATGGGGGTAAGCGAGGTTGTGCATGACGGGCAGCGATTTGCCCATGTCGCACAACCGACGGGGGTGGGTACGATCGCTTGCGATCTCGCTAGCGAGATCGCAGCTTGTAAAGCCCGCTTTAGCCTAATACTTGGTTGCACAACCTTTAGCCAAAATAACTGCGAACAGCCGCTTCCGGTAACCATCAATGAGTTTCTTACAATGCTCTGCTGGAATTTTAGACCATTCCTCTTTGGCAAACTGCTCCAGGTCCCTGAGATTTGAAGGGGGCCTTCTCCAAACTGCCATTTTGAGATCTCTCCACAGGTGTTCTATGGGATTCAGGTCTGGACTCATTGCTGGCCACTTTAGTAGTCTCCAGTGCTTTCTATCAAACCATTTTCTAATGCTTTTTGAAGTGTGTTTTGGGTCATTGTCCTGCTGGAAGACCCATGACCTCTGAGGAAGACCCAGCTTTCTCACACTGGGCCCTACATTATGCTGCAAAATTTGTTGGTAGTCTTCAGACTTCATAATGCCATGCACACGGTCAAGCAGTCCAGTGCCAGAGGCAGCAAAGCAACCCCAAAACATCAGGGAACTTCCACCATGTTTGACTGTAGGGTCCGTGATCTTTTCTTTGAATGCCTCTTTTTTTTTTTCCTGGAAACTCTATGTTGATGGCTTTTCCCAAAAAGCTCTACTTTTGTCTCATCTGACCACAGAACATTCTTCCGAAACATTTTAGGCTTTCTCAGGTAAGTTTTGGCAAACTCCAGCCTGGCTTTATTATGTCTCGGGGTAAGAAGTGGGGTCTTCCTGGGTATCCTACCATACAGTCCCTTTTCATTCAGACGCCGACGGATAGTACGGGTTGACACTGTTGTACCCTCGGACTGCAGGGCAACTTGAACTTGTTTGGATGTTAGTCGAGGTTCTTTATCCACCATCCGCACAATCTTGCGTAGAGATCTCTCGTCAATTTTTCTTTTCCTTCCACATCTAGGGAGGTTAGCCACAGTGCCATGGGCTTTAAACGTCTTGATGACACTGCACACCGTAGACACAGGAACTTTCAGGTCTTTGGAGATGGACTTGTAGCCTTGAGATTGCTCATGCTTCCTCACAATTTGGACACTCAAGTCCTCAGACAGTTCTTTGGTCTTCTTTCTTTTCTCCATGCTCAATGTGGTACACACAAGGACACAGGACAGAGGTTGAGTCAACTTTAATCCATGTCAACTGGCTGCAAGTGTGATTTAGTGATTACCAACATCTGTTAGGCTGCTTTCACACATCCGGCTTGAGCTCTGCGGCTCAATCCGGCTGTGAAACCTATGCAACGGATGCGGTGAAAACACCACATCCTTTGCATACGTTTTTCCCATGCGGCCCGTCCGGTTTTTGCCGCTTGCGGCATGCTACTGAGCATGCGCAGTGGCAAAAACCGCATGCGGCGGCCGGATGCGGTTTTTGCCGCATCCGGCCGCCATAGGCATGCATTGAAAAATGCACCGCATCAGCCGAATGCGGCGCGCTGCGTTTTTTTTTGCCGCACGAAAAAACGTGCCAGGCAACGTTCCATCCGGCCGCCGCATCGGCTAAATCTGCTGCATGCGGCAAAAACCGGATGGAACGTAAGGCCTTGCGGCACAATGCGGCACTAATTAAAGTCTATGCAGAAAAAATGCAACCGGCAGCATAAAAAAACGGTTGCGATTTTCCTGCAAAGTGCCAGATTGTGCTGCATTGCAGAAACCGGAGGTGTGAAAGCAGCCTTAGGTGCCACAGGTAAGTTACAGGTGCTGTTCATTACACAAATTAGAGAAGCATCACATGATTTTTCAAACAATGCCAATACTTTTGTCCACCCCCTTTTTTATGTTTGGTGTGGAATTATATCCAATTTGGCTTTATGACATTTTTTTTTTTTTCATTGAAGACAAATTAAATGAAGATAATAATACCAAAGAATTTGTGATTGCAATCATTTTCAGGAAGAAAGTGAGTATTCTCTGACAGAATTGCAGGGGTGCCAATACTTTTGGCCAGCACTGTACACACACACACACACACACACACACACACACACACACACACACACATTCATTCAGCTTTATATATTAGATTATAAAATTGCTTATATAGAGCTATCATATTTCGCAGCACTTTATATACTTTATCATTGGTCTTCCCAATGAAGCTCACAATCGTAGGGTTGTGGAAGGAAACCGGAGAACCAGGAGCAAAGTCATTTTACATTTTTACTTAATATGCCAGCCATATGTTGATTGCAGGAAAATATGAAACATACTATGAACAGTTCACTTTTTATGGTGTTTTTTGCAATTTCTGTGAATTGTTTGGATCATGAGAAATTTTTATCACAAATGGGGATGCCTTAGGTATGTTTTTTATGTTTTCCCATATGTTTTTCCTTATGAAAGAGAATATATATGAAAAAATACATATGCATAAAAAAATGCCATAAAAAGTGTGGGTAAAAATGTATGAAATTTATGGTATTTTGGTTAAAAGAAAAAAAAAAACATCCGTACACAAAGTATGAAGGAATCCTTACCCGTATTGTAATAATCAGACACTCTGGAATTTGGTGAAACCAGAAGATGTAAAAGAAATGTAAATGAGAAGACATGAACATCCGAGAAAATCGGTTTGATTCTTCTACTCTCACTCCGATCAGCGTCTGATCAGAGTATGATCCGATTTTCTCAGATGTAGAGAAGTTAGGAAAATAAATTATTTCCATTTTCCTCATTTTACCAGTCTGTGAAAGTCGGATCATACTTGGATGTGTCATTAATGCTGTGACTGTTTTCCTCCAACAGACTTGATCCGAGGAAAAAATCTGGCATTTACAGAAACCCACAAAATGACATTGGTCCGAGTGCAATCTGATATTTTGTCAGACCGTACTCAGACCCAAAATACAGTCGTCTGCATGAGCCCTTATAGTGTATATTATATTTATATTTTAGTAGTATTTTTAAACCAAATCTGTCACGAGGTTCTTGCCCCTAAACCAAGAGGAGTATAATAAAAAAGCAGAAATCCTGATTCCAGCGATGTGTTACTTACTAGACTTCTTGCAGTAGTTTTGATAAAATAAATGTTTTAGCAGCAGGAGATTATCACTAGAGCCAAAGGCGTAAATAGAGTGTTATGGGCCTCAGGGCAAAATTTGGACTAGGGGCACTGTAATGATGAGCCAAGGGCGCCTCTGGGCTTGTAGTCGTGGCCTCGGTAGATTCAAGGCTCTCCCCTGGCTCCATCACTACTTCAAGGTCGGGGGCTGACTTGGTGGGGCAGAGTGTGTTGGTGTCGTCGGCCGTTGTACAAACAGTCTTCAGGCAGGATGTGATGAAACCATAAGACATCTTTATTTACACACGAAGACACAATCCGGCTGTTGCATAGAGAAAAAAACACTTCCTGAGGCTGGGGGACAACCTGCCCTGACGTTCCCTCACGTGGGGATGTGCCCTGATTACTCCGCTTCACCGGGCTCCCACTGTCGGTTACACACACACCGGACCCACACCGGCTGCTTCACTCTCCGAGGTTGCGTCCACTCCCGTTCTCTCCGGCGTCCCCGCTTAACAGCCCTCACACTCTGCCCCTTGATCTTCACCCTCTCATGTCCCGGATCCAACTGACTGTGACTCTGCACTTTTTCTAACCAACACTTCACCTCCCTCCCCTTTCTGCTGCCGGCTCCTCCTTTCCTCTGCCCTGTTTCTGTGGTGACAGCCGTCCCACCCGGCCACTAGGGGAACCCACTACAACAATGCATTAACAATAAAAACATTTTTATTAAAGGACATCAACATTCCGGGGGGTACTGGGCTTCTTTGTAAGGGGTCTGCCCACCCCTTACATACCTCCCCTCTTTAAGCCTAAGCCTCCCGGCAAGGCATAAATCTAAAAACATATAAACTGTAACGACAGCCACATCACGGTGGTAACCTGCAGTCCAGTCCACCGCCCGGCAGCTTAGCAGCGCTCCCGGTCCTTGCTGGCGCCCGGAGGCTTAACAGCGCTCCCGGTCTTAGATGGCGCCCGGAGGCTCAACAGCGCTCCCGGTCTTAGATGGCGCCCGGAGGCTCAACAGCGCTCCCGGTCTTAGATGGCGCCCGGAGGCTCAACAGCGCTCCCGGTCTTAAATGGCGAGCAACACTTAAAACAACGGCAAACCTTCGCCCTGCGGAGGAGTTCCTGACTCAGTCTGACAGCGAACTCTCCCCGGGCTTTAACAACTTGAACATGAACTTCAGCCGGTCAAACAACAAGCTGGCTGCAGTGGTGAGCTACTCCGGAGGCCAGGATTGCTTCCATTCAGCCGCCTGAGCCTGGATATAGGCACCCAGGGACTGCCCAGGTTGGCGGCGTAGCCTCCGGAACGATACAGGAGCGAAAGGGGGCTCCGCTGGCGTGGCATCTTCGGCTCCCGGCGGGGGTGATGGAGTCGCCACCCGGGGTGGTTGAAGCGCGGGTTGTGGCACGTCCAGAACGATCACCGGTCTATTGGTCACACTTTGGTTAACCGCCACCACCGGGGTACCCTTGTCTGAGTCAGCGGTCGGGCCAGACTGCACCTCCGATGGGAACGCCACGGTGCGCCTGGAATGAGAGGCCTCGGTCGGCGTCGGTTTTGGCTGGCTCCGGCGCCGTTCCTGGTGCTCCTCCCATTCCAGCTCCTGTTGCCACTGAGCCGCTTCCCGGGCGGTCGGCATCCGGTTCACTCCAACCGCAAACAGGCCGCGACTACCCGCCTCGGGTAAGAACTGTACCTTCTCTCCCGGATACAGAGTGTGGAGCCGTTTTGGTAGACCTTCTACGTCCAGGTGGACCCGATTATAAAAATAATCGTCTCCGGTACTTGCTTCACGAATAAACCCGTAGCCCTCCTGCTGGTTGAATTTCACCACTATACCAGTGGTGAATTGCAGGGCCAGCTCCTCAGCGCCGGGACCGGACATCATTTCCCGGACGACGGTCTCTGCAAGCAGCCGCTCACGGACGGGGTCTGGTACTGGAGACGGGGCCCTTGGGTACGATGTAGAAGACGGGGACACAGGGTCCCAAAAGAAGCCCCGGTGGTCCTGTTCCAGCCGCTCAGCAAGTTCCTCGGCCGACTCCCGCACGGGGACAGATGGTACTGCGGCCGTGGCGACGGGCGGAGGTGTCTCTAAGGGGGCATACGTAATCCCCCGGGGCCGATTCCCCACCGGTAGCTGGGTAGCATAGGTCGCCCGTACCTCCGTTGTGGTGCCTCCGGTCGTCGCGTCCCAGGTGGTCAGCCAGGTCACCTTTTCAGGACGTGCTGGGCCTCCTGGCCCGGTCGGAAGATCAAGCAGAGCCGCTTCCGCTGCAGCAGCGGTTTTGGGACGCTCCCGGCCCAGGCTGGTCAGGGCCATGACGGTGGCGAGATCCTGCTGTTGACCGGAAGTCTCCATCGCTTTCTCTTGCTGTATTGCTAGAAATGGCGGCGGAGTCAATGCTGAGACTGGAGGAAGTGGAGGCGGGCCTATGTTTCCCGCTCTTGAACAAGCTCCACCCCCAGCCTCACACATCATCTTGACTCCTCCGCGGCGGTTCTTTTTTTCCTTCAATATACCGCCCACTTCATGTTTCCCTCTTCGTGCCCTGGGGCTGACGCCTCCCCTCTTTAGGCGGAGTACTCTGTGCTTCTTCTTCAGCACCGGCCAGCCCCAGGCTCTTCTCTTGGCGCCAATTTTTCGCGCCCTTTCTTCCTCAACTTCACAGATGGCGGCCATCTTGTCGCCATCTCGTGCCCGGTCCAACGCCTGGGGCACTTCTTCCTCCCACCATGGGACTGGAAATCTTCTCTCATAGCCCGGATACGGTGCACTTGGCACCACTTGATCTCCGGCTTCTTGGGTTCCTGGCAGGGGAATCGCATCCTGCCGACTACGCCACATGTAATGATGAGCCAAGGGCGCCTCTGGGCTTGTAGTCGTGGCCTCGGTAGATTCAAGGCTCTCCCCTGGCTCCATCACTACTTCAAGGTCGGGGGCTGACTTGGTGGGGCAGAGTGTGTTGGTGTCGTCGGCCGTTGTACAAACAGTCTTCAGGCAGGATGTGATGAAACCATAAGACATCTTTATTTACACACGAAGACACAATCCGGCTGTTGCATAGAGAAAAAAACACTTCCTGAGGCTGGGGGACAACCTGCCCTGACGTTCCCTCACGTGGGGATGTGCCCTGATTACTCCGCTTCACCGGGCTCCCACTGTCGGTTACACACACACCGGACCCACACCGGCTGCTTCACTCTCCGAGGTTGCGTCCACTCCCGTTCTCTCCGGCGTCCCCGCTTAACAGCCCTCACACTCTGCCCCTTGATCTTCACCCTCTCATGTCCCGGATCCAACTGACTGTGACTCTGCACTTTTTCTAACCAACACTTCACCTCCCTCCCCTTTCTGCTGCCGGCTCCTCCTTTCCTCTGCCCTGTTTCTGTGGTGACAGCCGTCCCACCCGGCCACTAGGGGAACCCACTACAACAATGCATTAACAATAAAAACATTTTTATTAAAGGACATCAACATTCCGGGGGGTACTGGGCTTCTTTGTAAGGGGTCTGCCCACCCCTTACAGCACCTCTTCACGTCTTCTTTTCCCACAGACACTAAAATGTTAACTAATATATTTCTAAAAGTGAAATTGAGATGAGTTTCTCACCAGATGTCGGTAACAACCCATCTAATCCACATAGACAAAGAAATAAAACAATAGATGTCCATAAATTAAGTTATATGTAACAATGAGAAGTTTTGTTAGTTGAGCGAGGGCTGGCTGGTGGTCCTCTAAAAATTATGATTGAGGGTCGACTGCTGGTCATCTAAAAATTATGACGGCATGCTGCAGGCTCTCCAAAAATTAAGAGTGAGGGCCACCTGCTGGCCCTCCAAAAATCTATGAGTGTGGGCCGGCTGCTGGTCCTCCAAAAACTATGAGCGAGGGCCAGCTGTTGGCCCTCTAAAAATTTGGTGCTACAGTCACATGATAACCCTGTTGATAGGATGAAGGAGGAGGAGGACCAGAAAAAAAAACCTTGAACCATACACTTTTTTGAGGGTGGAAAGGGGTACATGGGAATGCAAAAGGAAAAAAAAAAGGAACACTTGATTTGGCTTTATATTCCGCTGCTGTGATCTGCTGGGGTTGAAAAGTTGGGGCCAATCTAGACCTTGTTCATTTTGAGAACAGTAAAGGCTGCTTTACACGCAGCGACATCGCTAGCAATGTCGCTCATGAAAGCACCTGCCCCCGTCGTTTGTGCGTCACGGGCAAATCGCTGCCCGTGGCGCACAATATCACTAGGACCTGTCACACATACATACCTTCCTAACAACGTCACTGTGGCCGGCGAACAGCCTCTTTTCTAAGGGGACAGTTCATGCGGCGTCACAGCGACCTCACACAGCAGGCGTCCAATAGAAGCGGAGGGGCGGAGAACAGCCGTATGAAAGTCACGCCCACCTCATTGCCGGAGGACGCAGGTATTGTGTTGTTCGTCGTTCCTGGGGTGTCACACGTAGCAATGTGTGCTGCATCAGGAACGACGAACAACCTGCGTCCAAAATCAGCAACGATATTTGGGAAATTGACGACGTGTCAACAATCAACGATTTGGTGAGTATTTTGCATCGTTAGCGGTCGCTCGTACGTGTCACACGCAATGACTTCGCTAACGAGGCCGGATGTGTGTCACAAATTCCGTGACCCCAACGACATCTCGTTAGCGATGTTGTTGCGTGTAAAGCCCCCTTTAGACTGTCAGTATTTTCAGTTGATCAGTTATTATGCCCCTGGTGGCACTAAAATCCTGCTCTGACAAAGCACTAGCGACAGGGCAGTCCAGCACCTCTAGGGCGTAGAGGGAAAGTTCATGCCACATGTCCAGCTTGAATACCCAATAGTTATATGACACAAATGAATCATGGGGGACTCTGGTATGATCGGTCAGATACTCCTTCACCATCTTCCAAAACTGTACGCTCCTCGTCAGAGTACCCCAGGCTTCATGGACTGGGCACTGGGATGGTCTAATGAAACTGTTCCAGACCTCTTATAGTGTTCCCTTGCCTCTGTTGGACCTGGAATGTGTCTCCTTCATCTTTACTCCTTGGTTATCCAAGAAACTATGACTTCTGCTGTAAGCATTGTCAACTGGGATTTTTTTTTACTAAGTGTTCAACTAGGGCCTACTGGTATTGATGGAAAGTTCTTCTTGTAGCAGGGTTTGATAAGAGTGAATAACCAGGAATTAATGATGGTCAAAATGCGTATAGTCTGAGGATCATGTGAAAGGCTGCGGGGTATAAATGGAGTGCACACACGGAGTATCTTTTCAAGTAGCTCAGGCAAATCTGGGTAGATTTTCAAAAAGTGCTTAACCATTAAGTAGAACACGTGGGCCAGGCATGATACATGTGCGAGCTTGCCAAGCTTCAGTGCTGCCACCAGCTTATGGCCATTTTTACACACGACCATGCCTGCTTATAGTTTAAGCGGCGAGAGTCACAGTTTTGTCTGGCACGTTACACTTTTCAACAATTCTGCGGCAGTGTGCTGTTTGTCACCTAATAATAATCTTCATTTATATAGCGGAAACATATTCTGCAGCGCTTTACAATTCAGAGGTTCATAAAGAAATGAATTTCACCATAGCCTGTTGCTGTTTCATCGAGACAGTGCTGCAGTGCTTACAGCTTGCGAATGATATGGATGACATGCTTGGAGATGACAAATCAGAGATGGAGAAGGAGGAGGTTTGGGAAACCCTGAAGCCCGCAATCCTTGGCATCGGTAGTACGTGTGTATTCCCAGGGTCCAACTCTCTCCCAGCCTCCACAAGAGTCACCCAGTGTGCCATCAGGCAAATGTACCGTCCCTTGCCCCTAGCATTGTTCTTTAGGTATTGTTAGTATTGTTACTCAAGTTGAGCATTACAAGTTGCTTGAGTCAAGTACCTAGCACCTGAGCATTTTAGTTCCCATCACTAATTATCATCACTGTTCCCATTGGGGTTCCTAATCTAAATTCCCTATCAGTTTGTCTTCGTAGTGTGGGAATGTCGTAGAGGCCAGTATCTTTTATTGTAGTGATATTCTCTTGCATGACTATCCCACTCACACAGAAAGCAGCAGTACTTTGTATATCCACCCTGGAGACCATGTTAGAGGGCAAGCACCTTTAAGTCACCACAGATGGGCCACAAATGTTGGCCATAGTTCAGGAATCTCAGCAGCTGTTTCAGTTCTCATAGATTTCTTTCATGTGGAGTGCATAACCAACTGGAATTGAAGGTAGCGCATTACCATTATGCAGGAAGACATCTTTTAGGCTACTTTCACACATCAGTTTTTTGCCATCAGGTTCAATCCGGAAAAAAACGGGTAAAACGGATCCGGTACCGCATCCGTTTTTTCCCCATAGACTTGCATTGTTACCGGATTGTACCGGATGGCTTTGCGTTGCATCCGTTTTTTTCCGGATGCGGCAAAATTAGTTAAAGCGGCGGCCGGAGGCAACGTAGCTTGCAACGTTTTTTTGTCCGGCAAAAAAACCGCATCGCGCCGGATCCGGCGCGATACGGCGTGTTTTACAATAGAAGCCTATGGACGCCGGATCCGGCGTAATGCGGTAAAAAACGGATGCGGCCGCCGGATCCGTTTTTCTAAACTGAGCATGCTCCAATGTAATTAACAAAACGGATCCAGCCAAAAAACGGACGAAAAGGATGCAAAAACGGATGCAAACCGTATCCACCGGATCCGTTTTTTAACGGATCCGGCATAACGGATCCGTTAAAAAAACGGATCCGGTGGATACGGTTTTCACTTTTTTTTCAGGATCCGTTGGATCAGGAAAAAAAAGGACTGTGCCTGAATACAGAAAACTGATGTGTGAAAGTAGCCTTAGGCTTGTTTTGGATGATCGACGAAGAGCCTCCATTCCTCTGGATTATGACTTATCTTCAGAGCTTCCATTAAACAGATGATGATGTTGCATGCCACCAGATGGACCTCCATGAAGGAGTATTGGACAAGGTCTTTAGGTCTTTATCATGGTTGCAGAACAAAGAAATCCAAACATTGCCACTAGGGGATTCCACTGCTGTAACCTGGAACATAAGAGCTCATCCTTACTCTTGGGCAGATCCAAATCTCCTACAAGATTGCTCATTTCACTTTCTTGTTATAAGTTGGGGTTCAGTTGAGGTTGCTGACAGAAAGTCTGGGTCGTGAGAGGAAAATGCTTCATGACTCCAAGCGCCTTCTTCTTCACTTGACTGGACTGAAAATATTTCTGGTGCTTTTGGAACCAGCAATTCTTCTGTATGCAGTACTGGGCATATTGCAGATGGAATGTGTGAATACTGTAAAGTCCATTTCTTCCTTGAAACTCCTTTCCTAATGGGGGCACCATTGAGAATTAGCAATTGGTAGTGTGCTCAGTCCACTCTCTGTAGATCATTGCGACTGCAAAAGGCATAGATTGCCTCTTTCCGTGCAACTACTTTGTAAGATGTGACGCACATCTATTGCAGCATATGTGTGGAGCCCAACTATAACCCTGATCTCCTATTCTGCAGCCAAAATATAGATTGTAGGCTTTTCTTATCATGGTAGTCAAGTTTCGCCCTTGTGACACAAAGGTGACTTCTCCCCATATGCAGCAAAACTTCAGCTTTGCTAATGCAAGAATGAGGCATATCTGGAAAAAAAATCATATAGAATCATGTCAATTTTAGTATGTTCTCCCGTGTTTGCGTTGGTTTCCTCTGGGTTCTCTGGTTTCCTCCCACACTCTAAACACATACTGATAGGGGATTTAGATTGTGAGCCCCAATGGAGACAGTATTTCTGATCTAAAGCGCTGTGGAATTAATGGTGCTATAAATGTGAATAAATATTATTATTACAATATGCTAAGGAACTAAGCTAAGAAATCTTAAAAATGTATACCTTTCACAGAGAGCATTTATAGAAATAGGTGATGCAAATGTAATTAGAATTATGTCATTGGAGCAGAGTTGATGTTTTTGTTTTATACACCATAAGATTATAGAATACTGAAGGCTCTATAGACTAAATAAATGATGTAATAGACTAGCTACTAACAATGCAATAATGATGATGAAATATTGACAGAGTTTTTATACAAACCTGCATGAAAGGTGTCATGCGTAATTACACCCTCTTCTAGATCTTGAAATTTAGAACATTCAGCAAATTTAATTAACATATTCTTTTCAGCACTATAAATTTAGTTAAGGCCAATTGTTTTAATCTTTGAACTAATTTGGCTGTAGAACAGTGTAATCTGAAAAACTAATTAGTGGGGAACTGTCACGGGGTCCTTCTCCAATATCACACAATTAAAGCCTGCTTTACACCTTACGATCCAGCATATGATATCGTATGCGATCGTAACCGCCCCCATCGTATGTGCGGCACTTTCAATTTGTTTCATGTGCCGCACAAACGATTAACCCCTGTCACACGTACTTACCCGTCCATACGACCTCGCTGTGGGTGGCGAACGTCCACTTCCTGGAGTGGGAGGAACGTTCGGCGTCACATCGACGTCACGCGGCAGCCGGCCAATAGAAGCGGAGGGGCAGAGCTGAGCGGGACATAAACATCCCGCCCACCTCCTTCCTTCCGCATTGCTGGCCGGCAGCCACAGGACACAGGTAAGATCTGTTCATCGTTCCCGGGGTGTCACACACTGGGATGTATGCTACCACGGGTACGATGAACAATCTGACGTTCAATTCTAGAGAAATGAACGATGTGCGTGCGAAGAACGTTTTACCGTTCAATCGAAATCGCACGTACCTGTCACACACTGCAATGTAACTTATGATGCCGGATGTGCGTCACTTACGACGTGATCCCGCCGACACATTGTAAGATACATTGCAGCGTGTAAAGCGGGCTTAACAGAGCGAGAGATGATTGAACAATCCAAAGAATATTTATTCCATGCAATCCAGAATGTCCATCAAATAATCCACCACACAGAGTGCAAAATAGTCCAGTAATGGGATAAATGTCCCAGGGATGAATCAAAATCCTCCAGCAGTCCTTTTCCAGGGAAATCGGGGTTTCTCAACGGCTGCTGTGTGTAGCTGCAGCTTCTACCCAGAGGATCAATCTTCCTGCTTGTCTCTTGAAGTTCTCAGACAGACTGAATACTCCGCCATGTAAACAGATAGGTTAGGTGGATTCCAGGCCTCCCTCCCCCAGACTTAGGGACAAAAGCCTGGAAGGGGGTGATTAACCTCCAGACAGGACAAATAATACATAGAGTGGACAAAGCACAACGTCTAAAATACGAATCTTCACAAAATAATACACAACCCACAATATCACTCCATCACAGGAATCATCTTCTTAGACTCCCAGAAACCCTAAGACAAAGAGACTAAGGCAGGCTTTGCACGTTGCGACATCGGTAACAATGTGTTACCGATGCTGCAGCGATAGTCCCGCCCCCGTCGCACGTGCGATATCTAGTAAAAGCTGCCGTAGCGATTATTATCGCTACGGCAGCTTCACATGCACATACCTGCCGTGCGACGTCCCTCTAGCCGGCGACCCGCTTCCTTCCTTAGGGGGGCGGGTCGTGCGGCGTCACAGCGACGTCACACGGCAGGCGGCCAATTGAAGCGGAGGGGCGGAGATGAGCAGGATGTAAACATCCCACCCACCTCCGTCCTTCTCATTGCAGCCGGGAGGCAGGTAAGGTGATATTCCTCGCTCCTGCGGCTTCACACACAGCGATGTGTGCTGCCGCAGGAGCGAGGAACAACATTGTACCTGTCGCACCATCGGCATTATGGAAATGTCGGAGGCTGCAGCGATGATACGATAACGACGCTTTTGCGCTCGTTCATCGTATCAAAAAGGTTTTACACGTTGCGATATCGACTGCGACGCCGGATGTGCGTCACTTTCGATTTGACCCCATCGACATCGCACGTGCAATGTCGCAACGTGCAAAGCCGCCTTAACACTTTTTTTTTCACAGCACAATGTTGGCTTATATGGCATCTGCAACCAGGTCCAAGTACCCAGTTTTTGGTGTGATTTTATTCCCACTGCACCCCTTAGTAATCTGTTTGTTTTTTAATTCGCCATACAGTTTCACAGATATGAGCTTTTATATTTGATGCAAATTTTTATAGTCTTTAGAAGGGGGTGTGGCTCACATGAAGGGTCGACTCCAGATTTTAGTGGGCCCTGGGCGAAAGAGTCTCATGCACAAGCAGACACACACATACACAGATACATACACATACAGGAAAACGTACATATACATATTTAAAAGAGAAATTCAGAAAAAACACATATAAACAGTCAAATCTGTACACAGTCATATACACTGACATACATAGATACACATCATACATACACACATACAGACACATTAGAGGTATTTTTAATATGGGGAATCCAGCAGCAGCCTCTCTCACCTCCCCCGCTTGTTTCCTGTCCAGCTCCTCCTGGGCATGTGGCTGTGCTGCGCTGATTGGTGGCCGTGAGCTACAGACATGGCTGTACACAGAGCACCCTGTCACTGCTGTATATACATCACAGGCGAGGCTGGGGGGCATACATATTACTGAGGAGGGGGGGCATATGTGGCGCCCCTGAGGCTTCCGTCGCCACAGGACATTGCACCCCATCCAGCGGTGTGATGTCCCATTCTGAGTAAGGAAAGGAGTGAACGCCGGTCCCCAGGCAAATCTACACTACACCCATTGTTAGGTACACACTGGGACCAGGGACAGTGGCAGCAACCCTCCCATGCTGCATGCTGGGAGGGGCCGTAAGACCCATCCCTGCTCCTATAGGGTACAGCTTAGCAACTGGGAAGGTGGGAGGAGCCACCAGAGAGCAGACAAGGAAAGGAAGGTCAAGTTTGGAGAGAGAGAGAGAGGGGAGAAGGAGGAGGAGGTCTGCGGAAGGCAGACGAGAAGGAGAAGCAGAAAGAAAGCTCTAGTAAGACAGGAGCTAAGAAAAGAAAGTGACGCTTCCTGGTGAAGAACCTGGGACTCAGAGGGTCCAGGTGACACCAAGCAGAGGAAGAGAAGGGATTCCAGGGCCACAGATAGCTTTTGAGCTGGTGGCCGGTTCCACAAGAACATCGGTGGAGGGATCAAGCTGCAACAGGGGACGGTCCCTAGAAACCGGAGGAGTGAAAAATCATCTCTAACAGTAAAAACCGAGGTCCAGGGAGGCTGCATGCTCCCCGGACCACAGCCCACAGCAGAACCTCTAGAAAAGAGTCAAATAACCGTCAGGCGAGCTCCCAGCCCGGAGGCTGTTGTGGAGGCCGAGCCAGGTTCATCCTACAAAGGCAAGGTTTAAGGAGACAGCTGCAGACAGAGACACGTCAGAGAAGGGGTACCGGCTTTCATTCCTGGATCTACTCAGGATCGGCGGAGGTCCCTGACAGTGGGTCTCAGCAGTCCAGAGGCACCAGTGTGCTTGAGCCCAGGAAGTGTGAGTAAAGACCTTGGAATTGTACCTTCTGGTGTTGTCTCAGTTATTGTCGCCTGCACTATTCCACCACTGCATAGACTCTTACGAGCACCAACTGTTGCCCCGGTGCACCGCTCCACCTGTGGGGAGCAGTACCACCATTGCTGCCATTCCATCGCCCCGGAGGCCTCATACAGCAGCGGCGGCTTGATAGCCGCAAACCACAGGTGGCGTCACGAATAATACACACTTTAATCACCCCCCACGGAAGCCATATTAATTGACACCCACCAGGGTCACGGAGTCAGGCACAGCCACCACTGACGACCCCCGGACTAGTCCAGCCCGGCACCGGGTGTCCCATAGCCCTGGGTTGGGCGAGTCAACTTTGGCGTCACGAACAGGATTTCGTGCCCGGCGCCCGCCGGGTACTGTGCGCCTTTAAAAAGACTGTGTGTTTTACTGTGGAAACCGCCGCCATTAGCGCTGCTGAGAGCGGGAAGAAGGGGGGCGTGCCTGCAGAAAGAGCGCGAAAAGAAGCCCCGCCCCCTTGTCTAAGAAAAGAGTGCGAAGCAGTGCCCGCTATGGAGAGCGGAAGAAGACATGGCGCCTAGAAAAGCTGGCTGTCTGGCAGAACGAGTCTAAATGCCAGACCAGACAAGAGCAAGAATGTACCTGATTGTAAACGGAGCGATGCCAGCCGTGATGGGCTGGGCGCCAGTCTGGCGCCAGATGCTGGTGCAGCCTCCGGCCCCGCCTCCAAGAGGGGAAAGGGTGCAGCCGAGTGGCGTGGTCGAGTACCCGAGCAGTGTAGCAGCGAACGTTCCCCAGGCCGGTAGCATGGCGGAGAAGCCACAGAAGAGTGCACCGGGAACCAGAGGAATGGACCCTGAGCTGAGCGAGATCCGGGAGGAGATGAGAATCCTTGCCCGGAGGCTGAACACACTGCAGTTGGAGGTGGAATGGCGGAGTGAAAACCAGATGGCACCCGAGGACGTGGGCTACAGGATGGAGGCCGCCAAACAGCATGCGGGTGAGCAATATACTTTTCCGACCCGTCCGGACCCACGGCCCTACCAAGTGCCACCGCCCAGTCCCTCCACAGCCCCACTAGACTGCCCCGCCAGCCCCGCTAACGCTCTGAAGGGCACTGGAGGCCTGCCGGAGGCCCCTGAAGATGGCGCCTGGGGCGGTATGGACCCCGAACAGCTAGTGGACCCCCTCCCGAGTCCCCCTGTTAGCCTCCTGGGAGCGACGTCATCGGGAGTGAACTGGGACACTGTGCCCATCAATAGTGGGGAACTGCAGCGGCCGCTGCGCCCCAAAGAGACCCCGATGGCTACCGAACTGGCCTGCCAGAAAATGCTGGAAGAGTACCAGCAGGAGCGGGAGAGTCGGGTGGAGAGGCGCCGTGCTGAGGAGGAGTCCAATCTGGTTGCTAAGGCCCGGATCCGGAGAAGCCGAAAGGGGTGCCAGGGCCCAGTGATGAAGGGCCAAGTAATTGAGTTTAAACTGGAGGAAGGCTGGGGCTTCATCTGGGAGCCCGGCCTGGGCAAGGATGTCTTTGTCTCCCGCCGCGACATTGAGGAGCACTTGTCTAGGGGCCACCCAGGGCGCGATGTCCAGCCCGGCGACCTGGTGGAGTACACCCGGCTGAAGGGGAGCCGTGGCTGGTATGCCCTGAGTGTACATGTCCTGCGGGAGAAGGAGGCCCCCGAAGAGCCAGAGTGGCGCCGCCGTTCTCAAGCCAGCAGCCCTCTGCAAGCAAGCAGTCCTGTACAGGAAAGCCGTGCTGTGCCTGCAAGCAGCCCCCCTCCTACCCAGGCTGCAACGCCCCATAGTAGACCAGCGACCAGCTCCCAGGAGACGCAAACCCTGATCTCCTTGGCCTACCTGCTGCCTGGAGCAATGCCGGAGTGGGACCCCCGCATCTATCCTCACAAGTAATGAAGAAAGAAAAGAAGATGCTGAACTGTATGTAGCCCCTGTCAGCCCCTCATCCCTTGGTGAAGATGTCCCTTTTGTGTTGCCCTCATGTTCTTTTTGAAGACGACACCCTTCCTGCCTTACTGCCCCTTGTACTTTTTGAAGATGTCACCCCCCTTGTTTATGTGTTACCGGGCCACGGAACTGGAATGTGGTCCCCGGTGAATGTAATGTGTCCTGTGTTACCAGGCCACTGGACTTAGTGGCTGGTTCGTTTTCTTTGCAACCCCCCCCCCTAAGTTAAGAAAGTTAAAAGACGTTTTGGGCCACTGGACTGTGTGGTCAGAAGATCAATGTAAATAGTTGCACCTGTTGTGCCCCCTACCAGAATTATGGTGGAAGTACTAAACGGTGCAATGGACTGGAAGTGCACACTTAGAGTTTCTTCATAAGAAAGTTTGCAACGTTTAAGTATCTGCGCCTCCCATAAAGGGAAGAAAAGTTTTATTGTTTTATGTTATGCATAACAAAAATTTTACAATTCCTTCCACATTTTTCTGTTGTTTTTCAGCCCGAGGATGTGCTGGGATTCTCTGTGGGGGAGTGTAGCGCCCCTGAGGCTTCCGTCGCCACAGGACATTGCACCCCATCCAGCGGTGTGATGTCCCATTCTGAGTAAGGAAAGGAGTGAACGCCAGTCCCCAGGCAAATCTACACTACACCCATTGTTAGGTACACACTGGGACCAGGAACAGTGGCAGCAACCCTCCCATGCTGCATGCTGGGAGGGGCCGTAAGACCCATCCCTGCTCCTATAGGGTACAGCTTAGCAACTGGGGAGGTGAGAGGAGCCACCAGAGAGCAGATAAGGAAAGGAAGGTCAAGTTTGGAGAGAGAGAGAGAGGGGAGAAGGAGGAGGAGGTCTGCGGAAGGCAGACGAGAAGGAGAAGCAGAAAGAAAGCTCTAGTAAGACAGGAGCTAAGAAAAGAAAGTGACGCTTCCTGGTGAAGAACCTGGGACTCAGAGGGTCCAGGTGACACCAAGCAGAGGAAGAGAAGGGATTCCAGGGCCACAGATAGCTTTTGAGCTGGTGGCCGGTTCCACAAGAACATCGGTGGAGGGATCAAGCTGCAACAGGGGACGGTCCCTAGAAACCGGAGGAGTGAAAAATCATCTCTAACAGTAGAAACCGAGGTCCAGGGAGGCTGCATGCTCCCCGGACCACAGCCCACAGCAGAACCTCTAGAAAAGAGTCAAATAACCGTCAGGCGAGCTCCCAGCCCGGAGGCTGTTGTGGAGGCCGAGCCAGGTTCATCCTACAAAGGCAAGGTTTAAGGAGACAGCTGCAGACAGAGACACGTCAGAGAAGGGGTACCGGCCTGCACTATTCCACCACTGCATAGACTCTTACGAGCACCAACTGTTGCCCCAGGGCACCGCTCCACCTGTGGAGGCCTGATACAGCAGCGGCGGCTTGATAGCCGCAAACCACAGGTGGCGTCACGACTAATACAAACTTTAATCACCCCCCACGGAAGCCATATTAATTGACACCCACCAGGGTCACGGAGTCGGGCACAGCCACCACTGACGACCCCCGGACTAGTCCGGCCCGGCACCGGGTGTCCCATAGCCCTGGGGTGGGCGGGTCACATACTGCAATGGAAGGGCATACAGCTCCAGATGGGGGACAGACAGCTCTGGGGGGTATACAGCACTGAGGTGGAAGAAACATAGAGTTCTGGGGGGTATACAGCACTGGGGTGGAAGGGACATAGAGTTCTGGGGGGTATACAGCACTGGGGTGGAGGGGTTATACAGCTCTCTGGGGTATAGAAGTATGCAGCCCCCTCATTCCTCCATATAACATAATGCATTGCTCCACATAATTTAAGGCAGCCTCATATTACTCCATATAATTCTATGCAGCCCCCATAGTCCTCCATACAGAATAATACACCAACAGCCCCCATGTAGCAGCATTATGCAGCCTCCATGAAGCAGCATTATGCAGCCTCTACGTAGCAGCATTATGCAGCCCCTATGTCGCAGCATTATGCATCCTCCATGTCGCAGCATTATGCAGTCCACATGTCGCAGCATTATGCAGCGCCAATGTGGCAGCATTATGCAGCCCCCATGTGGCAGCATTATGCAGCCCCATAGTCGTCTGGCCACCGTGATTAATACATACTCACTTCTCCTCGTTCCCCACTGCTCCGGTCTCCTCAGCGTGTCCACTGTTCTGCCGCTCTGACAGCTCAGCCCACAGGCATGCACAGTAATGACGTCATCGCGATCCTCTGTACTGAGCTGTCAGAGGCAGAGCGCAGACAGACGCTGCAGGAGAATGATGAGAGAGGAAGTGCGCCGCTCACTCTGTCATCGTTGCTTTCAATTGTATCAGCCGCAGGAGGGGGATGGGGGCGGTGCAGCGCTGGTACCAGGCCTCTCTGACTCACAGGCTCCAAAGCAACTGCGTGGCCTGCCGCCATTGGCGGTATGCCACCCTGCCGTCAGCAAATGGGCCCCCTCGGTGGACCAGGGCCCCCGGCACTTGCCCAGGTGTGCCGGGTGCTGACGCTGGATTTAAAAAAAATAAAGAAAGAAATGGCATACTCAAAGGAGCAACGGAATAAAATAAGAGGAAAAAACACCACTAATTTAAACATCAAATGTAAGAATTACTGTAGCTTGTGTGTTTGTAGCCCTTGTAAGCGTTTCTTCGCAGCTCAGACGGAAACTATAACTCATTGACCATAAGTCACAGGGCTGCATCAGGCTCTAGTTGAATGTTTTGTAGGTGATTCACAGCTGGGCTCACATTGTAACTATAGGTAATTTAACCCTTTCAATAATAATAATAATTATAATCAGTACCATGTATTTTTTAAAAATAATAAATCAGAAGAATAAAATAGATAGATTTGGCACTGCTATGATTTAATCCAGAGATTGCTATTTGCATTTTCCATCTCAAAAATTTTAATAAAAAATGTTAGTTAATAAATTATACTGTAGAAATGTGTAGCATGGTCACAGGATATAAAGATCTGATAGATCTGGGGTAACACCTCTGGAAGCCACATGTAGCTCCAGACTGGAGAAGCAACCTAACATGCCTTTAGTGAAATGGTTTAGATGTCCAGACACATGGAGGGTGCCCTGACAAGATCATAGGTAAAAAAAAGTCCAAAATCACAAACACATTTTTGCCTATAGGTAACTCATGTTGAAATATGCAACAAAGGAGATGAGAAAGTCAAACTGCTCAAAAAAATATTTATTAACCAGTGTTAGAAAAAAACAACAGAACAGATACAAAAATGTATAAAGTGAAGGAGAAGACGAGAAGTAACAAAAAGAAACAGTGGCAGACCAGATGTAATAAAAAATGTCTAATGTACATGCACATAAAAGTCAAGGTGCAAAAATAGATATGTCGTAGATGAAGCAACACAACAAACACAATAATCAATCCATACTGTAACGATATGGGCCCCGAGTGTATGGGGGCCACACGCCAGGTATCGGGATTAACGCACACCGAAACAATTAGTCTCTTTAACAGACCATAGGGTTTATTAATAGCTCAAATAAACCATACAAGGTCACACAACAGAACGATGTCAGTACTTGGCTTTATCCTCAAAGTCCAACACATAACATAAAGTCCACAGTGGAAGTTTTAGCAACTTCCCCACTCTCTGGCTCCTGCCAGCGTACAGCTCTAGCCAAGATTCCTTCCAGCACCCAGGGCCCTCTGCAGACCCCTGTCTGTCTCTCCTCCCGGAGAGATTCGGCCCTACAGCCCTGGCCTGGCTGCACTCACCTCAGTCTTAACTCAGGCTCAATTTCAGAGCCTTGTGTTCAGCCTCCACACAGGCTGAAACACCCAGAGCTCCCTGCTCTGCTCTCACTTGTTTCCAGCCGACACACTGGAAGTCTAGAGCCAGTCTCTATCTAGACTGCCCTAGACACACTCTACCTAGGTTCAGAGACAGGATTGCTTTAACCCCTGGAGCCACACCCACAGGTGGTAAAGAGTGTGTAATCAGCACCACACACCCTTCCATGGCTCTGCATGTAATGCAATCCTGTGGAACCACAGGTCCCAGCCAAGTTCACATTGCAGAGCACCCATGCTTCTGCAAAACATACTGGCCCTTTGTAATACAGCCGGTTGATACATCACATACCCTCCCCCTCTGTTCAAACCCGTAAGGGAGAACACTTGCCAACGACCTGGGACCGTGAGACAGGGTATCCCCGCCGCCATGCCCCACCAGTCGAGAGGGCCGTCCAAGGTACCCAAGAGCATAAGTCCCTGAGACATCACACGACACTGTCACCAAACCCTGTCGTGTCAACCTAGGGTTAAAGGACGCCCCCTTTCCGGACCGTTCTCTCCCTGACCCCCTCCCAGGGTCATAGTAGTAGAGAGACACGTCCTCAGTCAAACCTACAGTCTTGTCCGAACCTAGGCTTACTCGTGTACCCCCAGGGCTACTGTCAGGAACTCTAAGCTCATAGCGGCCACTATCTACAGTACATCGCAGGGTACTTCTCGGTCGGCGATTCCTTTTATCGCGTGTCTTAACTACTGGACCGACACGCCATCTTCCACTTCTTTCCCCTGAACAACGGGGAGAAGACGGCTGCTGTCCCCAACCCAGTTGGTGAAGCTGCTCCTCAATTTTCAGGTTTTCTTGCCTCAACCGCTCCATGTCACGTACATGGTTTACCCGATATCCAAGAAGGCTTCGAATGTTTCCAAGACTCTGTACAGTCCCGACACAGACGAACGGAACCATACCAGCTTCCCTGGGTATCTTGCTCTCGTTAGCAGCAGGGATCACTAATCCCGACTTATTCACTATGTCTTGCATGACTCGTCCGTTTTTTCCAATGACTCTCCCCACCAGAGCCCAGGGTACTTGGACAATATCTTCCGTCAGACTCTGCGCTTTCCTTTTATACTCTAGCTGTCTAGTGGCTTCCTCATTTTGCAGTTGGACCTGCCACTTCATACGAACACATCTGAAGTGCATGTCCTTTAGAATAGCCACCCGCTGGCTGCCCAGTAATTTCACTGGTGGACAATATCACTAACTGTCCAGCCTCTGGGATACAGTAGACCTCACACGCTTCCACAGCTCTCTTAAAGTCGTCGTGCATGCACTCGATGGCACACGCTTCTCTTAAGTCCTCAGGTATATCCACCATGCACTTGACTACAGAAGTCTCATTCATCCCTGCCGCTTCCACATGCTTGTCCAGTTTCGCTTCCAGAGTCAGCTCTCTTTGGGCCTCCCCTGCTTCAACAAGTTTGGTCAGGATCAACACTCGCTGCTCCATCTGTCCCAAGGCTACCTGGGACCTGGACTGGTACTCTGCCAAGTGACTTCGGAGCTCAGCCACTTCTTTCTCCAACTCCCTTACTCGACTCTCAGTAGCCTGGCTAAGAAGTGTTTCGTGTTTCAGATAGCCGTTGCTCATCCTCTTGAATGAGTCTTCACCTGCGGACCTCTCTGGTCTACGACACACTATTTCCAAGGCCTCTTCCACCTCTACACCCCCGGCCTTTCCATGGGGTGCAACTTTGTCATAGTCACCCCTCTCTTGGGTCTCAGCTGCTTCACCTTCAGCCACCTCACAGATAGGTGGCTCGTCATCTTGCTCAGAAGCGGGAGAGAATTCAGCTTTCAACTCTGGGGTCGGCTCCTTCTCCATGGCTTCATCGCACGGACCACTGTTGTCCCGATTTATCGGTTTCTCTGGCAGCACGTCACCGCTTGCCAGTGTACCCGCCTCAGCTTCAGAACATTTGGGTTTCTTGCTCTTCTTACCCACGACCTTCTCTATATCCTCCATCTTGGTGTTACCAAGCAGGTCAGGCAGGCTCTCAGTCCTGGATGAGACCTCTGGTCCAGACTTCACCTCCTCAGAGGCTCTCTTCACTTCAGCACCAGCTGTTTCTTGGGTTTTCACTGCATTACCTTCAACTTCCTCTGGGGTCTCTGCCGTGTCACCCTCAGCCTGGGTGTCACACCCTTCAACATGGCACTCTGTTCCTTTTAGAGATTTGGTGCTGAATTCGCTGTCATCCACCCTAGCACCAGGTAGTTCACCAGTCTGCTCACCCTGACTGTTGGGGATTATTCCTCCCCCCTCACTCTCCAGGATTCCATTTCCTATACCGCTCTCGCTTGACAGACTATCAGCTTCACCCGGGGAAATCATAGGGACCACCCCCATTACGTCCTTGGTTGGCTCATTTTCTGCGTTTTCACCCTTCTGATTTCTGTCGTTACAATGTGTCAGTTCCGTCTCTGATTCCTCTTTCTTTTGTAGGATATCACCGTCTGACTCTACCATAGCAGTTGTTCCTGGCACCATGTCTTCATTACCCAGGCATGTCACTTTCTCTGCACCCTCAGACGGTATACACTGTGCCCCCTCTCTGCGCTTATTATGTCTTCGGCGTCGAAAGGATGTTTTACCCTTCTCGCTCATCTGTACCTCACTGTACTCATTTGTCCATTTTCTAGAGTCAGTGTCTTTACTGGAGTCATCATCACTCCCCCTGGTGTCCTGAACTAACATGTCCCCGCTTGACCAGGTGTCAGTCTCTTCCCCTGGAACTACTTGGGTTTTAGTGGTCACACTGTCACTTCCCTTTGGAGACATCACGAACTTGGGGAGACCCTCTATGTCCCTTGGTCACCCCTAACTCAGGACAGTCAATTTTAGGAGGTGCTATCTCCTCCTTACCACACATAACTGCACAACAAGGACCCCTTTTAACCTCATATGGTAAACAGGCTGTCTTAGGCGGGGGCCGACTCATTCCTGTGTAATCGGTCCCGGCCTCTGTCTTCCATAAGTCCTTAAACAACTCAAAGTCCTGTCCTATGATAACGGGATAGATCAAATCCCGAGCCACACCCACGTCTGGGCGCCCCATACGGTCGGGCGTCTGAATCATCACTCTTTCCAGAGGATATTCTTTAGTGGTCCCATGCACACAGCTTCCTTCTATTGTCCTACCTTCCATAAAATGGAGATTGGGCATGGGTCTCACTAAGGTTAGCCAGCTCCCCGGGTCTAACAGACCAGACACACGTAGCCCATTCAAGTCCACGGACCACTTTTGTGGCCTCACATCGGATGGATAGCCTATACCGCAGGTAGGACATAGGTAATGCGAATCCCATTGCCCCTTGCTATAGTCCACCTGTTCGGCTTGTGAATGCTCCACCCCCTGGTGGGACACCACCGCCTTTTGAGGCTCCGCCCCCTGTTGGGTAACTACCCCGTTCCGGGCTTCCGCCCCCTTCTGGGCAACCACCCCTTTTTGGGATACCGCCCCCTTTTGGGCCACTGACCCTTTTTGGGACTCCGCCCCCTTTTGGGCAACCACCCCTTTTTGGGACACCGCCCCCTTTTGGGCAACCACCCCTTTTTGGGACTCCACCCCCTTTTGGGCAACCACCCCTTTTGGGGACTCCGCCCCCTTTTGGGCAACCACCCCTTTTTGGGACTCCGCCCCCTTTTGGGCAACCACCCCTTTTTGGGACTCTGCCCCCTTTTGGGCAACCACCCCTTTTTGGGACTCCGCCCCCTTTTGGGCAACCACCCCTTTTTGGGACTCCGCCCCCTTTTGGGCAACCACCCCTTTTTGGGACTCCGCCCCCTTTTGGGCAACCACCCCTTTTTGGGACTCCGCCCCCTTTTGGGGTTTCCATGCAATTTCCTTAGCCCCCAGTTCACACCGTTCGCCCTTATCTCCCTGGGCACCTAGTGTCCATACTGGGCCCTGAAGGGAACGCTCAAACTGGTCCATGGCTGCGACATCGCCGCACACTGACAGCTCCTGCTGTCCCCGGACCAGGAACTGGTACAGTTCTTCCACAACGTCCGGATGGACCATTCCCTCTTTTTGGCTTTCAGCCCCCACTGCTGTCACTGGACCTCCTGGCACATGCTGTGGGTGCTGCTGGCTCAGGAGCCCCTTCATGCTGCAATGAAAAGAGGAACAGGAGAGGCGCTCCAATGGGTAATACCCGGTGGTCAAAGACAGGGGGGGGTAGAGAACCACTAACCTTTCCGGGTTGTAACGCCCGTACAACCAGGATCTCCAGCCTGTGGTGTATCACTGCTCACCAAGCAGGGCCTCGCAATTCCGGCTGGCCTGGAACCTCCAGTCACTGGTTTCTTGCCACTGCAGCACATAACCCCGCAGACCCGCTGATTCACCGCCAGCAGCTGGAGCACGCTGTCCCTGTTCGTGGACCCGCCGATCCACCGCCAGCTGCTTGAGTGCGCAGACAAATATTTTCGTGGACCCGCTGATCCACAGCAATACTTCTTAGGCCGTTGCCCTTAGCAACCAGGCTGCGTTGCCCCTAGCAACCAGACCGCTTGCCCGCATTCTCCACCATATGTAACGATGTGGGCCCCGAGTGTATGGGGGCCACACGCCAGGTATCGGGATTAACGCACACCGGAACAATTAGTCTCTTTAACAGACCATAGGGTTTATTAATAGCTCAAATAAACCATACGAGGTCACACAACAGAACGATGTCAGTACTTGGCTTTATCCTCAAAGTCCAACACATAACATAAAGTCCACAGTGGAAGTTTTAGCAACTTCCCCACTCTCTGGCTCCTGCCAGCGTACAGCTCTAGCCAAAGTTCCTTCCAGCACCCAGGGCCCTCTGCAGACCCCTGTCTGTCTCTCCTCCTGGAGAGATTCGGCCCTACAGCCCTGGCCTGGCTGCACTCACCTCAGTCTTAACTCAGGCTCAATTTCAGAGCCTTGTGTTCAGCCTCCACACAGGCTGATACACCCAGAGCTCCCTGCTCTCCTCTCTCTTGTTTCCAGCCCACACACTGGAAGTCTAGAGCCAGTCTCTATCTAGACTGCCCTAGACACACTCTACCTAGGTTCAGAGACAGGATTTCTTTAACCCCTGGAGCCACACCCACAAGTGGTAAAGAGTGTGTAATCAGCATCACACACCCTTCCATGGCTCTGCATGTAATGCAATCCTGTGGAACCACAGGTCCCAGCCAACTTCACATTGCAGAGCACCCATGCTTCTGCAAAACATACCGGCCCTTTGTAATACAGCCGGTTGATACGTCACAATACACAGAGAGTATAAAGTGAATCCAAAATGAGTAGATTAGGTGCTCAGTGCTTGCAAAACCACATAGGATGTACCAGAGATCACACCCGTGTATAAAGTGTCAGGTAGTGCAGGCAGGTCCATGACACAATGAAATGGATCCCGCGAGGAAGAAACACCCCGACGTACGTTTCACAATGTTACAATAATTACTTCATCAGGGGGAGTGCAAACTGTCTGTTGACCCTCTTTTGTATGCAGATTCCAGAAGTATCTGAGCATATACAACACGCCAATTGAGAATGAATTGAGCAGATGCTTGACCTCCTTTCAGATGGGTCTCAATGGGAATCAGTGGAGATCTGAGCGGTCAAACCTGAGTGACCAGGAAGTTATCAACTTTTAATTGAATGGCGATCACTTCCAATCTTGGTTCAAACCCGTTAAAGGGTTAAAAGAAAGAAGTTCCCGGGCATTTGAGAACATGGCTTAACTGAATGTGAAGTGCTATAGGCGTAGGAAAAGAGACAGGATTATCTCAAAAGGAGGACACCATAATTACATTTCAACATATTTTTCAACCAAGTTCCTCTTTGTATCGGAACAACTGGTTTACTAGAAATTTCGCAATAATGTAACTTCCAATGCCTAATGGAGCCAAACACTGAAAGACAAGTTGGCACAATGATTTCATTGTTTCCGAATCTTATAGGACTTGGCACAAATATAAAGACTACAGATGTGTATTTGGCTTGTAAGTCAGCAAATAAACCCATAAACATAACTAGCTCACAAGATATTTGCAAGTGGATCCTGAGGATTTTCTGAAAGCATAGGCTATATTTATATATACATACACACAGTTTACAGTGCCTTGAAAAATTATTCTTCATACCCAGTGAACGTTTCCACATTTTTTTCACAATACACCCATAAACTTATAGTGAGTACGGAAAGTATTCAGACCCCATTAAATTTTTCACTCTTTATTTCATTGCAGCCATTTGGTAAATTCAAAAAAGTTCATTTTCTTCTCATTAATGTACACTCTGCGCCACATCTTAACAGAAATGTAGAATTGTTTTCAAATTTATTAAACAAGGAAAACTGAAATATCACATGATCATAAGTATTCAGACCCTTTGCTCAGGCACTCATATTTAAGTCACATCCTGTCCATTTTCTTGTGATCCTCCTTGAGATGGTTCCACTCCTTCATTGGAATCCAGCTGTGTTTAATTAAACTGATAGGACTTGATTTGGAAAGGCGCACACCTGTCTATATAAGATCTCACAGCTCACAGTGCATGTCAGACCAAACAAGAATCATGAGGTGAAGGGAACTGCCCAAGGAGCTCAGAGACAGAATTGTGGCAAGGCACAGATCTGGCCAAGGTTACAAAATAATTTCTGCAGTACTCAAGGTTCCTAAGAGCACAGTGGCCTCCATAATCCTTAGATGCAAGAATTTTGGGACCACCAGAACTCTTCCTAGACCTGGCTGTTCAGCAAAACTGAGCAATCGTGGGAGAAGAACCTTGGTGAGAGAGGTAAAGAAGAACCCTAAGATCACTGTGGCTGAGCTCCAGAGATGCAGTAGGGAGATGGGAGAAAGTTCCACAAAGTCCACTATCACTGCAGCCTTCCACAAGTCGGGCCTTTATGGCAGAGTGGCCAGACATTAGTCTCTCCTCAGTGCAAGACATGTGAAAGCCTGCATAGAGTTTGCAAAAAAACACAAGAAGGACTCCCAGACTATGAGAAATAAGATTCTCTGGTCTGATGAGACGAAGATAGAACTTTTTGGTAATAATTCTAAGCGGTATGTGTGGAGAAAAACAGGCACTGCTCATCAATTGCCCAATAAAACCCCAACAGTGAAACATGGTGGTGGCAGCATTATGCTATGGGGGTGTTTTTCAGCTGCAGGGACAGGACAACTGATTGCAATTGAAGGAAAGATGAATGTGGTCAAGTACAGAGATATCCTGGCCCAGCCAGAGCCCTGACCTAAACCCAATTGAGCATCTCTGGAGAGACCTGAAAATGGCTGTCCACCAACGTTCACCATCCAACCTGACGTAACTGGAGAGGATCTGCAAGAAAGAATGGCAGAGGATCCCCAAACAAATCCAGGTGTGAAAAATTTGTTGCATTATTCCCAAGAAGACTCATGGCTGTACCAGCTCAAAATGGTGCTTTTACTTATGACCATGTGACATTTCAGTTTTTCTTGTATAATAAGTTTGCAAAACTTTCTGCATTTCTGTTTTTTTCTGTCAAGATGGGGCGCAGAGTGTACATTAAGGAGAAAAAAATGAACTTTTTTTTAATTTACCAAATGGCTGCAATGAAACAAAGTGAAAAATGTAAAGAGGTCTGAATATTTTCTGTACCCACTGTATTATTACTTTATTCCCTTATATAGCACTATTAATTCCACAGCGCTTTAAAGATGCCATAATCACTGTCCCCATTGGGGATCACAATCTAAATTCCCTATAAGTATGTCTTTCGAGTGTGGGAGAAAAACCATTGTAAACACGGAAAATATACAAACACCTCGCAGATGTTGACCTTGGTTGGATTTGAACCCAAGACCCCAGCACAGTGCTAATCACTGAGCCACTGTACTATTTATTTTATGGGGATTTATTAAGTAGCACATACAGTACAGACCAAAAGTTTGGACACAGACACACCTTCTCATCTCTAGAACAACTGTTAAGAGGAGACTTTGTGCAGCAGGCCTTCATGATAAAATAGCTGCTAGGAAATGACTGCTAAGGACAGACAACAAGCAGGAGAGACTTGTTTGGGCTAAAGAACACAAGGAATGGACATTAGACCAGTGGAAATCTGTGCTTTGGTCTGATGAGTCCAAATTTGAGATCTTTGGATCCAACCACCATGTCTTTGTAGAAAAGGTGAACGGATGGACTCTACATGGCTGGTTCCCACCGTGAAGCATGGAGGAGGAAGTGTGATGGTGTGGGGGTGCTTTGCTGGTGACACTGTTGGGGATTTATTCAAAATTGAAGGCATACAGAACCAGCATGCCTACCACAGCATCTTGCAGCGGCGTGCTATTCCATCCGGTTTGCTTTTAGTTGGACCATCATTTATTTTTCAACAGGACAATAACCCCAAACACACCTCCAGGCTGTGTAAGGGCTATTTGACTAAGAAGGAGAGTGATGGGGCGCTACGCCAGATGACCTGGTCTCCACAGTCACCAGACCTGAACCCAATCGAGATGGTTTGGGGTGAGCTGGACCGTAGAGTGAAGGCAAAAGGGCCAACAAGTGCTAAGCATCTCTGTGAACTCCTTCAAGACTGTTGGAAAACTATATCTGGTGACTACCTCTTGAAGCTCAACAAGAGAATGCCAAGAGTGTGCAAAGTAGTAATCAAAGCAAAAGGTGGCTACTTTGAAGAACCTAGAATATAAGACATATTTTCAGTTGTTTCACACTTTTTTAAGTATTTCATTCCACATGTTTTAATTCATAGTTGTGAAGCCTTCAATGTGAATCTACAATTTTCAGAGTCCTGAAAATAAAGAAAACTCTTTGAATGATAAGGTGTGTCCAAACTTTTGGTCTGTACTGTATTTGTAAAGTGTAAAGGAAGTGATTAGTGATGAGCAAACACTACCAATGGGGATCTCAAGTTTCCCATTGACTTCATTAAACTCAACACTCGAGTTGAGCCCGTCCAAGAGTCTGACTAGCTCCTTTTGAGTACCGAGCACCTGAGCATTGTAGTGCTCACGCATCACTAGAAATTATACATGGTTTTCAGAATCTTTTAAAAATATACTTCTGTAAGTTATGACATGCATTTGTATTCAGCCTCCTGAGTCAATATTTTGTAGCACCAATTTTCTCTGTAATTACTGCTGCAAGTCTTTTGGGGTATGTTTCTCCCAACTTTGCACATATAGAGGCTGAAATTTTTGCCCATTCTTCTCTGCAAAATAGCTCTAGCTCAGTGAGATTTGATGGAGATGTCTGTGAACAGAAAATTTCAAGTCTTGCCTCAGATTCTCAATGGAATTTAGGACTGGACTTTGACAGGACCATTCACACTCATTAATTTTGATCTAAACCATACATTGTATCTTGGCAGTATGTTTAGGGCAGTTATCCCGCTGGAATGTGAACTTACGCCAAAGTCTCATGTCTTTTGCAGAGTCTAACAGGTTATCCTCTAGGAATACTCTGTATTTAGCACCTGCCATCTTACCATCAATTCTGACCAGCTTCCCTGTTCCTGCTGAAGAAAAGCCTCCTCACAGAATGATCCTGCCACCACCATGATTGACGGTTGGGATGGTGTTTTCAGGATGATGTGCAGTGTTAATTTTCTACTACACATAGTGTTTTGCATTTAGCCCAAAAAGTTCTAGCTTAGTATCATCTGACCAGAGCACCCTCTTCCACATGCTGTATCTCCTACATTGCCTTTTGCAAACGGAACTTCTTATGGCTTGCGTTCAAAAATGTTTTTCTTCTTGTCACCATTTCATAAAGACCAGATTTGTGGATTATTCGACTAATCATTGTCCTGTGGTCAGATTCTCCCACCTGAACTGTGGATCTCTGCAGCTCCTCCACAGTGACCTCTTGGCACTTCTCTAAGTAGTGCTCTCCTTTCTTGGGATGTCCGTTTATGTGGGCGGCCATGTCTTGGTAGGTTTGCAGTTTTGCCATTCTTCTTGTATTTTCAGATGACGGATTGAATAGTTCTCTGTGAAATATTCACAGCTTGTTTTTTTTTATAAACTAACCCTGCTTTACTCTACTTCTCAACTTTATCCCTGACCTTTCTGGTGTGCTCTTTTGTTTTAATGATGCTGTTTGTTCCCTAAAGTTCTTAAACTCACCTTTGAGGCCTTCACAGAACAGCTGTAGTTATACTGAGAAAAAATTACACACAGATGGACTCAATTTACTAACTAGTTGATTTTTGGAGGCAATTAATCACTCAGGATTTTATTTACTGGTATTAGACTACAAGAGACTGAATACAAATGCACGTCACAATTTTCAGATTTATATTTTTAAATTATTTAGAAAACCATGTATCATTTCCTTTACACTTCACAAATACTTGCTACTTGGTGTTGGTATATCAATATAATCCCAATAAAATACCTTTGAGTCTGTGCATGTACCGTGAAAAAATATGGAAACGTTCACAGGGTATGAATACTTTTTCAAGGCACTATATATATACTGTACAAACACTATGTACCAAAATCCATACCACTGCTCCCAAAATCATTCAGATCCTATACTTCCAAATGAATTAAGACCTCAGTTTTAGGATCCAGTGCAGTGAAGAGAACCAGGTGTGAGGATCAGTTAGTTATGTCAATAACCAAGTTTACTTCTGGGTCTCGAGTATCGATGAATGTTTTCATTAGTCTGCGGAGGAAGATGTTGGTAAGTGTTCTTCTACTGAGTAAGGAGGCAGTGTTTGTAGGCTACAACTCTGCAGGGCAGGGCACTTTATAATGTTAGACGGTGAAAATGGTGAAGCAGCTCAAGAATTTTGAATTGGTCATTGTCATTTTGAGAAACTTTGCATAAATTAATAGTATAAGCAAATCTAAGCAATTTTGTAATCTTATCAGAGGAATCTGCTTCTTTGTCCACTTATGAGCCACGTCTTCTCTTCTGGGCTCTGAAAACAGTTCAATTCCATCATAGTCAAAGCAACATGGACTGTCAGCACAGTGAGGTGTCAGGTTCATCTCCTATGGGTGTGTGGTGGTGATGGTGGGGGTGGTAGATGTGGAGCCCTCAACAAAATGAAATACCAGGAAAACAGGCAGATTGTGTTGCAGTTTTTAAAGGGGTTCTCCACTACTTTTACATTGATGACCCATCCTTAGGGGCACTTTGCACACTACGACATCGCAAGCCAATGCTTGCGATGCCGAGCGCGATAGTCCCCGCCCCCGTCGCAGCTGCGATAAAATGGTGATAGCTGGCGTAGCGATCATTATCGCTACGGCAGCTTCACATGCACTCACCTGTCTGCGACGTCGCTCTGGCCGGCGACCCGCCTCCTTATTAAGGGGGCGGGTCGTGCGGTGTCATAGCGACGTCACACGGCAGGCGGCCAATAGAAGCGGAGGGGCGGAGATGAGCGGGACGTAAACATCCCGCCCACCTCCTTCCTTCCGCATAGCTGGCGTGAGCCGCAGGACGCAGGTAGGAGATGTTCCTCGCTCCTGCGGCTTCATACACAGTGATGTGTGCTGCCGCAGGAACGACGAACAACATAGTAACATCGGTAATTTCCAAATGATGGAAATGACCGACGCTACACCGATGATACGATTACGACGATTTTTCGCTCGTTAATCGTATCAAAAAGGCTTTACACACTACGATATCGCCTGCGACGCCGGATGTGCGTCACTTTCAATTTGACCCCACCAACATCGCACCTGCGATGTTGGTGGGGTCTGTAGTGTTCAAAGTGCCCCTTAGGCTAGGTCATCACTGTCTGATTGGCCAGGGTTTGACACCTCGGACCCCCGCTGATTAGCTGTTGTCGGCCTTGGCAGCGGTAGCCAGACGAAAATGCTCAGTTTAGTGGCTGTGGCTGGGTACTGCACATTCGCCTCCTATTCTAATCAATCAAAAGGGAATGTGCAGTACCTGGCCGCGGCCACTATTAGAAGATGGAGCACATTCGGAACTGAGTATTTCTGGCTGCCTGCTGCCGCCGCCGCCGCCAGGATCGTCAACAGCTGATCGGCGGGTGCGCGGGGTGTCGGACCCCGGCCAATCAGACATTGCTGACCTATCCTAAGGATAGGCCATCAGGGGAAAAGTAGTGGACAACCTCTTTAATTAATGTGTTGGATTCACAGCCACACAGCTCAATATCACTGTATAATGTCTTCTGTGCTCCTGCTTCTGTTTGTGTGCTACAAAGAAAGATCCATCTCTCTGCACAGTGTATGGGAGGTAATGTAGCAGCTAGTCCCTATGAAACTAGCTTAGAGACATTTGAATATTAGAGCTAGAGCCTACAGGGGCAATGGAACTGGTGAAAATGCAGGTTACAAGTCATATAATGGCCAAAAATAGTGGTATTAACTGAAACAACAGGTACTCTGTAATAGAATGCCTGGTTTCGCCTTAAGCAGTCAGCTACCAGCATTGAACTTCTCCTGATTCTGGAAATAAACGTGCCCCTATAGCTTGGATTAGAACATTCCTTATTATTTAACATTAATCTGTTACATAAAATTTTAAATTTAAAATCTGGAAGCACAGAGTGGTACGGTGTAGTCCGAATCAAGCTATAACCATTGCATTACAGGTCCATATAATACGCTGATGTTCGGTAAATCTCAGAACTTAATTGTGTCATTATTTCTTCTAGACATGAAGACGAAGATCTACTCTTCACTTATCCTCACTCTTCTCTTTGCTCAGAAGGTTCATGGAGACTGTCTATATGATAAGTACCTCAGACACTGCTCCTGTTCACTGCTTGAGTTGAACAACATTATGTCCATCCTTCCATGTGCCGCAGCCTCAAGTTTTGAATTTAATGGAGGGACATTCATCAACACTGAAGATTTTTCTCTAGTAAACATAGAAATGGTTTGGAGCTTAGGTATTTCCTTGACCAAGATCAGTTTTGTCAATGTTGTGTTGTCAGAAGACTTCTTGGCTGCTTTTATAAGAGTAATATTCCAGGTTCCTGTTGACCTTCTATCATTTGAGAACACAACCTTTGTCGGACAAGCTGTTGGATTTGATTTAACGGCATCGCCTCCTCTTATACAATCTCTACAGTTCATCAATGTTTCTTCAAACCCATTAATTGAGAAAGATTCTTCCTTCTATAGGTTTGGAAACTGGATGTCCATGTTGAAGAACCTAACTGTAAAGGAGTCACAATTAAGAGGAGTTTCTTGTGATGTCACGTTACATTTTCAGTCCTTGTCAACTTTAGATCTATCGGAAAACCTCCTCACAGATGACAGCGTCTCCTCCATACTTTGTAATGGTGCTTTTCCTAATCTACAAACGTTAAAACTAAGAAGCAACAATTTTAGTGATTATGAGACTTTGTGCCAAGCAGTAAGCAGGCGCAACCAACTGAAACACTTAGACTTGAGTCTCAATGACTTTGCCAAGACGTCAAATTCTTTATGTGAGTGGCAGCCATCTTTAAGTCATCTAAATCTCTCTAATACAGGTTTGGAACAAGTGGGCATCAATTTACCACCAAATTGCGAGGTGTTAGATCTAAGCCACAACAGAATTGAATTCTTCAATATTTCTCTGCCAAAACTGAGAGAGTTGTATTTGTCCTTCACTAGGCTTTTCACTCTTTCCTCAATGGGCCATATGCCTCTATTACAAATTCTAGCTGTGGATGGGAATCCAATAAAGATGCTAGAAGTGAGTCAGATACAAACATTCAAGAATTTGCGGAACTTTAAAGGTGATAACATTCCATATACCTGTTCTTGTTCTTTTGTAAAAGAAATGAAAGAAATGTCAATGTCTGACTTGATGGTTCAGGGGTGGCCGGATGGTTATATATGTGATATTCCTGAAACGCTTAAGGGTAAGCTGGTCAACGATGTCAAGCACTCACTGTTTGACTGCCACACGCAGCTCCTTACTGTTATTATATGTATTGTAATATTAATATTGTGTGTTTCTGTTGTAATTTGCTTTGTTAAAATATGCCGTAGTAACAAAACAAGATCTCAGTGCATGGATGCAGGAAATTCAAATAACCTATAACTGGAAATACATGTGTCAGGATTTATTAATTGGCCAGTGTTCATTAGCGTATTCTCATATTAGACTTTAGTCCTGCCTGGTGCAGCAGCGACTGTGAATGGAGAGGTGGCTCCATATTCATCCACCTATCATAGCAATGAACAGGGGCACCATCAGGGCATGACAACCATGACTGGTGTATGGGGCCCAGTGAAGAAGTGGGCCCGGCCAGGGCCTGGGGTAATTACTTAGCTTTATTAAGCCCCAGCTGGGCCAGGCCTCCCTCTTCTTTGGGCCCTAGTCACATCCGCAGCAGATGAGCCTGGCCATGTCACTTCGGCCACTATACATGGTTAATTTGCATGTTAAGAGGCGGAGCATGCAAATTAGTCATATGCTAGAGGCATGGTCATTTGAACAGAGCAGGGTACTGGCACATCATCCCGCAGCTCAGCGTGCAGCAGCGTCATGAGGTCATTACTTTGCATGGAATATAGTTAAGTTGGTGTACAGGACCAACATCTATCAAACATTTACAGAATATGCTGCAGATATGCCATACGAGTCTAAGATGAAAATGTCCATTCATTTATCAACATTTGATTAGTCAGGAATATAAATGTGTGAATCTATTTGATATGAATCAAATTTGTGTTGAATTTTTGATTTCTGCGAATTTGAACAATTTGATATTCATTCCATGTAAGTCACCCAAAAAATGTCCATCCCCATTTCACACATTGTAGAAGATTGCATCAGCTACAGAATGCTCACCTGATCTCAGGTGCAACTGTGCAGGCTTACCCATAATAATTGCACTTATCACATCATATGTTCAGGAAGGATCAGAGACTGTATAAAAGCAGAGTCAGGGAACGCAGCAGCCATTGTTTGGGTGTTCAGAGTTAGGGAACACAGCAGCCATTGTTTGGGTGATGGATTGTGAAAGGAAATCAGCGCTCACAGCTCAGCAACAGAAATGGGAAGAGAAACCCCTAAAATATTGGACAATTACTCGACATTAATGTGTTGTAGATTCACAATACTTAAGGAGATGAGTGTATTTGTCTGCAAATAATACAGAGATTAAGTTGATGGGGGCAAAGAAAGAGATGGAGAAGTGCCAATCTCAGTGTAATCACCAGTGATATAGTACTGATGGCATTTGTCCTGCCATGTTCACATTTCTCTTTTTTTTTCTTCTTAATTTTGAATGCACTAGAAAACAGCAAGCCAGTACAATATTTTTATGTGAAATCTGTGTCAGTCAGAGAAGGTGTCCTTGGTTATCACTGTACTGAGTTCTTGCATTTCTAACGCAAACCTTTTTGTGAAGGTGAAAATTGATGTGTTGCTAATAAGCCATGTGTGTGTCCAGTAGTTTGTGTGTAAACTCAACTCCCACTTGACCACACTCAACACAATTAATACAGTACCACTTGGATTAAGCTGCAAAATGAGAGCATGCATTGAGCCATGATGGAAGATACATAACCGCCATTATTACTTGAAGACATACATCTCTGTTTCACTAGAATTGTTAAGTTTGTGGGCATGAACATATTCCAAAAATATGGGCCTTTTTATTTATTGAGTTCAATATGCTAATTTGTATGGTCTTTACTAAGGAGTAAGGGTATGTGCGCACGTTGCTTTTTACCTGCTTTTTACCTGCTTTTTTGCTGCTTTTTCTTCTGCGCTGTTTAATGCCAAAATGGATGTGTTCTTCTATTCAAGCAAAGTCTATGGGAATTTGGGTTTCTTGTTCACACTATTGTTGTTCAAAATGCTGCCTTTTTGTGGCAGAACTTTGGTCAAAAACTCAGCTTTGCAGTGCAAAACCCAAATGGCAAAAACAATTGACATGTTGCTTCTTTGAAAAGCTGAGTTTTTGACCAAAGTTCTGCCACAAAAAGGCAGCATTTTGAACAACATAGTGTGAACAAGAAACCCAAATTCCCATAGACTTTGCTTGAATAGAAGAACACATCCATTTTGGCATTAAACAGCGCAGAAGAAAAAGCAGCAAAAAAGCAGGTAAAAAGCAGGTAAAAAGCAACGTGCGCACATACCCTAAGGCATCAATCACAGGATTTTATGAGGGCGTAGCTTCAAGATGCTCTGCACTTTTCCAGAGTGAGAATTGCGCCCTTGGAAAATAAAATAAAAAGGCCCATGTGTTTAGAAAAACAAAAATAAACCCTGAAAACTCAGGGAACCAGAAAGAGTAAAATAAGAGCAAAAACTGTTAATTAAAGAGGGTCTGTTGTCAGAGGAAAATTGTTTAGAGTCTGTGATGAATTTTTCAGATTAAGCTTACTGTTAGAGAATCTGTCATCACAGCATTCAGATTTACATGAGGGGGGTTGGCAGAGGTGGTAGAGTGGGGTCACAGGATTCAGGAGCGGTGGTGGAGTAGGGTAATGCTGCGGGTGGTGAGACAGGTGACCTGGATGCTCGCTGCAGGCACTGTGAGGGAGGTGGAGCATCCAGAAACTGTCGACAGTGCGGGCTTCAAAGAAATGGCGCCTGAAGTCAGCACGTGCGCAGATGGAGCTCTCTGCTTAATGACAAGCCGAGAGCTCATCTGCGCACTCGCCATTTTCCTTAAGTCCGCTGCAGGGAGAGCAATGGGTGGAGGCAGCGCATGCACAGATGAGATCTTGAGCCGTGAGCTCCATCTGTGCATGCGCCGACTCTGGGCGCCAGTATTTGAATTCTGCATCGCCGACAATTTCAGAATGGCGGCCCCTGCAGCACAGCGCTCGCAGCATTTCCCCTGCCTCCTGTGACCCCTCTCCATCACCCCCTGGTAAGCTACACTCAGATTATAAAATGCACCCCCCATTTTCTTCCCAAATTTTTGGGAGGAAAATTGTGTTTTATAATCCGCAAAATATGGTACTTGTTCAAGGTACTGTATAAATGGTTCGGAATGCGGATTAATGTTCCTGACTGGTTCAATTTAAGGCTAGGTTCACACTTGCGTTGGACGGCTTCCGTAGCATTGCGTTGTGTTACGGATGCAACGGATGCGTTGCATATAGTGGCACAACGGATGCTACGGATCGTACAAAACAACGGAAAGCTTTTTTTTTATTTATTTTTTTGTCTTCTTTACAGTTTTACCGGCAGCAGACTATTGTGAACGATCAGCTGATCGCTCTCAATAGCCGGCGGCCGGTCGCTCAGCTGAGCGCTGTCACTTGCCGGCGCCCGGGCATGCTGGCGGGCGGGCGCTCAGCTGAGCACTGTCACTTGCCGGCAGCCGGGCATGCTGGCGGGCGGGCGCTCAGCTGAGCGCTCTCACTTGCCAGCGGCCGGGCATGCCACTGGGCGGGCGCTCAGCTGAGCGCTGTCACTTGCCGGCGGGCGGTTATGCCGGCGGGCGCTCAGCTGAGCACTGTCACTTGCCGGCGGGCGGACGATCAGCTAGACAAAATAAAGTTTGTGATTTAAAAAAAAAAGAAAAAAAAAAAAAAGAGCATGCGCAGTGAAATCCTGAGGATTCCGCTGCTTAAAACAACGTTACATGCTGCGTTCCTCCCGCTGGGCGGAAGCAGCGGAGCGTCGCCCAGCGGAAGCAACGCAGGTCCTTTTAGCACAATCCAACAACCATACAAGTCTATGGGAAACAGCGGAATCCGTTAACGGCTGTTTTCCAAAAGGGCGGATTGTAACGGAAGGAAAACAACGCAAGTGTGAAAGTACCCTTAAACTGCAAAGTGTTTAATTTGAATTAATTAGAGCTTTTCTAAAAGTAATAAAATTTGGTCACAAAAGTTACCCAACATAGCGGTTATATCTGAGACAGGTTTATATATGGCTGTATATATGCTGGTTTAGCCTAAAAGTCCCGCTCATATTAACATTCATACGTTATGATAAAATGTTCCCGCTTGGCAGAATGTCATAAACAATGGAGGCATCCTCTCTTGTCCCATTATTCGCAACAAATTTTTAGAATTTATTTTTTATTTAATTTGTTTTTGTATTACCAGAGAAATCATTTACTATGTAAATATCATAATTTATTAAAACAAATGATAAGGTCCCTTTGAATAAACATCTGCATATTGTCCCTTGTTTTTTAATTTTTATTTCATGTGTGTGCATATTCTTCACATTTTACCCGCTGGATAGCAATTATTTGCCAATCAATTGTTTTTGCCATTTGGGTTTTGCACTGCAAAGCTGAGTTTTTGACCAAATTTCTGCAACAAAAAGGCTGCAGTGTGAACTGCATAGTGCGGACAAGAAACCCAAATTCCCATAGACTTTGCTTGAAAAGCAGAACGCAACCATTTTGGTATTAAACGCTGCAGTTGAAAAAGCAGCAAAAAAGCAGGTAAAAAGCAACGTGCGGACATAGCCTACATCAGTGTACGAATGGTGTTCACGATACCTGAAAATATGTTGCCCTCCCCGATGTCTTTACGCAGTCCCTCCTAAAACGTGGAACGACTGGGAAACTGCTGGCAGCTGACATATATCAAGTCCTGATTGTGCACAAACTAAAGATTACCTTTTACTGCGTGTGTGGGGTACTGTCCTAATGGGTAAGCTATGAGCTTTCTTTGCTCTTAAACCTTCCTCTACGACTATTGGTCTGATTGTTTTTGTATTTGGGAGCACTTTGAATTTTACCATCTGGGACCCTCTACTAGCCCTTGTGCCTGCTGATTTGGCCCTTTTATTGTCTATGGATGGGGGTATTATCCTCGTGGGTTAAATAATTAAAAAATTGGTTTGTACATTAACCCTTTCTTTACTGGGATATAGCTACGATTACTTATTTGGGAGGATTACTTAGCTCTTACCTCTTAGGACCCTCTACTAGCCATAGACACTGCTGGAACTGGATGCATTAACTTGTAATACCGGATATGCTGTTTTAATGATTTTTTTTTTTTTATGTAAATTTGTATGTGACCATTAATATTTTTTGTAGTTTATTATGAGGCAAAAACCTCCTCCTTTTTTGTTTTCTTTTGAACAATATTTGCTACATAAAAGGTATTTAATAAAAAAAATCCGCAGAACAAGTGGTACCCAACGCAATTTGATTAAAACTAATTTTTATTGAAAAATAACCATCATTAACAATATTAAAAGGTATTGAGTAAAATTTGAAATATTTAAAAAGGTACTTTATTTAGTTTATTTTTGTTTTTATTTATCCCATTTCTTGGAGTACGTTTAAAGGCAATCTGTCACCAATTTGACCTTTTTAGACCCGCAACACACATCCGTGTAATTTGTACGTGTGCGGTACGTATTTGTACGTACCGGAGACACGTACACACGGAGACCCATGTTGTTCTATGGTAGATGGCACACACACGTAAAATCACACGGAACGTGTGTCCGTGTGATAAGTACGTGTGTGCGCTTTTCTACACGGACGACATTTTGGTTTTGGCCGGTATCACGCAAGCACGGACCCGCTAAAGTCTATGGGTCCGTGCCTGCACGGACCGCACACGGAGTATGTCCGTGTTCAGCACGTTTCATGCGTGTGCGTTTTTACACTAGCGATCTTCTTTTTTTTTTTTTTTAAATTAAATTCAGTATACTTACCTTTTTTTCTGCTGTTCTCAGTCATACTTACGTTGGCGCTCGTTTTTTTTCTTTCCCCGGCTCACACCGCTCCCCGATCACCAGCGTGGCGAGGAACAGCTGTGCAGAGCATACGCGGCAACAATTACTTTGAAAATGCCGGCCGCTCATTAATCAATCTCGTATTCCCTGCTTTCCCCACCCACCGGCGCCTATGATTGGTTGCAGTCAGACACGCCCCCCACGCTGAGTGACAGCTGTCTCACTGCACCCAATCACAGCAGCCGGTGGGCGTGTCTATACTGTGCAGTAAAATAAATAAATAAATAAATAAATAAATAAATAAATAAATAATTAAAAAAAACGGCGTGCGGTCCCCCCCCATTTTAATACCAGCCAGATAAAGCCATACGGCTGAAGGCTGGTATTCTCAGGATGGGGAGCCCCACGTTATGGGGAGCCCCCCAGCCTAACAATATCAGTCAGCAGCCGCCCAGAATTGCCGCATACATTATATGCGACAGTTCTGGGACTGTACCCGGCTCTTCCCGATTTGCCCTGGTGCGTTGGCAAATCGGGGTAATAAGGAGTTTTTGGCAGCCCATAGCTGCCAATAAGTCCTAGATTAATCATGTCAGGCGTCTCTGGGTGCAGTGAGACAGCTGTCACTCAGCGTGGGGGGCGTGTCTGACTGCAACCAATCACAGGCGCCTGTGGGTGGGGAAAGCAGGGAATACGAGATTGATTAATGAGCGGCCGGCATATTCAAAGTAATTGTTGCCGCGTATTCTCTGCACAGCTGTTCCTCGCCATGCTGGTGATCGGGGAGCGGTAAGTATGAGAGAGGGCTGCTCACTTCAGTCACTCGGGGGATTAGCGGTCACTGGTGAATCCTTCACAGGTGACCGCTAATCAGTACGCGGCACACAGACAGAGCCGCGGCATGACAATGAAGTCGGGTGAAGTTCACCCGAGTTCATTCTCATCGCGCAACTCTGTCTGCTGTCAGCCGACATGTATCAACGACATTGTGCAACACACAAACAGACATTCCACACGGACATTCCACGTACACATACACAGACATTTTACACGTACACACAGCTCGCATACGCCATCACACGGATGCCATACGTACCGGAGAAACGCCCCAAAAAAACGGAACACGGACACAAAAAACGGACCGTGTCACACGCACGTTTTTTTTTTTGCGGAAGTGTGTTTTAGGCCTTAAACTGTTAATATGGACATACAGGATTTAGAATGCTGAAAAACCCATACAGTTAGGTCCAGAAATATTTGGACAGTGACACAAGTTTTGTTATTTTAGCTGTTTACAAAAACATGTTCAGAAATACAATTATATATATAATATGGGCTGAAAGTGCACACTCCCAGCTGCAATATGAGAGTTTTCACATCCAAATCGGAGAAAGGGTTTAGGAATCATAGCTCTGTAATGCATAGCCTCCTCTTTTTCAAGGGACCAAAAGTAATTGGACAAGGGACTCTAAGGGCTGCAATTAACTCTGAAGGCGTCTCCCTCGTTAACCTGTAATCAATGAAGTAGTTAAAAGGTCTGGGGTTGATTACAGGTGTGTGGTCTTGCATTTGGAAGCTGTTGCTGTGACCAGACAACATGCGGTCTAAGGAACTCTCAATTGAGGTGAAGCAGAACATCCTGAGGCTGAAAAAAAAGAAAAAAATCCATCAGAGAGATAGCAGACATGCTTGGAGTAGCAAAATCAACAGTAGGGTACATTCTGAGAAAAAGGTATTGACTGGTGAGCTAGGGAACTCAAAAAGGCCTGGGCGTCCACGGATGACAACAGTGGTGGATGATCGCCGCATACTTTCTTTGGTGAAGAAGAACCCGTTCACAACATCAACTGAAGTCCAGAACACTCTCAGTGAAGTAGGTGTATCTGTCTCTAAGTCAACAGTAAAGAGAAGACTCCATGAAAGTAAATACAAAGGGTTCACATCTAGATGCAAACCATTCATCAATTCCAAAAATAGACAGGCCAGAGTTAAATTTGCTGAAAAACACCTCATGAAGCCAGCTCAGTTCTGGAAAAGTATTCTATGGACAGATGAGACAAAGATCAACCTGTACCAGAATGATGGGAAGAAAAAAGTTTGGAGAAGAAAGTGAACGGCACATGATCCAAGGCACACCACATCCTCTGTAAAACATGGTGGAGGCAACGTGATGGCATGGGCATGCATGGCTTTCAATGGCACTGGGTCACTTGTGTTTATTGATGACATAACAGCAGACAAGAGTAGCCGGATGAATTCTGAAGTGTACCGGGATATACTTTCAGCCCAGATTCAGCCAAATGCCGCAAAGTTGATCGGACGGCGCTTCATAGTACAGATGGACAATGACCCCAAGCATACAGCCAAAGCTACCCAGGAGTTCATGAGTGCAAAAAAGTGGAACATTCTGCAATGGCCAAGTCAATCACCAGATCTTAACCCAATTGAGCATGCATTTCACTTGCTCAAATCCAGACTTAAGACGGAAACACCCACAAACAAGCAAGACCTGAAGGCTGCGGCTGTAAAGGCCTGGCAAAGCATTAAGAAGGAGGAAACCCAGCGTTTGGTGATGTCCATGGGTTTCAGACTTAATTGCCTCCAAAGGATTCGCAACAAAATATTGAAAATAAAAATATTTTGTTTGGGTTTGGTTTATTTGTCCAATTACTTTTGACCTCCTAAAATGTGGAGTGTTTGTAAAGAAATGTGTACAATTCCTACAATTTCTATCAGATATTTTTGTTCAAACCTTCAAATTAAACGTTACAATCTGCACTTGAATTCTGTTGTCGAGATTTCATTTCAAATCCAATGTGGTGGCATGCAGAGCCCAACTCGCGAAAATTGTGTCACTGTCCAAATATTTCTGGACCTAACTGTACCTGTTTGTCTCATATCAGATGCCTTGTTGACATATCATCTTTTATCACTTTATATAAATGAGTTCTTCCAGGCTATGGGGCGGATGCTGACTGGGAGATAACTCCGCCTCCAGAGATTATTTTAAATAAAAGGGGCGTTAACAGTGTGATGGCCGCTCTCTGCTCTCACTGCAGAGCTGTGTGTGATAATGAGGGTACGCTCACACGAGCGACAAATACGGACGAGAGCAATGCGAGAAATTCTCGCATTACACTCGGACCAATGTTATTCTATGAGTGCAAGCTGTTGGTCAGCTTTTCTCGCATCCAGATTCTGGATGCGAGAAAAGCGGCGGCATGCTGCGTTTTTCTGCTACCGCCGTATCTCTCGCACCCATTCAAGTGAATGGATGCGAGAGATACATCGGACTGCACTCGGATGTTATCCCAGTGCAGTGCGATATACGCACAGGCTGACAGTGGAGGAGATTAACCCCTCCCTCTCCTCCGCAGCGCCCGCACTCAGCTTCACAGCTGTGACCCGATCGCAAGATCGGGTTACAGTCGCATGACACTCGGCTCACGCTCACAGCAGAGCCTGAGCCGGGGGACATTAGCATATCGCATCGGATGCCATACGCTCGTGTGTGTCCAGCCTAAGGCCGGGGCCACACGGGGCACTAGTGCGATCCTCGCATGGCACTCGGCTCCCGATAGCAGCACAGCGGGAGCAGAGTGTCATGCGAGTGTCCCTGCGACTGAGGTCCGACTGTGCGACCGGACCTCAGCTGCGGGGGGCGGGCCGGCTCTGAGGAGAGAAGGGAGGAATCTATCTCCCTCTCTCCTCTGTAGCCGGCTATTGCGATTCTCGCTCTGCACGCACGGTACACCGGTGTACTGCAAGTGCAGTGCGATTTTTCTCGCGCCCCATACACTTGAATGGGTGCGAGAGAAAGCGTCTCGCATTACAATCGCAGCATGCTGATTAAGGCTGAGAAAATAATTGCTTATGTGCGCTGACACACAGGCTAAAATTTGTCCAAGTGGAATGCGATGTTTTATCGCACTCCACTCGCACCGATTTTCAAAAATGTGTTTGAAAGAAGACAAGTTTCATTTCCCCTGTTCTGTGTGAGTTACTTGTCCCAGACTGGTAATGCCCATATTTTTTATTTTTTTTTTAAATATGCAATGGAGGTGGAGTTAATTTTCAGTCATCATCCGCCCCATATCCTGGAAGAGCTCATTTACATAAAGTGATAAAAATACGTAATTACTTACCGGTGATGTTTTTTTTTCCAAACCCATGACGGCACCACGAGAGGATCCGCCCATCCAGGACAGGAAACCTTCAGGTTAAAAAGGGGCGGTCCTCTCGCCGCTTCAGTTTGATTACAGAGCATGAGAGGACCTCAAAAAAAAAAAACAACAGGTTAGTAGAAGGCTACCACCAGAAAAAATTGTGGAAGAAGGAAGAAAGGAAGGTGAACCAACCAACAATCCCCAGTGCAGGGTGGGAATATAAGGGTGCCGTCATGGGTTCGGAAAAAACACATTACCGGTAAGTAATTACGTATTTTTCCCTCACCCTATGACGGCACCACGAGAGAATTACAGCGAAAGAAAATTTAGGGAGGGACCACAGCCTGTAGAACACGCCTCCCAAAAGGTGAGGTCGGAGAAGGAAAGATCCAACCTATAATGCTTATAAAAGGTCGAGGGTGAGGACCATGTGGCAGCTTTACAAATTTGAGCAATGGAAACAACCACCCGTTCTGCCCAAGATGATGCTACAGCCCGCGTGGAATGTGCCTTCAGACCCACCGGAACAGCAGCACCCCTAGCCGTGTAAGCTAACTCAATGGCGTCCCTAATCCACCTGGCCAGCGTGGATTTGGAACACTTAACCCCCTTTTGAGGCCCCTGGAAAGAGACAAACAGAGACTTGTCCCTCCTCCAGGAACTGGTGACCAGAAGATACTGGATGAGACAACGACGTACATCCAGACAATGACAACGCCTTTCCTCCGCACGCATCGGGTTAGTGCAAAAGGATGGCAATACAATCTCCTGGGACGTATAAAACCGAGAAACAACCTTGGGGAGGTACGCAGGGTCAGGGCGCAAAACTACCCTATCGTCCAGTATTTGAGTGTAAGGCGGGTCAATAGAAAGGGCCTGAATGTCGCTAATCCTACGGGCCGAGGTCAGGGCTACCAGGAGGACCGTCTTAAGGGAAAGACATTTAACAGATATGGAGTCAAGGGGCTCGAACGGAGGATCCGTCAGGGCCCCCAAAACCAGGTTAAGGTCCCAAGGGGGGAGGGAGACTACCCGTCTAGGACGCTGGCGCGAACTAGCCCTGATAAACGGAGCCACCCAAGGGTTCCCCGCGACATCATAATTGTAGAGTGCCGCTAACGCGGAGATCTGGACCTTGAGTGTGCTAACCGCCAACCCCTTGTCCAACCCGCACTGTAGGAACTCCAGGAAGGGACCGATGGGAACCTCCCCAGTTACACTAGCCCCCGAGGAAGATAAGAACTTTTTCCAAGTTCTACAGTACATCTTGTTCGTCACAGGCTTTCTACAACCTAACAGCGTGGAAACTAAATTGGGGGAAAACTCCTTACTGATCAGTAACGCCCTCTCAAATTCCATGCCGTCAGGTGCAACTTGACAGTCAAAGGATGGCACACAGGTCCCTGGGACAGGAGATTCGGAAGTTCTGGGAGGACCCACGGGTCGGTCAGAGACATCCGAACCAGCCAAAAAAACCATGGTCGCTTTGGCCAGAAGGGAGCAATCAGAAGGACTCTGGCCCCGTCGTCCCTGATTTTTTTCAGGACTGCGGGGAGAAGGACCAGTGTGGGAAATGACAGGGCGTCCACAGCATACGGAAGTTCCTTGGGATTGAGAGAGCAGAACTGAGGAACCTTCCTGTTCTGTTTGGTGGAAAAAAGGTCGATGGCTGGAACCCCCCCACCTGGCCTTGATGAGGTTGAAGACGGACGGGTTGAGCTCCCACTCCCCCTCGCGCAGGCGAGTGCGACTCAGAAAATCCGCCGCGAGGTTGTCTTTCCCCCTGACGTGAACAGCAGTGAGGGACAGAAGGTGAGTTTCTGCTACTAGCAGAATCCTGTCGGCTATCATCATAAGTGACCTGGATCTTGTGCCCCCCTGATGGTTCAGATAAGCCACCGTCACCTGATTGTCCGACAACACCCGGGTATGGTGACCAGTCAGTGAAGGGAGAAGTCCAGTCAGGGCCCGTTCCACAGCCAGCAGCTCTCTGGTATTGGAGGAGGAAGCTGCCTCCCTGGGTGACCAGAGACCTTGAATTGGACGGTCCAGCAGGTGAGCCCCCCATCCAGACACGCTGGCATCCGTGGTCACAATTCGGGACACCGGGACAGACCATGGGACTCCCCTTGTGAGGTGCGCAGGAACCAGCCACCAGTGAAGGGAGGCGATGGAGCTGGAGCTCAGAGTAATCCGATTGTTCAACCTGTCCCCCAGAAACGACTGATGTCCCAAAAAGTCCCACTGGAGGGCTCTGTTATGTCCTTGAGCCCATAAAACTGCAGGGAGAGTAGAGGTCAGGGAGCCCAGAAGAGACATAGCCCGTCGCAGGGACATGTGCGGAACCGCCACCGCCTGCTGCACCAGAGAGCGAATCTTCTCCACTTTGGAAGGTGGTAGACGACATTCCTGTACGAGAGAGTCCAAAGTAAGTCCCAAAAAGACTTGCAGCGTGGCTGGAAGCATCCTCGACTTCTCCCTGTTCAAAATCCAGCCGAGACCTTCCAGCTTTGAGCAGACAGTCTGAAGCACGGTAGTACAATGGTTCGCTGAATCCCCCACCACCGACTTCAACCAGGAAGTCGTCGAGATACGGGATAATGAGAATTCTGTCTTCCCGCAGGTGAGCAGTGATTTCCAGGATGAGCTTCGTGAAGATACGGGGCGCTATTGCCAGGCCAAATGGTAAGGCCCTGAACTGTAGATGACGCACCGACCCGTCGAGCATCACCGCCACCCTGAGATATTTCTGGAAGGGAGGAGAGATGGGAACATGATAATACGCGTCCTTCAGATCCAGGACAGCCATATGACAATTCGGGTAGAGAGACTTGATTGTGGACTTCATCGATTCCATCTTGAAGGACAGGATTTGCAGGTGGCTGTTCAGGCCTTTGAGGTTTATGATGACCCAAAAGGAGCCGTCCGGTTTTCCGACCAGAAAAAGAGGGGAGTAAAAACCCTCTCCCCTTTCCGCCAATGGGACGTCCGTCAGGACCGCCTGGCGCAATAGGTACATCACTTCCCCCTCCAAGGCATGTTGTTCGCTGGGGGACGTCCTTGGGGATGTCTGGAGAAAGCGCCTGGGAGGAACACTGCGGAATGGAAATGTCAGACCTGATCGGATGATATTGAGAATCCACGGGCTCGAAGAAATACGTTCCCAGGCCGGAAGAAAGTAGGTCCATCTCCCCCCCACCTGGGGAAGGGAGTCATTGGGAAGACTTCTTGGATTGGGAAGGGCCCTTGAACAAGAACCCCTTATCCTCCTTCTTTCGATCCGACCAGGTACTCCTATTCCTAGGGGTGAACTTACGGGTGAACTGCTTCTTACGAAAGGATTGCTTGAAGGAGGGAAAGGACGGGGTCGGAAAGTTCCTTTTTCTGTCTCCCGCCTTCTCAAGAACATCATCCAGAACCGATCCAAAAAGAAACTCGCCCTGACAGGGAATGGAACACAATTTAGACTTAACCTGTAGATCCCCCGGGCAACATTTCAACCATAAGGCCCGACGAGCCGCATTAGAAAGGGCCGCAGTCTTAGCAGCTATTTAGGCCAGAGAAACAAATGGTATGACTCCAATATAATTAAAATATTAAATTTTATTGCAAATTCATAAAATCAAATCAAAATAAAGACAAAACAACATTCACAGCAGTAAATCCTCAAAAGAAGGTGGACCGGTATCATACAAGACACAAATATAGTGTATGAAAAATTACAACATGTATCAACCTACATCTAGTAATAATATTTCATCCCTACTCCATAGAGAAAGATATACTCAATTCACTACTGGGGTTTCAACAGTTAATCACCCTCAGAGATGGTATAATCCCTATAGATGCTGAAATTATACAAAAGTACACAAAATATTTCAAAACATATGTCAGCACGTAGTTGGTAATGGTATTTAATCCCTGCTCATTGTGGGCAAGGGTACACTCACAAACTTACTGGGGTTTTAACCATAAAACACCCTCACGGAAGAAGTTATCCCTGTGAGTGAAAAAAACCAACCATATACTGACCAGTGAAATGGATACCGCAACACCTGCCTGTCCCAACGCGCGTTTCACCCTCTTCCTCAGGGTACGTATGCTGGGTGAGTATGGATCAAGGGTATAAATGCCCCGAACAATCATCTAATTATCAAGAAAATCTGTGCTAACCTTGTTACTTTCATTGTATACTCCGTGCCATATGTCCGCCGCCAAGGCGTCACTTCCACCACATCACACTGACGGCTCTCTCAGCCAATCATTAGTGTTTGCATCAGCATTAGACCACCAATCGGGTGAAGTGTAATTGTGAGGGGGTCGGGTCAATCGTCCCCTATAGTACTCTGATTCCTTGAAAAAGGTTTACCTAACAGGAAGTGTGTGTATGTCTCGGCACCCCCGGCCGCCACGGCAAGTCTAACAGTCATGATTTATTAGCTCTGTATATCTATCCGGACATATATCCCCGAATCGGAGCCTTCCATTGGTTGTGACGTAGTCGTCCGGTGCTCCAATGGGACTTCTCCACCCTATGTCCAATAGTATGCCGGCCACACACGTCAATCCGCCCAGCCTGTGAATCGTGCTAGACCGAGCATGCGTGGTTGTGACGTAGTCAGCCAGCATGCCAATAGGGTATCTCTGCTTTATGTCCAATCACATGCCGGCCAGACACATCAATCCGCACAGCATGTAAGTAGTGCTAAACCGAGCATGCGTGGACAAGTTGCAGCGTCCATAGATACCAAGAGAGGGGCTAAAATATATATATATATATTATATATATATATATATATATATATATATATATATATATATATATATATATATATATATACATATACACACACATCTTAACGTCACTGGATGCCCTAATAAACTCAAAAGTCATGATTCAATCAAGAGTATGAATATGCCCCCGGAAATTTCACAGGTGCCTCATCCCACAGAAAATCAGATATTAGATATTAAACCATTATGTCAACACCTTAATACACACAGCCCACTGTAGGAATACAGACAGCCTAAAAACCATTTGTAGTGTTGATAGACCGTACCAATCCGTGTTTATTAGTTTGGGGCAGATATTTTAAAGAGATACTGATATATCATAGGATCACCATTTAACCCCTAAATGGATTTTTATTTCCTTAACTTATTTTATCATTCAATGGCCTTTAGGCCCTACCTCCTATAGCAATACCATTAATTGTCTCCATGACTTTAACCAATAACCGTGCTTCTAGGCCCGGGTATCCCCTATACAACCTCCCTCCCTCAGTTAATCTACACCACATTTTCATCTATGAGTTCTATTTAGTTTTCCCGTATTATTTGGCCAAAGAAGGGAATTTTGTTTACTTACCGTAAATTCCTTTTCTTCTAGCTCCAATTGGGAGACCCAGACAATTGGGGTGTATAGCTTCTGCCTCCGGAGGCCACACAAAGTATTACACTTAAAAGTGTAAAGCCCCTCCCCTTCTGCCTATACACCCCCCGTGCCTCACGGGCTCCTCAGTTTTGGTGCAAAAGCAAGAAGGAGGAAAGTTATAAATTGGTTTAAAGTAAATTCAGTCCGAAGAAATTTCGGAGTACTGAAACCATTAAACATGAACAACATGTGTACACAAAGAACAACAGCCCGAAGGGAACAGGGGCGGGTGCTGGGTCTCCCAATTGGAGCTAGAAGAAAAGGAATTTACGGTAAGTAAACAAAATTCCCTTCTTCTTTGTCGCTCCATTAGGAGACCCAGACAATTGGGACGTCCAAAAGCAGTCCCTGGGTGGGTAAAATAATACCTCGTAATAGAGCCGTAAAACGGCCCTTCCCTACAGGTGGGCAACCGCCGCCTGAAGGACTCGCCTACCTAGGCTGGCATCTGCCGAAGCAAAGGCATGCACCTGATAGTGTTTCGTGAAAGTGTGCAGGCTCGACCAGGTAGCCGCCTGACACACCTGCTGAGCCGTAGCCTGGTGCCGCAAAGCCCAGGACGCACCCACGGCTCTGGTAGAATGGGCCTTCAGCCCTGATGGAACCGGAAGACCAGAAGAACGGTATGCTTCGAGAATTGGTTCCTTAATCCACCGAGCCAGGGTTGATTTGGAAGCCTGTGACCCTTTACGCTGGCCAGCGACAAGGACAAAGAGTGCATCCGAGCGGCGTGGAAAAACGGCCCTTGAGACAGCAAGTCTGGTCGGTCTGGTAGTGCCCACGGTTGACCCACCGTGAGGTGCCACAGATCCGGGTACCACGACCTTCTCGGCCAGTCTGGAGCGATGAGAATGGCGCGGCGGCAATCGGACCTGATCTTGCGTAACACTCTGGGCAACAGTGCCAGAGGAGGAAACACATAAGGCAGTTGAAACTGCGACCAATCCTGCACTAATGCGTCTGCCGCCAGAGCTCTGTGATCTTGAGACCGTGCCATGAATGCCGGGACCTTGTGGTTGTGCCGGGACGCCATTAGGTCGACGTCCGGCATCCCCCAGCGGCAACAGATCTCCTGAAACACGTCCGGGTGAAGGGACCATTCCCCTGCGTCCATGCCCTGGCGACTGAGAAAGTCTGCTTCCCAGTTTTCTACGCCCGGGATGTGAACTGCGGATATGGTGGATGCTGTGGCTTCCACCCACAGCAGAATCCGCCGGACTTCCTGAAAGGCTTGCCGACTGCGTGTTCCGCCTTGGTGGTTGATGTATGCCACCGCTGTGGAGTTGTCCGACTGAATTCGGATCTGTTTGCCTTTCAGCCACGGCTGGAACGCCTTTAGGGCAAGAAATACTGCCCTTATCTCCAGAACATTGATCTGCAGGGAGGACTCTGTCTGAGTCCAGGTACCCTGAGCTCTGTGGTGGAGAAAGACCGCTCCCCACCCTGACAGACTCGCGTCCGTCGTGACCACCGCCCAGGATGGGGGTAGGAAGGATTTCCCCTTCGACAATGAAGTGGGAAGAAGCCACCACCGAAGGGAGGCTTTGGCTGCCTGAGAAAGGGAGACGTTCCTGTCGAGGGACGTCGACTTCCTGTCCCACTTGCGGAGAATGTCCCATTGAAGTGGACGCAGATGAAACTGTGCAAAAGGAACTGTGCGTGCATGTGTGCCTCCTTCGCACAAAGCATAAAAACTGAGGAGCCCGTGAGGCACGGGGGGTGTATAGGCAGAAGGGGAGGGGCTTTACACTTTTAAGTGTAATACTTTGTGTGGCCTCCGGAGGCAGAAGCTATACACCCCAATTGTCTGGGTCTCCCAATGGAGCGACAAAGAAAACCCCCTTCCAACATTTACCAGAGGGCTTAATAGCACGGTAACCATGGGGACAGGAATCAATCCTCCGCCCCACCGCGACATCACGCATGACCAAGCGTGCCGGACATCTGAGTTCCGACAAGTCCGGCCACCGAGACATCGCAATGGGGACGAGACACTCGTAATCCCAATGGTCCTGCGCTAAGCCAATTTATAAATAAAAAAAAAAAATAAAATAAATAAATTCAACAAGGAGGAGAAAATCTTCCATGCTAGGTGAGGAAGTTCATATTCATATTCAAAATCCGTAGGTCCAGTGTCCTGAAGGTCCACCAAGTTTATAGACATCCCATCATGCATTATACTTTGAGTATCAACGTATTTCCAAGCTCTAGGAAAAAGTGCACATATTAATTAGTAAATCAGACATCTATCATAGTAGTTATCCCCAAGGTCACAGATGCTGGAAGATGAAAGTCCAAGGCCATATATCCAAGATCCATAACACTGTTAAATAAACACTAAGCAACTATATTAAAAAGTTAAAATTAAAATAAAACAGACTAAAATAAGATATAAGACATATCTTTGAATCCTCGTTCAACTTACAAGAAGGAACCAAAGCCAAAGTGCTCATTAAGCCCCTTGGGTGCCACAGTGTCCAACAGGTAGATCCATTTACTTTCCAGTCTACCCAGGATTGTATTAAGATCTCCCCCCCTGGGGTCTTCTTTGATTTGATCTATCGCCCTGATTTAGAGTGATACAGGGTTTGAATTATGGAATTTTCTATAGTGCCTAGGTAGAGTTTTAAGATGTTCATTCTCCAGAGCAGTTTTGGATTTTTCAATGTCACGCACATGTTCACGTGTGCGGATTTTAAGTTCTCTACTTGTGAGGCCGACGTAGAATTTACCACAGCCACAGGTAGCCTGATAGACTACATTCTTGGATGAACATGTCAGGTGTTGTCTGATAATATACTCCCTTGGTTCTCTATTGCCCATGAAGGTTTTAGACTTGACCATGTTTAAACAACCTTTGCACATCCCACATGGGAAGAAGCCAGGAGAGAGAGGGGTTTTCCATGCTTTTTTGGAACCCTGATATGAACTGTGCACTAATAAGTCCCTCAGGTTTTTCGATCTTCTTGCTGTAACCAAGGGATGATCAGGCAAACACCTTTTCAGAATGGGATCCATCATCAACACTTGCCAGTGTCTGTCAAGGATCAACCGAAGATCTCTCCAGTGGTTACTGTAAGTGGTAATGAGCCGAACCGGTTGTTCCACTTTGGTCGATTCGCGGCTAGAATACAGTAGCTGTTCCCTCGTGGTATTAAAGGCTCTCCTGTGCCCTTTGCGAACCCATTTCCTACTATAGCCTCTCTTAAGGAACCGATCTAGTCTTAGCAGCTAGTCAAGTGGAATCTGCCGACGCATCCGAGATGAAAGCCGCAGCTCCCTGCAGCATGGGCAGAGAAAAAATAATCTCGTCCCGAGGAACCTTGGCTCTCAGCTTCTCCTCTAGTTCGGACAACCACATCGCCAGAGACCGTGCCATACATGTAGCTGCAATGGCAGGCCGGAGAGCACCTGCTGAGGACTCCCATGCGGTTATAAAGAAGACATCCGCCTTCCGATCCATAGGGTCCTTTAAGGATCCCATGTCCTCGAAGGGAATGGAAAACGTCTTTGATGCTTTAGCCACTGTAACATCCAATTTGGGTGCCCTATCCCAATGGGAACAGGTAGCGTCCTCAAAGGGATACTTGCGCTTGAAGCCGCCCGGAAGAGAACCCCGCTTATCCGGTTTCTTCCATTCCCTGGAGATCAACGCCTGTATATTGTCCCCTACCGGGAAGGTCCTGCGCTTCCTATGCTCCAGACCCTTAAACATCACATCCAGTTCCCGGTTAAAGAAGGCGCATTCCCTGTTATTCGATTTGGCCGTACACTTCCGTGTTTTTTTAACCTATAATAGACAGGGACGGAGGGGAGACACAACACCAGGAAAACAATGAACAACAGGTACACATGCCCGAAGATCACTCACCCATAGGAGATGAAGGGTCGGTACCGGTTCTGGGGAAGGAGCTTTCATCAAAGTCTTCCCTCTGGAGGCGCCTTTGCCGTTAGATGCATCTCGGGTCTGTTTAGTGGCCCGGGTGCCACGCTTGCTGGATAAGCTGGCATCAGAGTCGCTCCTGCAAAGCTTCGGTGGTTTCACCACCTTCTTGCTAGCAGGAGGGGAGGAGGACTCACGCACCGAGTGCCGGTCCTTCTCACGGTGCCCATCCTTGTCCATATTCCTAAGGCCTTTGCTATGGCAACAAACACCTCCGTTATGCAGGAGGACTGTAGCACGTTCCTCCAGCTCAGAGCTCCGTTTTTAAACTGAGCGCTGGAGCACTGGAGTTCGTCCCCTTCCGCGCCTCCGGACCCACTTCCTGGGTCTGACGTCACCGCCGACGTCAGCGCATGTCAGGTGCGGCTGCCGCGCATGCGCAACGCACGCACGCAAAACACGCCAAGATGGCGGCGGCGTGCAGCACATGCGGCCGCGAGCAGCCCCACCGCCCTGGAAGGACCGGCCGGCTGCGTTACTTACCTGCCACCTGATGCGCAGCACCCGCTCATGGACGCAACCGCCGGGGTCCGCCATGGCGCCTCCAGGCACCCGAACGGAGCGAGGCAGGACCCGTGCCGCCGCCAGAACCGCCCGTCGGGACCGGGTAAGAGTTGCTAGAAGATCCACGGCCCTCCAGGGCCGCAACCTGAGGTATCCGTCCAGGACAGGAAACCAAACTGAAGCGGCGAGAGGACCGTCCCTTTTTAACCTGAAGGTTTCCTGTCCTGGATGGGCGGATCCTCTCTCGTGGTGCTGTCATAGGGTGAGGGAAAAAATGATTTTTCCACAACAAGGCATCTGATATGGGACATAAAGGTATGGATATTTTCAGCACTCTATAAGCTGTATATTAACAGTTTAAAAAATTCAAAGTGGTGACAGATTCGCTTTAAGTGCCAAAGATTTAGAAGAATCAAATATGAAGTGACCAGTAACCCATTATCCTCTAGTGCTGTCATAATCTAGATATTCAACACAATAAGGTAAGAACAGAGGGCACTCACCGTAAATAGGCATTAGAAAACTAGTAATAATTTGTTACATAGAGCAGGCATAAAAAGGACAGAGGGGAGAGGGACTGACCACACGCGGACGACAGCTGTTTCACACTGGCAACTGGCGCTTTGACAAGTCCTTTTTATGCCTGCTCTATGTAACAAATAAATACAAGTTTTCTACTGCCTATTTCCAGTGAGTGCCCTCCGTTCTTACCTTATTGTTTTGTACTGCTTCTTAGCCTTGCTATGCGCTGCACCCCGTTTGGCAGCTCCATGCTAGTGGGAAAAATCCCCCTGTCTATCATGGCAGGTGTTTTTCTGCGTTGATTACTGGCTGGAGATTGTGCCCGGTTTCTTTCTTCTTTTTTCTTCGATATATAATCTAGATCTTTAACCTCTCTGGAGGCCCAGAAGTACGAGGTGTTTGGTGCTGAGAGACACGGCTGAGGTAAGGAAGGCTGAACCGACCACCACTGAACTAGCCACAGAAAAACATTAAGACTGGGCCAAGAAATATCTGAAGACAGATTTTTCAAAAGATTTTTGGACTGATGTGATGACAAGGACTCTTGACGGACCAGATAGATGTGGCCATGTATGGATCAATGACGGGTACAGAACTCCATTTTTACTCAGATACCAGCAAGGTGAAGGTGGGATACTGCTATGGGCTGGTGTCACTTTAGGCTACTTTCAGACATCCGTTTTTTACCGTCAGACACAATCCGGTGTGTGCCTGATGCAATGGATTTGGCGCAGATTGTGATAAAACTGATGCAACGGATCCAGTAAAAAACCGGATCCGTTGTAGCAGTTAGTCCCGAGAATCCAACTGTGGCCACGGGTAACCTGAATGACATCACCGCTGACAGCGCGACTCACTTCAGTTGCTCTGTGGTGCTCACAGCGAGCGGCGGTGTTCTAATGCCGCTCCTGTCAGCTTCTGATGTAGCAGAGCTGAAAGCGTCGTGGGACCTCATGTGGATTATGTCGGACCTGGAGGGGTATTTGGGGATTTTAATAAAGTGGTGAAAGAGGGTGTTTTTTTTGTCTTTAATTTCAAGTATGGATTTTTCAGTGTTTGTGTTTATTTATTTTCACTACATTTTAGTGATGAGGGGTTGTCTCATAGACACCTGCCATCACTAAGCTAGGAATTAGTGGCAGCTATGGGCTGCCATTAACCCCTTATTACCCAGATTGCCACCGCACCAGTGCAATTCGTGATGAGCCGGGTAGAGTCCTGGGACTGTAGCATCTAATGGATGCTGCATTTCCGGGGGCTGTTTCTGATATTTTTAGGCTGGGAGGCTCCCCATAACGTGGGGCTCCCCATCCTGAGAATACCAGCCCTCAGCCATGTGGCTTTACTTTATCTGGTATCAAAATTGGGTGGGGCCACACATCGTTTGTTTTTATTTTAATTGTTTATTTATTGTACTGCACGATATAGACCCGCCCACTGGTGGCTGTGATTGGTTGCAGTGAGACAGCTTTCACTCAGCGTGAGGGTGCGTCTGACTGCAACCCATCATAGGCACCGGTGGGCGGGGGAAGCCGAGAATACGAGATGGAATAATGAGCAGCCAGCATTTTCAAAGCAGGAGAAGCCGCTGGAGCTTTGTGACAACTGTGCAGCGGCACGCCGGTAATCGGTGAGTATGAGAGAGGGGGTGAAAGAGAGAGACCGAGAGAGAGAGACCGAGAGAGAGAGACCGAGAGAGAGACCAAGCGAGAGAGAGACCGAGAGAGACACCGAGAGAGACCGTGAGAGAGTGAGAGTGAGAGAGAGAGAGAGACCGACATCGAGACAGACATCGACAGACAGAGATTTTCTAACCAGAAAGGAATTTACACATCTGAGCATGCTCAATTTAAAAAAAAAAAACAAAAACGGATCCGTCGGTGGAATGCGTTTTTTGTCGCATTACAACAGTTCCGGCACCCATAGGCAATTTTACAACACGCCACATGACGCCAGATCCGGCACGGTGCTATTTTTTTTTGCCGCTGACAAAAAACATTCCCTTGTGCGTCCTTTCCGGCAGCCGGACACAGAAATTTCGCCGAATCCGACGCACGCCGAATGAAACGTAAGGGCATCAGGTACAATCCGGCGCGAATACAATTCAATGAGGATAAAAACGCATCCGGCACCGGATCAGTTTTATCTGCTATTCGCCGGATTGTGCTTGACGGCAAAAAACGTATGTGTGAAAGCAGGCTAAGATGAGCTAGTTAGACATTTTCAGGTTGAAGATGGGATCAAAGTCAACTCCCAAAATGTACTGCTGATTTTTAAAGACACTTTCTTCAAGCATTTTACTATGCATCTGTCAAGCAGTGGAGAACTTCAAGGCATGTGATGGAACATTGTCCTGCAAAGACTGTTTCCGGTACCACTGCTTGAATAAACTGTCTTGTAAAAACTGGGAGCAGGTTTGGGAGTTGATTTTGAGTGCATTTTCACCCTGAAAAGATAAAACAAGTTAAATTTTAAAGGGTAATGGGTTTCTGGTTGCTTCATGTTTGATTCTTCTCAAATCTTTGGCAGTTAATGTGCGCAGGTTTTTTTTCTAAACATGTTTCTTGTGACCTTGTTGACTATGGGCAACAAAATATTTGATAGCTTAGCAATTCAAGAGTACTCCATAAGTCTGTAACAACAATTTTTGACTTTCAGTGTCAGTTAAATCCCTTTTTGACCCATTTTGTCTCAAAAAAACAAACAAGCTGCTTAAAAATTCTGCACACCTTGACAGACATAATTCCAGTAAGGTCAACCTTGGATCTCCTGAGGCTCACATCACAGTTATACCTTATGGGCACTGCAGTCAATCAGTGGTCGCTAATGGGCTGCCTCATTCACACTTCTTTCAGATGATCCTCAGACAATGGAAGGAAGTGTGAAAACTGCAACCCATTATTGGCCATTGATTGTTATGAGATGGAAAGCTTGGAAGACCCAGCACCAACATTGCTGAAACATCACTGGTGCGCCCAGCGAGTAGGTGTTATTTTTCATTTGAGAACATTGTATTTAAGAAGAGGTCAACTCTTGGAGGACAACTCCTGTAAGTTACACCACTCAAGTATTTTTTTTTTGTTCTTGGTGCCCACTTATATTCTACTGTTGTATGTGTCACATATCAAAAGGTTTCAAATAAAATACGCAAGTACAAACAAAAAAAATTGTAACCAAGTTTATTGAAAAGTATCCAGAGACTCCAAGAAAACAGTCTGATATGCCAAAATGGAATATAAAATTAATTCCAAAAATGCATCACAATATCTAGGACTATGAAATAGTTTTCAGGATGATCGCCTTCAAGACCAATTTTGTGAAAAACACTGTAGAGTTGGTGCAAATTGATGAACGCGACCTGGTCCATTGGTCATGTCAGTAATCTGTGGCCTATGGACAAAGGGTTCTGAGACTCACCTCCTACATGATGTCATCCCTGGTTCATTTGTTGTTGTGTGATGCACATGTGACGTCAAGCCGGGCAAGCTAATGAAAAGAGTCATGGATGCAGATGGTAAGAGGTGGCTCTCATGACTCCAATCCAGCGACCAAAGAATACTGAAGTGGCCCATGGGCCGGGTCCTTCAAATCGATTCGCACCAACTATGGTCCCTTGGTTTCCACACTAAAATCTTTTATGTATTGTTTTGTGAAAAATTACTCAAGTGATGCACTCTTACACAATATTTCAGATTATTTTCTTCATTGTCATTAAGAGCTCAGAAAGTAAATGTATTGTCCGGGAGTCCACAGCAACAAAGAGGCAATATATTAAGGTGCTCAACAAGGCAGTCACTTTGGATTAAATGTTCCTGTAAAAAAAATGTAGTACATTTCCACTTTTGGCACCTTTTAATGTGAATACTGCAAAAAAATTTGATCCCCAAAAGTAAAATATACAAACCTTCCACCACCCCCAAGATGAGCCGCTGAGAACCAAGTGTCGTCAGCAAGTACTAGAATTTATACTCTTAAAGCCCCGTTACACGCAACGGCGTATCTGACGATATATCGCCGGGGTCACGGATTCCGTGACGCACATCCGGCATCGTTAGCGATGTCGTTGCGTGTGACAGCTACGATCGACCGTTAACTTGTTGACACATCGTTCATTTTCAAAAAAAAAAAAAAATCTTTAGATTGTTGAGGACGCAGGTTGTTCGTCGTTGCTGAGGCAGCACACATCACTATGTGTGACACCTCAGGAACGATAAACTACAGCTTACCTGCGGCGATGTGGAAGGAGGTGGGCGGGATGTTATGACCGCTCATCGCCGCCCCTCCGCTTCTATTGGGCGGCCGCTTCGTGATGCCGCACGAACCGCCCCCTTAGAAAGGAGACTGTTCGCCGGCCACAGCGACGTCGCTAGGCAGGTAAGTCCATGTGACGGAGACTAACGATATTGTGCGCCACAGGCAGCAATTTGCCCGTGACACACAAACGACGGGGGCGGGTACACTCGCCAGCAATATTGCTGCATGTGACAGTTCCTTTATGTTCAAAGTCAAAGCTACTTTTAGGCCCTGTGCGCATGCTGCGGTTTTTGTCGCGGATTTGCTGCATAAAATGTTCATAACCTTTCTGCAGTCATTCCCCAGCAAAACCTATGGTAAAAAAAAAGAATTTCTGCAGCAAAAAGAATGAGCATGTCACTTCTCTTCCGCAGGTACCCGCGGTTTTTGATATAGATAATGGTAAAAAAACGCAGGGAACAACCTGCGGAAAATTTGCGGCAACAACGCTGCAAATCCGCATGCGGTTTTTGGGTGCGGTTTGCTGCAGTAAAAAAACACAGGTGCGGTAATCTTTCAGAGGGTGCGGAATTTTCTTAAGAAAATTTCATTTTCTCGTGCGCACAGGGCCTTACAGGAATTGTACAGGATTAGAAAACGTGGCTGCTTTATTTCACAGTACCAGTCTGCGGGATGCGCCAGAAATTACAGCTCAGCTCCATTGAAGAATGGGGACAAGATGCACCTCCATGCACAACCTGTTGTACTGTTTTTGGGAAAGACAACCATGGATTCTAACCTCAGACAACCCTTTTAAAAGACGTTATTCTAATAGGCTCCAGTTTGTTCAGGACTTGGATACAAGTTAGTGTTCTTTACTCCACAGGGAAAAAAAATAACTACAAAAATCCTAAAAAACATTAGACTGGTGAAGATCAGTTGACCAATCTGACTGCATAGCAAAGTTCAACAGCACCAAGGTAAAGTCCTCCTAACCGTCCTGGTGGTCAGCATCTGTGGTGGCTTCTGTGAGAGTCTCATCTTTAGTAGGTGGAGGTTCCTGAGGTAGGTTTCTAGCTTCAGCAATTAATCGCTTTACTCCCACCATCCATTGGCTAACTTCATTGACATGGTCAACCATGAGCGATCGATGAATTTCATCAGCGGAATCCCAATTCTGGATTTTCAGCTCTGAAATGGGATGAAAATATGAATTGATCCACATCTATCAATACACAGAATGCTGGAATAGGTGGCGGAGTCATTTCTACTCATTTCTACTCCAAAGACTTATAACGAGGTGGGAAATCACGTAAGTTTTCCTAGCTGCGTCTCCTTGTGCTTTCAGTGCATGAGCAGATACTTCGAGTTTGTGAAGCCTGCAGCTAAATGTCAACCGTGGCCATTAAACAACCACAGACTGGCGATATACAAACCGTATGGCGGCCTTTTATTGATCTGTATTAGACAGTGCAAACAAATTCTATGTGCTTAGAACGACTGTTCGTATGATTGTTCTGTGTACATTAAATATCATCCATTATTGCATCTGCTTACACAGGATGATGTGTGTCATGCTGAGAACATTAATTTTAACCCCCTAAGCCCCCTGGCATTTTGCGTTTTTTTTCCTCTCTTTCTTCCGAGAGCCGTAAACTTTTTTATTTTTCCGTCAATCTTGCCATATGAGGGCTTGTTTTTTGCGGGACGAGTTGTAGTTTTAAATGAAACCATAGGTTTTACCATATAGTGTACTGGAAAATTGCAAAACAATTTCAAGTGTGGAAAAGTGCAAAAAAAAGTGTGATCGCACAATAGTTTTTGGGATATTTTAGTCACCATGTTCACTGTATGGTAAAACTGATGTATCTATGTGATGCCTCAGGTCAGTGTAAGTTTGTTTACACCAAACATGAATAGGTTTACTTGTATCTAAGGGGTTAAAAAAATTCACAAGTTTGCACAAAAAAAAGTGGCATACATTTTGCGCCATTTTCTAAAACCCGTAGCGTTCTCATTTATCTGAATCTGGGGCTCAATGACTGCTTATTTTTTGCTTCTCGAGCTGTCGTTTCTAATGGTACCATTTTTGCGCAGATGCTACGTTTTGATCGCCTGTTATTGCATTTTGCACAAAATCTGCGGCGACAAAAAAAAAATAAAAAAAATTTAATTTTGGCGTTTGGAATTTTTTTACCGCTGTTTAATCAATCAGATTAATTGATTTTATATTTTGATAGATTGGGCATTTCTGAACGTGGTGATACCAAATGTGTATATTTTTTATTTTTTTAACCCTTTAATTTTCAATGGGGCGAAAGGGGGGAGGTGTTATTTGAACACACATATACACATATATACCCACACATACATATTTGCAACAGATTTGGGAGTCCATTTTCCCATCTTACCCTTGTGAAAGCAACAAAAAAAAAAGAGAATTTTGTTTACTTACCGTAAATTCTTTTTCTTATAGTTCCGACATGGGAGACCCAGACCATGGGTGTATAGCTTCTGCCTCCGGAGGACACACAAAGTACTACACTAAAAAGTGTAGCTCCTCCCTCCTAGCATATACACCCCCTGGATAACCAAATATAGCCAGTTTAGTGCAAAAGCTGAAGGAGGACATCCACCCACAAGTAGAGATAGAGCAAAACCCGGAACAACCGGAACCTCTGTCTACAACAACAGCCGGTGAAAACACACGGAACAAGAAAACTGCCAACAGGCAACAGGGAGGGTGCTGGGTCTCCCATGTCGGAACTATAAGAAAAAGAATTTATGGTAAGTAAACAAAATTCTCTTTTTCTTCATCGTTCCTTATGGGAGACCCAGACCATGGGACGTCTCAAAGCAGTCCATGGGTGGGAATAAACAGAAAACTGAGAAGTAGGCGAACCTAACTTCACAAATGGGCGACAGCCGCCTGAAGGATGCGTCTGCCCAAGCTCGCATCTGCCGAAGCATGAGCATGCACTTGGTAGTGCTTCGAAAAGATATGCAGACTGGACCAAGTGGCAGCCTGACAGACCTGCTGAGCCGTAGCCTGGTGCCTGAAAGCCCAAGAGGCACCGACAGCTCTGGTCGAGTGTGCCTTGATCCCCGGCGGGGGAGGCACTTGAGTACACTGGTAGGCATCGGAAATGACCGACCTAATCCAACGAGCTAGGGTCGGCTTAGAAGCCGAGAGGCCCTTACGCCGACCAGTGGTCAGCACAAAAAGAGAGGTGCACCGCCTAAGAGCAGCGGTGCGAGACACATAGATCCGGAGCGCCCGCACCAGATCCAGAGTATGCAACGCTTTTTCAAAGCGATGAACAGGAGCCGGACAAAAGGAAGGCAGGGAAATGTCCTGGTTAAGGTGGAAAGGAGATACCACCTTAGGAAGAAAGTCCGGAGTCGGACGGAGAACCACCTTGTCTTGATGAAAAACCAAAAAAGGTGACTCCGAAGAGAGCGCAGCCAAATCAGAGACTCTCCTGAGGGAAGTTATGGCCACTAGAAAGACCACTTTCTGTGAAAGACGAGACAAAGAAACCTCCCTAAGTGGCTCAAAAGGGGGTTTCTGCAAGGCTGTGAGGACCAGATTAAGGTCCCAGGGATCCAGAGGCCGCCGATAAGGCGGAATGATGTGAGATGCGCCCTGCATGAAGGAGCGCACCTGAGCCAGTCGGGCGATACGCCGCTGGAACAACACTGACAGAGCCGAGACCTGTCCCTTGAGGGAATTGAGGGATAGTCCTAGCTGCAGACCAGACTGCAGGAAGGACAGAAGGGTCGGCAGGGAAAAAGGCCAAGGGGCATGGCCGGAAGAACGACACCAGGACAGGAAAATTCTCCAAGTCCTGTGGTAAATTTTGGCCGAGGAAGACTTCCGAGCCTGAGTCATAGTGGAGATGACTTTTGGAGGAATGCTGGAAGCCGTCAGGATCCAGGACTCAAGAGCCACGCCGTCAATCTGAGAGCTGCAGAATTCTGGCGGAAAAACGGACCTTGTGAGAGAAGGTCTGGACGGTTCGGAAGATGCCACGGCACCTCTACGGACAGACGGAGCAGGTCTGGGTACCAAGCTCGCCTGGGCCAGTCTGGAGCAATGAGTATGACCCGACGGCCCTCCATTCTGATCTTGCGCAGGACTCTGGGCAAGAGAGCTAGAGGGGGAAACACGTAAGACAGACGGAACTGGGACCAATCCTGAACCAGCGCGTCCGCTGCAAAGGCCTGAGGATCGTGGGAGCGAGCCACGTAAACCGGGATCTTGTTGTTGTGCCGGGATGCCATTCGATCCACTTCCGGAGTGCCCCACTTGCGGCAGATCGACCGGAACACTGCCGGATGCAGAGCCCACTCGCCGTTGTCCACGGCTTGACGGCTGAGATAATCTGCCTCCCAGTTTTCTACGCCTGGGATGTGGACTGCGGATATGGTGGACTTGGAGTCCTCCGTCCACTGAAGGATGCGTTGAACCTCCAACATTGCCAGGCGGCTGCGAGTCCCGCCCTGGTGATTGATGTAGGCAACTGCTGTCGCGTTGTCTGACTGGACTCGAATGTGCTTGCCCGCCAACAGGTGGTGAAAGGCTACGAGAGCTAAGAACACAGCTCTGATTTCCAGCACATTGATCGAGAGGGCTGATTCGGACGGAGTCCAAGTGCCCTGAGCTCGGTGGTGGAGATATACTGCTCCCCAGCCGGATAGACTGGCATCCGTGGTGAGGATCACCCAGGACGGGGCCAGGAAGGAGCGTCCCTGAGACAGAGAGAGAGAGGGGCCGAAGCCACCACTGAAGGGAGCCCCGGGTCTGTGGCGACAGAGCCACTAACCTGTGCAAGGAGTAAATCCGCTTGTCCCAACAGCGGAGAATGTCCAGCTGCAGAGGACGCAGATGGAACTGGGCAAAGGGAACTGCTTCCATTGACGCCACCATCTGACCCAGCACCTGCATTAAGTGCCTGATGGAATGACGGCGGGGCCTCAACAGAGAGCGCACCGCCAGATGGAGGGACTGCTGTTTGACGAAGGGCAGCTTGACAAGTGCCGGCAGAGTCTCGAATTGCATCCCTAGGTACGTGAGCTTTTGGGTCGGGGGTCACAGTGGACTTGGGCAGATTGACAAGCCACCCGAATAGAGCGAGCCGAAGCAGCAGGGGCGCCCTGAGAAGGGGGCTGATGCATGGTCAGCAGAGTCCGGGACAGCTGTCCCATGGAGTCGACGAAGGACTGGGAGATGGACTTAGAAAACAATTCTACCCAAGCCGGGGGTTCAGCCACCGGGGCCGGAGCAGCCGGAGGGACCACTGGGGAGACTCCAGGCTGAGGCACCACCATGTTAGAGCAGGCATCACGATGTGGATATGTGCTCGGTTCAGGCAGTACGAGCTTACATGCAGTGCATATTGAGTACAGCCTTGCAGCCTTGCTCCTAGTGTGAGACATGCTGCTGAGGTGGGGGCTCTACAGTAAAGAACACACTCCTTCAGAATGACCCCCAGAGAGTGTATAAGAAAGTCCACAACCAGAGGTTGTGGCTTACCAGACCGTTTTGTGTGCCCTCCGGATCCCACAGCTCGGACCCCCAGACAGGTTGCAGAGATGCAGCAGCCAGCGCCGATCAGTGTGAGAACGCTGATAAAATGGCGCCGGAGTGAGGAGGGGGGGGCGGGGCCTAGTCCAAGAGCGGGAACCGGAGGGCCAAGGAGATATACAGGGGAGGGGAACATCTCCTCAGAGAGGAGTGTCCTCCCCTGTGCTGAACGGCCGGTGGGCGGCGCCACACTGTCCCTCTGCATGACTGACATGCAGGGGCAGTGAAAACGAAAGTAGGCCGCAGCCGAAGCCGGGGCCTAAATTTTACAATGCGGCCGGCGCGCAGGCACCCTCGGCGCGGTTCTCTGGTGAAAACCGGAGAACCGGCCGGAAATGTCACAAATGCTACATAACACACTCTCCCCAACATTAAAGTGCAAGGGACCCCCCTGACAATAACGTCTCAATACTTAGCTTGTGAGACGCAGGGCCAGGTCCCTGAGGGATGAGTGCTCCGTCCGGCAGGGTCCTGAAAGGGCTGCGGATGGAGACCGGTCTCCTGCAAAGCAGTGAGAACCGTGCTGGCTCCCACTTCAAACCAGAGCCCGAGGGATGGTGAAGGAGCGCGGCATGTAAGGCTCCAGCCTTGCAATCAACCTTAACAGCACCGCCGACACAGTGGGGTGAGAAGGGACATGCCGGGGGTCCAGTGGACCCGCTTTTCTTCCGATTCTTTAAAATCAAAAATCAGATGAGATGCATGTGTGGATGTGTGACCTCCTGAACACAAAGCATTGAACTGGCTATATTTGGTTATACAGGGGGTGTATATGCTAGGAGGGAGGAGCTACACTTTTTAGTGTAGTACTTTGTGTGTCTTCCGGAGGCAGAAGCTATACACCCATGGTCTGGGTCTCCCATAAGGAACGATGAAGAAAATTTTGTTTTATGAGACGCACCGGATTATAATATATGAAAAAAAATATGGGGTCCGTTTTCTGGTGGTGTCTTACCAGGGCGAGGGGGCAGCAGCGGAGCGGGAGTCACAGAAGGCAGAGGCGGTACTGGAGTATGGGGATGTTGGCAATGGTACAGAGGGAGGCCCAGATACTCACTGCGGTCTCTGCTCGGTGCGGGGCTGGTGACGCCGCTCTGCTGTGTGCGGGGGGCGGTGAGTCACTGGCCATTCTGAAGATATCGGCGGTCTACGGTGAGGGCTTCAAATAATGCCGGTCGGAGTCGGCGCGTGCGTAGATGAGAGCTTGAGCTGAGAGCTCTGTCTGCGCAGGCGCTGACTCTAGGTGCCATTATTTGAATCCCTGACCGCCGACATCTTCAGAATGACTGCCTGCGGCACAGAGCAGCCGCGCGCCGAGCAGAACAGAGCAGCCGGGCGCCGAGCATAACAGAGCAGCCGGGCGCCGAGCATAACAGAGCAGCCGGGCGCCGAGCATAACAGAGCAGCCGGGCGCCGAGCATAACAGAGCAGCCGGGCGCCGAGCATAACAGAGCAGCCGGGCGCCCAGCAGAACAGAGCAGCCGGGCGCCCAGCAGAACAGAGCAGCCGGGCGCCCAGCAGAACAGAGCAGCCGGGCGCCCAGCAGAACAGAGCAGCCGGGCGCCCAGCAGAACAGAGCAGCCGGGCGCCCAGCAGAACAGAGCAGCCACGCGCCCAGCAGAACAGAGCAGCCGCGCGCCCAGCAGAACAGAGCAGCCGCGCGCCCAGCAGAACAGAGCAGCCGCGCGCCCAGCAGAGCCAAGCAGAGTGGTGCTGCCCGATGCACACAACAGCGTGGTACTGACCAGCGCCGGCAGCACCCGGTAAGCTACATTTCGGATTTTAAGCCTCACCCCTCATTTTCCTCTCAAATTTTTGGGAGGAAAAGTGCGTCTTATAATACGAAAAATACGGTATATAATGAATGCTGCTTATATGAATCCATGTGAGCAAAATAATTCAGGGAATATAAAAGAATAAGAGAGAGATTGTACTTACCCGTCACCAACAAGCCCATCCTCTTACGTACCGATATGGACAGCTTTCCACTATTCCACATTTCTTCTAACACAGCCAACCTCCGTCTAATGTCGGTAAGCACCTGAGGCTAATCCAAAATCATTAAGGGTCAGAAGAAAAAAACGGTAACAATAGCAAATGAAAAAAAAAAAAACAAACAAAAAACAAATAAAACATTGTTGGTAGGAAAGGACCATCAGATTTCATTTTAAAAACGCCAATTTTCCTAAGTTGAAGGCTGCACTTCACGACATTGACGGAGAGCAGATAATTATACAAATGATAATAGGAGCAATTACCTCTACATTGGTCAGGATACAAATATATATCCCTGCAGGTAGCAAAAATGGATGAAATCAATTACACCCCACATGGCTTACCCCTCTGATTAGGAAGGCTACGCGAAAGGGCATTTACCATAAATCTGAGGGGTCGGCTCTAGAATTTAAGAATTGGAAAGAGCTGATAAGACCCTGGGAAAAGAAATCAAAAGGGCTAAAGTAGAAAATGAACAACAGGTAACCAAAGAAAGCGAGACAAATCTCAAGAAATTCATATATATGCTAAAAAAAAAAAACCAGGGTCCACACAGGAGACTACCCTACATAATGGTAAAAATAACAGTTTGTCAATGAGGATCAAGAGGAAGCAGAATTACTAAATAGAATCTTTAGCTCTTCGTATACTAACGGAGAGAGATCGGTGAATGTAGTCGATCCCAGTGCCCTTAAAGGGAATTTGTCACCACGTTTTTGGCACCTAATCCGAGAGCAGCATAACATAAGGGCTGAGATCCTGATTCCAGTGAGGTGTCACTTACTGGCCAGATTAGTGTAGCTTTGATAATCTCCTGCTGATGAAACAGTGATGTTATCATTAGATGACTACTTGGCGTGCTGCAGGTAGTCCAGCATATTCATGAGCTCTGTATAACTGCTAGATCTGCAGCAGAGAAAACATACATTTTATCAAAATGACAGCAAACAGCTCAGTCAGTGACACAGCGCTGGAATCAGGGTCTGTGTCTCTACATTATGCTGCTCTCAGATAGGGGAGCAAAAACTTGGTGACAGATCCCCTTTAAAGGGAACCCGATAGCTGATAAATGCTACCTAATGCAAAGGTCCTATTAGTTCAGGTGCTGGATGTGTGATTTCACCCATATATATTGAACTCTGAAACGCTGCAGCATTTCAGAGAAACAATTTCAAAGCTGCACAGTAAAGAGCTGCGCAGGAGACTGGCAGGACAGGCGGGGTCCCAGGCAGCTTCTCCCCTCCCGCTGCCAGTGACTGACAGTTCTCTGCCTGAGTAGGAGAACTGGAGAGACAAAAACGGTGCAAATCAGATCTTACCCGGGTGGAGATCAAGTAGGAGATGAGATAAGAGGTTGCTCACCTGGGGTGGTTGTGACAGTAACACCTCTGTAAAAGGCATGTAGAGAGATCCTCAGCTGCTACAGTCCCCGTCGCTGAATATTCAAAGGAAGTAGCATGTGATGAGGGTTAAACCCCACACTGCTGTATGATGTATCAGATTGGAAACGTCTTCAGAAAATATTGTTATTTATCTCTAAGCGTTTCGGAGCAATAGCTCCTTCTTCAGGATTACATCTCTTCAACACCTGTGATTTCCAGCTCCCCTCGCTATTCCCCAGCCTTGCCACTCTGCCAATCCCTTCACTGGCTTCCCATCGCCCAAAGACTCCAGTTCAAAACATTAAGAATGACCTACAAAGCCATCCACAACCTGTCTCCTCCTTACATCTGTGACCTAGTTCCTGGTACCTACCTGCACGCAACCTCAGATCCTCTTCTCTACTCCTGTCTTATCACCTCTTCCCACAATCGCATACAAGATTTCTCCCGTGCCTCCCCCATACTCTCAGCATATCAGACTCTTCCCTACCGTGGAAAGCTTCAAGAGGAACCTGAAGACCCACCTCTTACGACAAGCCTACAACCTACAATAACCCTCAGTACAGTACACCACTGCGCAACCAGCTCTGTCCTCACCTATTGTACCATCAGCCATTGCCTGTAGACTGTGAGCCCTCGCGGGCAGGGTCCTCTTTCCTCCTGTACCAGTCTGTGCCTTGTACTGTTACTGATTGTTGTACTTGTTTTTATGTATATCCTTTCTCACTTGTAAAGCGCTATGGAATTAATGGCGCAATAATAATAATAATAATAATAATAATTTATCCTGAAGAAGGAGCTATTGCTCCGAAATGCGTAGAAATAAATCACCATATTTAAAAAAAAAAAAAAGTTTCCAGTCTTATACATCATACAGCAGCGTGATGGTTAACCCCTTCAGTTGAGTGGGCATATTGGGAGAGACCTGTCACGCCATCAGAATAACACTGTTCACTGATATAGGAAAATGTGTGTAACACACTTACTATGATCTCTCTGTCTGTGATGCAAAAGTGAGGAAAAAAAAAATCATTCCACTTTTCTGCATGAAAATCAGAGCAATTTTTTTTATTTTTTATCAGCTTGTCTACAGACACCCTTAGGCCCTGTGCACATGCTGTGGTTTTTGACGCATTTTTTTTCTTGAAAACTGCATCAAAATCTGAATGTCTGTCCTGAAGCTAGCAAAAGTCTATGGGATTTTCTATGGGCCACCTGGGGAAACTGACGCTCCATTGTCTAGCCGCCGGTCTCATTAGGATATCATAAACGGACTTTAGAAATACTTTTTTTTAAAGATCTGTTTGTCTGTAAGGTTATATATATATATATATATATATATATATATATATATATATATATATATATATATATATATATATATATATATATATATATATATATATATATATATATATATACATACATACATACATATACATATACATACATACACACATAAAAAAGAAAAAAAAAGGGCGATTAGTCAGGGAATTTAGATAGGTAGAAGCAACTGCTGATGGTTCTGGATGCAGGGAGGACCTGTCAGGTTCCCTTTAAACATCAATTCCAAAAATAGAAAAAAAAATAATTAGTACTTGAGTGCCATCTTAACCCCTTCAGCCCCCGGGCACTTTCCGTTTTTGCTCCTTTTCTTCCGAGAGCCGTAACTTTTTTATTTTTCCGTCACTCTTGCCATATGAGGGCTTGTTTTTTGCGGGACGAGTTGTACTTTTAAATGAAACCATACGTTTTACCATATAGTGTACTGGAAAACAGCAAAAAAAATTCCAAGTGTGGAAAAACTGCAAAAAAAGTGTGATGGCACAATAGATTTTGGGATGTTTTATTCAGTGTTCACTATATGGTGAAACTGGTGTGTCATTGTGATGTCTGAGGTCGGTGCGAGTTTGTAGACACCAAACATGTATAGGTTTACTTGTATCTAAAGGGGGTTAACAAAATTCACAAGCTTGCCCAATAAAAGTGGCGTACGTTTTGCGCCATTTTCCGAAACCCGTAGCGTTCTTATTTTTTGGGATCTATGGCTCAGTGACTGCTTATTTTTTGCGTCTCAAGTTGACGTTTTTAATGGTACCATTTTTGCGCGGATGCTACGTTTTGATCGCCTGTTATTGCATTTTGTGTAAAACTTGCGGCGACCAAAAAACTTAATTTTGGCGTTTAGAATATTTTTGCAAATACGCCGTTTACCAATCAGATTAATTGATTTTATATTTTGATAGATGGGCATTTCTGAACGCAGCGATACCAAATATGTGTTTATTTATTTTTTTTTAACCCTTTAATTTTCAATGGGGTGAAAAGGGGGGTGATTTGAACTTCAACCCCTTAACGACCCATGACGTACTGGGTACGTCATGGATCGTATGCCGGTAAGTTCCGCCCCCTGCCGCCGGCAGGCGGCAGCGATCCGCGCACATAACAGCTGTTATCAACAGCTAACATGTGTGCCTGCTAGCCGCGGGTGGAATCGCTTCCACCCGCGGCCATTAACCCCTTACATTTCGCTGCCAAAATCTGGCAGCGATATGTATATGGGCGCCGCCATGACAATCACTTACCCCGCCCCCGCCGGAAGTCACGTGACATGATCACGTGACTTTCGGCGGTTGCCATGGTAGCACAGGGTCATGTGATGACACCTGTAGCTAACATGAGTCACTTCCTCTCAATGCCGGAATATAGCCGGCATTGAAAGTGAAGCAGCAAATCTGCAGTTCTCAGCTCTGTAGCTGAGATCTGCATATAGTGCAAAGCGATCGGATTGCTGATCGCTATAGCCCCCTAGGGGGACTAGTAAAATAAAAAAAAAAAAAAAAAAGTAAAAAGAAAAGTTTTAAAAAATTAAAAAAATAAAAAAACCTAAAAGTTTAAATCACCCCCCTTTCACCCCATTGAAAATTAAAGGGTTAAAAAAATAAAAAATACACACATATTTGGTATTGCCGCGTTCAGAAATGCCCGATCTATCAAAATATAAAATCAAGGAATCTGATCAGTAAACGGCGTAGCGGCAAAAAAATTCCAAATGCCAAAATTACGTTTTTTGGTCGCCGCAAATTTTGCGCAAAATGCAATAACAGGCGATCAAAACGTAGAATCTTCGCAAAAATGGTACCGTTAAAAACGTCAGCTCGAGTCGCAAAAAATAAGCCATCACTGAGCCTCAGATCCTGAAAAATGAGAACGCTACGTGTTTTGGAAAATGGCGCAAAACGTGCGCCACGTTTTTTGGACAAGCTTGTGAATTTTTTTTAACCCCTTTGATACAAGTAAACCTATACATGTTTGGTGTCTACAAACTCGCACCGACCTGAGGCATCACATAGATACCTCAGTTTTACCATATAGTGAAAACAGTGAAAAAAATATCCCAAAAACTATTGTACGATCACACTTATTTTGCAATTTTTCCGCACTTGGAATTTTTTTGCCGTTTTCCAGTACACTATATGGTAAAAACTTATGGATTCATTTAAAAGTACAACTCGTCCCGCAAAAAACAAGCCCTCATATGGCAAGATTAACAGAAAAATAAAAAAGTTACGCTTCTCGGAAGAAGGGGAGCAAAAAACAAAAACACAAAAACGGAAAGTGCCCGGGGGCTGAAGGGGTTAAGGTTTTTTTTTAATTTTTTAAAAAACTTTTTTTTAATTTGACTAGCCCCCCTAGGGGGCTATAGCGATCAGCAATCCGATCACTCTGATCTATCTGCTGATCACAGCTATACAGCTGTAAACAGCAGATACGCGGTCACTTCCTGCTTCAGTGGCCTCCGGGCCGAGTGAAAACGAAAGTGACTCGTCATAGCTGCAGGTGTCATCACATGACCCTGTGCTACCATGGCAACCACCGAAAGTCACGTGATCACTCATGTGACTTCCGGTGGGGGCGGCGGTAAGTGAAAATCATGACCGCGCGTATATACATCTCACTGCCAGACTTTGGCAGCGAGATGTAAGGGGTTAATGTTACGGGTGGAATGCGATTCCACTCGTAACATGCAGGCACACATGTCAGCTGTTGAAAACAGCTGATATGTGCGCGGATCGCGGCGACCTGCCCGCGGCAGGGGGCGGTGACTAACTTCACAGGCTCCATGACGAAAAGATCCGTCAAAGGTTGTGAAGGGGTTAAAGGGAACCCGTGACAACTTTTTTTGGCCTATAAGCTGCGGCCACCACCACCGGGCTCTTATATACAGCATTCTAATATGCTGTACATAAGAACCCAAGCTGTGCTGTATAACAGAAAGAAGAGAATTTTGTTTACTTACCGTAAATTCCTTTTCTTCTAGCTCCTATTGGGAGACCCAGACAATTGGGTGTATAGCTTCTGCCTCCGGAGGCCACACAAAGTATCACACTTTAAAAAGTGTAACCCCTCCCCTCTGCCTATACACCCTCCCGTGCATCACGGGCTCCTCAGTTTTGGTGCAAAAGCAGGAAGGAGAAAACGTATAAATTGGTCTAGGGTAAATTCAATCCGAAGGATGTTCGGAGAACTGAAACCATGAACCAAAAGAACAATTCAACATGAACAACATGTGTACACAAAAGAACAACCAGCCCGAAGGGCACAGGGGCGGGTGCTGGGTCTCCCAATAGGAGCTAGAAGAAAAGGAATTTACGGTAAGTAAACAAAATTCCCTTCTTCTTTGTCGCTCCATTGGGAGACCCAGACAATTGGGACGTCCAAAAGCAGTCCCTGGGTGGGTAAAATACCTCGATAAAAAGAGCCGAAACGGCCCCCTCTTACAGGTGGGCAACCGCCGCCTGAAGGACTCGCCTACCTAGACTGGCGTCTGCCGAAGCATAGGTATGCACTTGATAGTGTTTCGTGAAAGTGTGCAGACTAGACCACGTAGCCGCCTGACACACCTGCTGAGCCGTAGCCCGGTGCCGCAATGCCCAGGACGCACCCACGGCTCTGGTAGAATGGGCTTTCAGCCCTGAAGGAAGCGGAAGCCCAGAAGAACGGTAGGCTTCGAGAATCGGTTCCTTGATCCACCGAGCCAAGGTTGACTTGGAAGCCTGCGAACCCCTACGCTGGCCAGCGACAAGGACAAAGAGCGCATCTGAACGACGCAGGGGCGCCGTGCGAGACACGTAGAGTCGGAGTGCTCTCACCAGATCTAAGGAGTGCAAATCCTTTTCACATTGGTGAATTGGATTAGGGCAAAATGAAGGTAAGGAGATATCCTGATTGAGATGAAAAAAAGATACCACCTTAGGGAGAAATTCCGGGACAGGACGCAGAACCACCTTATCCTGGTGAAACACCAGGAATGGGGCTTTGCATGACAGCGCTGCAAGCTCAGACACTCTCCAGAGTGATGTAACTGCCACTAGAAATACCACCTTCTGCGAAAGACGTGATAAAGAGACATCCCGCAGCGGCTCGAAAGGTGGTTTCTGAAGAGCCGTTAGCACCCTGTTAAGGTCCCAGGGTTCCAGCGGACGCTTGTAAGGTGGGACTATGTGGCAAACTCCCTGCAGGAACGTGCGGACCTGCGGAAGCCTAGCTAGGCGCTTTGGAAAAAATACAGAGAGCGCCGATACTTGTCCCTTGAGAGAGCCGAGTGACAAACCCTTGTCCATTCCGGATTGAAGGAATGAAAGAAAAGTGGGTAAGGCAAACGGCCATGGAGTAAAACCATTATCAGAGCACCAGGATAAGAAGATTTGCCAAGACCTGTAATAGATCTTGGCGGACGTTGGTTTCCTGGCCTGTCTCATGGTGGCAATGACATCCTGAGATAACCCTGAAGACGCTAGGAGTCAGGACTCAATGGCCACACAGTCAGGTTGAGGGCCACAGAATTCAGATGGAAAAACGGCCCTTGTGACAGCAAGTCTGGGCGGTCTGGAAGCGCCCACGGTTGACCCACCGTGAGATGCCACAGATCCGGGTACCACGACCGCCTCGGCCAGTCTGGAGCGACGAGAATGGCGCGACGGCAGTCGGACCTGATCTTGCGTAACACTCTGGGCAGCATCGCCAGAGGAGGAAACACATAAGGCAGTCGAAACTGCGACCAATCCTGAACTAACGCGTCCGCCGCCAGAGCTCTGTGATCTTGAGACCGAGCCATGAATGCCGGGACTTTGTTGTTGTGCCGTGACGCCATGAGATCGACGTCCGGCATTCCCCAGCGGCGACAGATCTCTCGAAACACGTCTGGGTGAAGAGACCATTCCCCCGCGTCCATGCCCTGACGACTGAGAAAATCTGCTTCCCAGTTTTCTACGCCCGGGATGTGAACTGCGGAGATGGTGGAGGCTGTGGCTTCCACCCACTGCAGAATCCGCCGGACTTCCTGGAAGGCATGACGACTGCGCATGCCGCCCTGGTGGTTGATGTACGCGACGGCAGTGGCGTTGTCCGACTGGATACGGATCTGTCTGCCCTCCAGCCACCGATGGAAAGCCAATAGGGCTAGATACACTGCCCTTATCTCTAGAACATTGATTTGAAGGGAAGACTCTACCGGAGTCCAGGTTCCCTGAGCCCTGTGGTGGAGAAAAACTGCTCCCCATCCTGACAGGCTCGCGTCCGTGGTGACCACAGCCCAGGTTGGGGGTAGGAAGGATTTTCCCTGCGATAGAGAATTGGGAAGGAGCCACCACTGAAGAGACGTCTTGGTTGCAAGGGAAAGAGAGACGTTCCTGTCGAGGGAAGTCGACCTCCTGTCCCATTTGCGGAGAATGTCCCATTGAAGTGGACGCAGATGAAACTGCGCAAAGGGAACTGCCTCCATTGCTGCCACCATCTTCCCTAGGAAGTGCATGAGGCGCCTCAAGGGGTGTGACTGGGCCCGAAGGAGAGAGTGCACCCCTGTCTGCAGCGAACGCTGTTTGTCCAGCGGAAGCTTCACTATTGCTGAGAGAGTATGAAACTCCATCCCGAGGTAAGTCAGTGATTGGGTCGGTGTCAATTTTGACTTTGGGAAATTGATGATCCACCCGAACCTCTGGAGAGTCTCCAGAGCAATGGTCAGGCTGTGTTGACATGCCACCCGGGAGGGTGCCTTGACTAGGAGATCGTCTAAGTAAGGGATCACCGAGTGGCCCTGAGAGTGTAGGACCGCCACCACGGATGCCATGACCTTGGTGAAGACCCGTGGGGCTGTCGCCAGGACGAAAGGCAGTGCCACGAACTGAAGGTGTTCGTCCCCGATGGCGAAACGCAGGAATCGTTGATGCTCTGGTGCAATCGGCACATGGAGATAAGCATCCCTGATGTCGATTGATGCTAGGCAATCTCCTTGGGACATCGAGGAGATGACAGAGCGGAGAGATTCCATCCGGAACCGTCTGGTTCTCACGTGTCTGTTGAGCAGTTTGAGGTCCAGAACGGGACGGAATGATCCGTCCTTTTTTGGCACCACGAACAAGTTGGAGTAAAAACCGCGACCACGTTCTTGAAGGGGAACGGGGATCACAACTCCTTCTGCCTTCAGAGTGTTCACCGCCTGAAAAAGTGCATCGGCTCGCTCGGGGGGCGGAGATGTTCTGAAGAAACGAGTCGGAGGACGAGAGCTGAGCTCTATCCTGTAACCGTGAGACAGAATGTCTCTCACCCATCGGTCTTGGACATGTGGCCACCAGGCGTCGCAAAAGCGGGAGAGCCTGCCACCGACCGAGGATGCGGTTTGGGGAGGCCGAAAGTCATGAGGAGGCCGCCTTGGAGGCGGTTCCTCCGGCGGTCTTTGGAGGACGTGACTTAGACCGCCATGCAGAAGAGTTCCTCTGGCCCTTCTCTGACCTGTTGGACGTGGAAGATTGGGACCTGGCTGAGGGCCGAAAGGACCGAAACCTCGATTGAATTTTTCGTTGCTGAGGTTTGTTTGGTTTGGACTGGGGTAAGGACGAGTCCTTTCCCTTGGATTGTTTAATAATTTCATCCAATTGCTCGCCAAACAAACGGTCGCCAGAAAATGGCAAACCGGTTAAGAACTTCTTGGAAGCAGAGTCTGCCTTCCATTCGCGTAGCCACATGGCCCTGCGGACTGCCACCGAGTTGGCGGACGCTACCACTGTACGGCTCGCAGAGTCCAGGACGGCGTTCATGGCGTAGGACGAAAAGGCCGATGCCTGAGAAGTCAAAGACACAACTTGCGGAGCAGAGGTACGTGTGACCGCATTAATCTCAGACAGACAAGCTGAGATAGCTTGGAGTGCCCACACTGCTGCAAAGGCCGGAGCAAAAGACGCGCCTATGGCTTCATAGATGGATTTCATCAGGAGATCTATTTGCCTGTCAGTGGCATCCTTGAGCCACTGATACTACGGATCTAGCCGCCAGTCTGGAGACTGGAGGATCCACCTTGGGACACTGAGCCCAACCCTTAACTACGTCAGGGGTAACGTGTGTCATTAAGGTGCTTAGTAAAGCGCTTGTCCGGAAATGCTCTGTGCTTCTGGACAGCATCTCTGAAGTTAGAGTGATCGAAAAACGCACTCCGTGTACGTTTGGGAAACCTAAACTGGTGTTTCTCCTGCTGCGAAGCCGACTCCTCTATAGGTGGAGTTGGGGGAGAAAGATCTAGCACCTGGTTGATGGACGCTATAAGGTCATTTACTATGGCGTCCCCTTCAGGTGTATCCAGATTGAGAGCAACGTCAGGATCAGAGCCCTGAGCTGCGACCTCCGCTTCATCCTCCAGAGAGTCCTCATGCTGAGACCCCGAACAGCGTGATGAAGTCGGGGAAGGTTCCCAGCGAGCCCGCTTAGCCGGTCTGGGACTGCGGTCCGTGTCGGAGTCCTCCCCGTGGGACCTAGGTGTCACCCCAGGAGCACTCTGCTGCGCCGACCGAGAGGGGCCTGGGGGCGATGAACTCACAGTGCCCGGGGCCTGTGTTACCGATCTGGACTGCAAGGCTTCTAGTATCTTAGCAGACCATCTGTCCATAGACTGAGCCATGGATTGTGAAAGCGACTCAGAGAGTTTCTCAGCCAAAACTGCAAATTCTGTCCCTGCCACCTGGACAGTGGAAGCCGGCGGTTCTACCTGAGGCGAGGGCCCCCCCAGTGCCCGAGGCTCCGGCTGAGTGAGTGCCACAGGGGCCGAGCATTGCACACAGTGAGGGTAGGTGGAACCTGCAGGTAACAGAGCCGCACAAGAGGTACAGGTTGCAAAATAAGCCTGTGCCTTGGCACCCTTGCTCTTTGCGGACGACATGCTGTTGTCTCCTCTGAGAGTGATCAGTGAGGGTATATAGCCAAAAGCAAAACCATGCGGCCGAACAGAGAAATATATACAAAGATATATATATATATATATACACTTCGGCACCCTAGGGGGGCCAGCACCGGTTAACCGGTGTGGCTTACCGACCGCCCAAAGCGGTTGTGTGTCCACCAGATTCCCTGCCTGGGCCTCCCAGAGCTGCAGAGCTCGTTCTGAAATCCTCCACCGGCAGAAGTGATTGTAAAAATGTCTGCCAGAGCTCTCAGGGGAGGAGGGAGCCGTGGGCGGTGACTAATAAAGTGCGGGAATCTGGTGCCCCACAGTGCTCAGTGAGGGGGGAGGAGGACACCTAAGTATGCTCCAGCCCTCAGTGCCGACGTCCAGTCGACCGTCCCGCCCTTACCCCTGACTGGCAGGCCCGGGGGCGGGAGTTATGGTACTAGGCCGCAGAAGCCGGGGACTAAATTTAATAACGCGGCCGGCAAACAGGCGCGGTCGGCGCGGTAGTCCTGGTCGTCACAAAAAAACAGCAGCCGCTGCAGCGTCTGTAACACAGGTGCTCCAGGCACCGTCCCCAAGGGGACACAGAGTACCTTTTAGATGCAGGGCCTGTCCCTGATGATACCCAGTCTCCTGTCTGGCAGATTCCCCCAGGGGCTGCGGAGGGAGCCCGGTCCCAGTGAATGGTGACCGGTTAGGATCCCACTTCTCCCAGAGCCTCTAAGGGATGGGGAAGGAAAAACGGCATGTGGCTCCAGCCTTTGTACCCGCAATGGGTACCTCAACCTTAACAGCACCGCCGACTTAGTGGGGTGAGAAGGGAGCATGCCGGGGGCCCTGTTGGGGGCCCTCTTTTCTTCCATCCGATACAATCAGCAGCTGCTGCTGACTAAAATGGGAGCTTGAGTGAATGTGTGCCTCCTTCAACACAAAGCATAAAACTGAGGAGCCCGTGATGCACTGGAGGGTGTACAGGCAGAGGGGAGGGGTTACACTTTTTAAAGTGTAATACTTTGTGTGGCCTCCGGAGGCAGAAGCTATACACCCAATTGTCTGGGTCTCCCAATGGAGCGACAAAGAAGTGATTTTTATGTTATACAGTACAGCCTGGGCTCTTATATACAGCATGTTAGAATGCTGTATATAAGAGCTCAGTAATGGTGGCCGCAGCTTATAGGCCGAAAAAGTGGTGACAGGTTCCCTTTAAGAGACAGACAAAAATTGGCCAATCTTGCCAACCACAATAACCTGACAGTCAAATATGTAGGCCTCCTGAACAGTCGTTCGTCCGACAGCTATATAATGTGAATAGGGCTTTTATGCTGTCACAAACTTACTGAAAGCTCCACATATAAACAAATAAATGTGGGTATTATACCCCTCCCAATACATTTTGGGTCCAATGCATCAAGACCAGGTTTGTTCACACCTGCTTAGATAAGGAGATATGCTGGAGTCAGACGATTCTTATTTGTGAACAAGGGGTGTACGCCTCTATGAATCAGGAGTGTCTAACACGTGACGTACACCTCTGTGTGCGCGTCACCATAGATCCTATTCCAGTCCCTGCTGGAGTAAGATTTGTGGTGTAGAAAATGCCGACGCTCGTCATGAATATGCCATAACAGCATCCAACCTCAGCTCCAACCACTGTTAGATTTGTTGTGAAAATGGTGAGAGTACACCAAACATGGTGACATTTTAAATTGCGCCAAAACTTTGTGATTTTTCAAAGCTTTTGATGCCAGAACTGGTGAAAAAGCTTTGATGAATCGGGCACTTTGAGTTTTATGATCAACTAACAACGCATAAATAAAACTTTCAAATTTGGAATGAAAATTCAACTTTTACAGCTTTAGTCACCTTAACGGAATCTTTGCAGTCTTCCAGGGTTTGATTCAATGGGGTCAAAATGTCCTTAATATCAACAGCACCCCCGTCTTCTGCTGGAGTGGAGCACTGCTTGGAGTTTTCCGTTCTATTCACTTGTCCTAGAGGCGGAGGCCCAATATTACTGGAAGAAGGTGGAGGCATCGCTGGCGGGGTGGAAGATGAAAGTGAAGGAGCCGGAGGAGCTGAAAGGAAGAAATAGAGAATTAGGAAAATATTATTCCATACAAACTAATGGCATAAAATTCTGATCCATTCACCAAAATATATATGTTATTATTTAAAGAATTAAATGTTCTTAGGCAACCTGCCTCCCTACTGGGAAATTGTAGTACCACAATTATATCCAATGAGCTAATTAAATAATGTAAATGTAATTGAAAAAAATTGAAGACCACTTCTATCATGTGATGTACTGAAAAGCAAGGAAAAAAATTCCAAGTGTGGCATATTTGTGTTTTTTATTTACAGTGATCATTATACCATAAATATGACCTGGCAATATGATTCTGGCGATACTAAATGTGCATAGTTTTGGGTTTCTATTATTTAGGTGGTGAAACAAAATTTGAGTTTTGTCACAATTATCCAAGTCCCATAACATTTTCAATTTTCAGTCTGCGTGAGGTTTTATTTGTTGCATTCTGAACGGACATCTTTATTGATACCATTTTAAGATATATGTGATGTTTTGATTGCTTTTTTGTTTAGTGTTGCACTGGCCAAAAACCAAAAGAAGCGATCACTGGGCTCAGTTGTTGCTCCATTGGTGAGGTCACTTTGATAGCGGACATCACCATAGAAACCGATCACTGGGCTCAGTTGTTGCTCCATTGGTGATGTCACTTTGATAGCGGACATCACCATAGAAACCGATCACTGGGCTCAGTTGGTGCTCCATTGGTGGTCACTTTGATAGCAGACTTCACCATAGAAACCGATCACTGGGCTCAGTTGTTGCTCCATTGGTGATGTCACTTTGATAGCGGACATCACTGTAGGAACCGATCACTGGGCTCAGTTGGTGCTCCAGCAGTTATATCACTTTGATATCGGATATCACTGTAGGAACCGATCACTGGGCTCAGTTGTTGCTCCATTGGTGATGTCACTTTGATAGCGGGCATAAATGTAAGAACCAATCACTGGGCTCAGTTGTTGCTCCATTAGTGATGTCACTTTGATAGCGGGCATCACTGTAGGAACTGATCACTGGGCTCAGTTGTTGACTACTGTGGTGATGTCACTTTGATAGCGGACATCACCATAAGAACCGATCACTGGGCTCAGTTGTTGACTCCAGTGGTGGTGTTACTTTGATAGCGGACATCACTGTAGGAACCGATCACTGGGCTCAGTTGTTGAATACTGTGGTGATGTCACTTTGATAGCGGACATCACTGTAGGAACCGATCACTGGGCTCAGCTGTTGACTACTGTGGTGATATGCCCTCTAGTCGTGTAGTCAAAAAAATGAGATGTGAGCAAATGTGGGAAGCCGGTGCTCAACCCAGGCAGGTATTTTACAGCATTTTGGATACAATATACTGGAAAATCTCATTAAATCCGTTTCGGGCACAAGTTAAAAAAAATAAAGAATAAAACAAAAAAACACATTACTGCAGTTTTTTTTAGTCACTTTCCCTGTCCCACCCTTCAAGTGCTTTCTTTATGTTTCTGGGAATTCCCTCTCAAAGAAAATAAAAGTCTGCACAGGACCAGGTTCACCTCGTACTCAGTTACCAGTATTCTATCTCGTTTCACTTTCCCTTTCCGTAAAGATTAACAATACACCAGAACAAACCCTGGGTATAGGCAATGCGGCATCTATGGAAATAGGATAAAAGCAAAACAACCTCTCTAAAGATGGGACAGAATTGTCTGTCACTTGTCATTCTGCTGTTCTTCTACACTGTCACCCATGGCCGGCTGTGTCACTGACCCGGGCTGCTTCTCCCGATGTCCCAATAACCCAGCAGCCTTAGTCACACACAATGAGTCATGATTCAGCTCCAGGATCAAGATCCGAGTCAGTAATCCAGTCAGTACGTGGCAGCGCCCCGGTGTCCTACCTGCTGGAGAGCCCTGTAATGGAGCCGGCACCCTCTTGTTCAGGGGGGTACGTTTACCCCCTCCGGCGGTCTGTAATCCATAAGAGAACTGGGGAGGGTCGTTCCAGCCTCTCTCTAGGTTGCCTGTTAGAAAGAAATGAAAAAATCAAAATCATCAATTTATTGGCAAATTTACAAAGTGGAACACAGCAATCTGCTGTGTACAGCTCACAACGAAAACAACACGGCACAACAGATTCTGTGAGCCTCCAGAATACAATGCTGCGCCCCCTGAGGAGACTAGGGGCTGCTGAGCCAAATGGAAATCTATGTGTGGGCTTAGGATACGTGAGGCTGGGGAATGGAGGGGAGCATTCGTGCTGACTGGAAATTGAGAGAGTAGGACTGCTACTGACACCCAAAGGAAAAATGTGTATGTCTGAAGGTGTGATATGTACACTGTGGATACTGGGGGGGGCTGCCACACCAACTGGAGAAGTCTGCATCCACTAGGGAAGCGTGGGGGGGGGGGGGAGCTGCAGCACCCACTAGGGAAGCGTGGGGGGGGCACTGTGTGACTGTTGCAGTGTGACACACAGGATACTGCACCAGGCTGTTAAGAGAGGCTGGTCTTGTATGGTGGCCACGCAATACTGATCTGGCCAGTGGACCAGGTCTTACTAATCGATTGACACCAGCCCTAGGGCTGAATCATAATATTATTATTAATAATTATTATAATTAAGTAAAAGCACTACGTGGGCACCAAAGCCCGGGTGAAAGCACTACGTGGGCACCAGAGCCCGGGTGAAAGCACTACGTGGGCACCAGAGCCCGGGTGAAAGCACTACGTGGGCACCAGAGCCTGGGGGAAAGCACTACGTGGGCACCAGAGCAAGGGTGAAAGCACCACGTGGGCACCAGAGCCCGGGTGAAAGCACCACGTGGGCACCAGAGCCCAGGTGAAAGCACCACGTGGGCACCAGAGCCCAGGTGAAAGCATTACGTGGGCACCAGAGCCCGGGTGAAAGCACCACGTGGGCACCAGAGCCCGGGTGAAAGCACCACGTGGGAACCAGAGCCCGGGTGAAAGCACTACGTGGGCACCAGAGCCCGGGTGAAAGCACTACGTGGGCACCAGAGCCCGGGTGAAAGCACTACGTGGGCACCAGAGCCTGGGTGAAAGCAACACGTGGGCACCAGAGCCTGGCTGAAAGCAACACGTGGGCACCAGAGCCCGGGTGAAAGCACTATGTAGGCACCAGAGCCCGGGTGAAAGCACTACATAGGCACCAGAGCCCGGGTGAAAGCACTACGTGGGCACCAGAGCCCGGGTGAAAGCACTACGTGGGCACCAGAGCCCGGGTGAAAGCACTACGTGGGCACCAGAGCCCGGGTGAAAGCACTACGTGGGCACCAGAGCCCGGGTAGGTCAGCGGCCCTGATAACCCCGTCTTTAGCCCCCTTGCACCTTGAGGGTCGGGCTCCCATGACAGTCCCTGACTCTATTACATATAGTGGGGGTCCACGTCTCATACGCTCGCTGTATGCGCCCACCATTACATTGTCTGCAGCCGCACTGGTATAAGTCAGGGGGTCCCATGTATTATATCCACAAATTGAGAACCTGCCCATAATTATGAGGGTGCTGGTGTATGGAGGGATCACACACAACTGTATGGGGAAAGTTGTGCATACATTGCCCCCAGTGATATAAGTGCCATGTGCTAGTCTCATGCACTGCTGCCATCTCCCGGCCCACCAGCGTCACCTGTCACCTGTGCCCAGTCCTTACCCGGCTTCACATAGTGCTCAGCCATCTCTGCTCCTCTCCGCTGCCAGCCAGGAAATCCCACGCTGTCACTGCTGCTTCGTGGCCGGTTTTTTTTTTCCCTTTTTTTTTTCCCCACAAAACTTTATTGTTCACCCATGCAACAGACACAGCTCATTCTCCATGGTGACACTTGCTGCTGTATAGGGCTGCGGTGCAGACAACATGGCAGATGGCAGCACTGATAATGCTAGGACATAGTGTGTGTTACCATGGAAACCGTCACAGGCAGATACCGCACTCCCCTGATTATACAGGCTGTAGATGGCTGTGGTCACACACAGCTTTTGATTTTTTAGTATAAGTGAATCCATTTTTTTTAAACCACATCAAAACACCTTGAAAACTCTTCCTGTTAATATCAATGGGAAATCCACTTTGCTCTTCATTTGTATTTTTTGTGCGTTTTTTTCCCTAAGGCTACTTTCACACATCCGGTTTGAGCCCTGCGGCTCAATCCGGCTGTGAAAACTATGCAACGGATGCGGTGAAAACACCGCATCCTTTGCATCAGTTTTTACATGCGGCCGGTCCGGTTTTTTCCGGTTGCGGCATGCTACTGAGCATGCGCAGTGGAAAATACCGCATGCGGCGACCGGATGCGGTTTTTTCCGCATCGCGCCGCATCCGGCCTCCATAGGGATGCATTGAAAAATGCGCCGCAGCGGCCGGATGCGGCGCGATGCGGTGTTTTTTGCCGGAGCAAAAAACGTTGCAGGGTACGTTCGATCCGGCCGCCGCATCAGCTAAATCTGCCGCATGCGGCAAAAACCGGACCGAACGCAAGCCCCTACGGCACAATGCGGTACTAATGTAAGTCAATGCAAAAAAAAACCGCAATCGGCGTTACAAAAGCCGGTTGCGGTTTTTCTGCAGAACGCCGTATTGTGCCGCAGAGCAAAAATCCGGATGTGTGAAAGTACCCTAAGGCTACTTTCACACATCCGGTGTGAGCACTGCGGCTCAATCCGGCTGTGAAAACTATGCAACGGATGCGGCGAAAACACCGCATCCTTTGCATAAGTTTTTACATGCGGCCCGTCCGTTTTTTTCCGGTTGCGGCATGCTACTGAGCATGCGCAGTGGAAAAAACCGCATGCGGCGAGCGGATGCGTTTTTTCTGCATCGCGCCGCATCCGGCCTCCATAGGTATGCATTGAAAAATGCGCCGCAGCGGCCGGATGCGGCGCGATGCGGTGTTTTTTGCCGGAGCAAAAAACGTTGCAGGGAACGTTCGATCCGGCCGCGGCATCGGCTAAATCTGCCGCATGCGGCAAAAACCGGACCGAACGCAAGCCCCTGCGGCACAATACGGCACTAATGTAAGTCTATGCAAAAAACCCCGCAACCGGCGTTACAAAAGCCGGTTGCGGTTTTTCTGCAGAACGCCGTATTGTGCCGCAGAGCAAAAACCGGATGTGTGAAAGTAGCCTAAGGTCCTGTTGATACATAATATTTTTTAAACCAAAAGTGCACTAAAACTAATGTACTTTCTGCTGCAGTTTTTTGGCCTTTTATTAAAACTTTGAACCTAATTTACATAATAGGTGCAGAGATTGTACAACATCAAACACAGGTAAAGCTGATAATGGCGGACAGTTTTTCTTCAATCTTGCCATACAAGAAAGCTGTGGAAAAAAAGCACATATAGGGTCTTACCCCAGTATATAAGGGGTGGGAGGAGGGTGAAACTACTCACCAGATTCCGTTGTGAAAGTCACAACAACTGTAGTCGCATGTAGAATCTGATCAAAGGATGCAGACACCCAAAAAGGCAGATAACAGAGAGCATGAGAGAGGGGTGTTAGATACTGCGCCAAAAGATCACTGGAACAGATGTTTAGATTAATGTATCTTTATTTCATCCAGGTCTACGTGTTTCAGGAGCCACTGCCCCCTTCCTCAGGACCGTCAGGAAAGACAAACATCAAAGAGATTTGATGTTTGTCTTTCCTCACGGTCCTGAGGAAGGGGGCAGTGGCTCCTGAAACACGTAGACCTGGATGAAATAAAGATACATTAATCTAAACATCTGTTCCAGTGATCTTTTGGCGCAGTATCTAACACCCCTCTCTCATGCCTTCAATCTTGCCATGTGAGGGCTTGTTTTTTGTGGGACGTGTTGTACATTTAAATTAAATCATGCGTTTTACCATATAGTGTACTGGAAAAAGACAAAAAAATCAAACTGTAGAAAAATTGCAAAAATAGTGCGATTACATGATTGTTTTGGGATATTTTATTCCCCATGTTCACTATATGGTAAAACTGATGTGTCGGTGTGATGCCTCAAATTGGTACGAGTTCATAGACAACAAACATGTATAGGTTTACTTTTATCTAAGGGGTTAAAAAAATCAGAAGTGTGTCTGAAAAAAGTGGCACACTTTTTGTGTCATTTTCCGAGACCCGTAGAGTTCTCATTTTTCGGGATGTATGGTTTTTCACGGGTGTTGAAAAAAAGAAGAAAGTCACTTGTCAGAGTGGTCCTTGTAGCTGTGAGGCATCGGGAGCGAGAGAGAGAGAGGAGAGAGAGAGAAAGAGAGAGAGAAAGAGAGAGAGATCCCGTACCCGGATCGTGCAGCCGTATTCCCATATGCGGCAGCACACATCGCTATGTGTGACACCGCAGGAGCAAGGAACATCTCCTTACCTGCGTCCACCGGCAGGAAGGAAGGAGGTGGGCGGCATGTTCCGGCCGCTCATCTCCGCCCCTCCTCTGCTATTGGACGGCTGCCGTGTGACGTTGCTGTGACGCCGCACGAATCGCCCCCTTAGAAAGGAGGCGGTTTGCCGGCCAGAGCGATGCCGCAGGGAAGTTAAAGGGCCATTTACACTCTGCGACATCGCTAATGATTTATCATCGGGGTCATGGTGTTAGTGACGCACATCCGGCGCCGTTAGCGACATCGCAGCATGTGACACCAAGGAGCGACGATCAACGAGGGCAAAAACGTGAAAAATCGTTGCTCGTTGACACGTCGTTCATTTCCTTAATATCGTTGCTGCTGCTGGTACGATGTTGTTCGTCGTTCCTGAGGCAGCACACATCGCTATGTGTAACACCGCAGGAACGACAAACATCTCCTTACCTGCGTCCACCGGCAATGAGGAAGGAAGGAGGTGGGCGGGATGTTACGTCCCGCTCATCTCCGCCCCTCCGCTTCTATTGGGCGGCCGCTGTGTGACGTCGCTATGACGCCGAACTAACCGCCCCCCTTAGGAAGGAGGCCGTTCGCCAGTCACAGCGACGTCGCTAGGCAGGTAAGTAGTGTGACTGTTCCTAGTGATGTTGTGCACCACGGGCAGTGATGTGCCCGTGACGCACAACCGATGGGGGCGGGTACGCTCGCTAGCGATCTCGGTACCAATATCGCAGCGTGTAAAGCACCCTTAAGGCAGTCTTTATAGGGATACTTTCAGATTATTATGGGCTGTGTTAGATACATATTAATAGTTATGCAAAATGAAAGAATAATCTGTACAACGGCAGTTCACAGACATCTTTATACATTTTATTAATATTTGTGAAAATACACATGAAAAAAGAGTCACAGGATTAAAAGAGAACTGTTATGGAAGGACCAGCAGGTGGCAGACTCACGCCACAATCCAGTAATCATGACTAGATGAAAAACTGAAGAGATAAAGTAAATAAAGTATGCTGCAAAGAACGCCATAAATATGTCTCCTGATATTAGTTTCACCTGCCCAAGAGGAACCCACATCCGAGGCCCAAAGGCCTAGTGCAGCTGATCCTTTTGTGGGTGAGACAGGTGGGAATACCTGTGAAAACTTGCAACCGGTTAGGGTACTTTCACACTTGCGTTCAGCGGAGTCCGTCACTATGGAGAATAGCGCAGTCCGTTAACGCACTGCGTTATTCTCCATAGACTTGTATGGACGACGCACTGTAACGCAAGTGTCAGCGTTGCATCCGCTGGACGACGCAGCGTCGTTATTTTGACGCTGCGTCGGGCGGAAGGAACGCAGCATGTAATGTTTTTTTGAGCGGCGGAAACCTTTATTTTTCACTGCGCATGCTCATTTTTTTTTTTTTTAAATCACAGTAACTTTATTTTGTTTCTCGGTGGCCGAACGTTCAGCTGAGCACCCGGCATGTGAGAGCTCTCAGCTGAGCGCCCGGCCACCGGCATGTGAGAGCTCTCAGCTGAGCGCCCAGCCGCCGGCATGTGAGAGAGCTCAGCTGAGCGCCCGGCCGCCGGCATGTGAGAGCTCTCAGCTGAGCGCCCGGCCGCCGGCATGTGAGAGCGATCAGCTGAGCGCCCGGCCGCCGGCATGTGAGAGCTCTCAACTGAGCGCCCGGCCGCCGGCATGTGAGAGCGCTCAGCTGAGTGCCCGGCCGCCGGCATGTGAGAGCTCTCAGCTGAGCGTCCAGCCGCCGGCATGTGAGAGCTCTCAGCTGAGCGCCCGGCCGCCGGCATGTGAGAGCTCTCAGCTGAGCGCCCGGCCGCCGGCATGTGAGAGCGATCAGTTGAGCGCTCGGCCGCCGGCAAGTGAGAGCACTCAGCTGAGTGCCCAGCTGCCAGGTGATCAGCTGATCGTTCATAATAGTCTGTTGCCGGTAAAACTGTAAAGAAGAAAAAAAAAAAAAGCTTTCCGTTGTTTTGTACGATCTGTTGCGCCATTATATGCAACGCATCCGTTACACAACGCAATGCAACGGATGCCGTTCAACGCAAGTGTCGCGGGCGGAGGAGGGGACGCTGCGCTCTCCCACTGCTCGGGTCCGGCCGCTGCTGCTGCGGCTGCTGCTCGGTGGTGGCTCGAGCGGTGGGCCGGATCCCGGGGACTCGAGCGGCGTTCCTCGCCCGTGAGTGAAAAGGGTGGGATTGATTGTGGGGATTTGGTTATTGTCCGTGACGCCACCCACGGTTGTGGTGATATTGGTGACACCACCGCTGCTCTGGACGGGGATCCTGGGAGCGATGACAGGGAGCAGCCTGGATTTTAGTTCTCCCCTCCGTGGGTAGGGGGTTGGTTGTCCCAGGGCCCGGTGATGGGGTATGGATGGATGGCAGGCGGGTTACGGGGCCTGGCGTGGTGCAGGGTCGCGGGGGCAGCGCTGTGCCGCGTGGCACGGTGGTACTCACTCAGCCAATGATGAGGACACAGTTCTCGGTAAAACACACGGCTGGATGGACGGGTCCCACAGACGGCTGCGGTGTTGTTTTCTCCCGGCAGGTTGATGGTGACTGCCTTTCCCTGCACCTGTGTAAAGTGTGTACAGTTCCAATGGGTTCCCACCGGTAACCCGCTCCCCCAGCTTGGATATGGGCTGAAGGAGCCCCTTTTGCCCGCAGGCTCTGGCCCTGGGAACTTTAGCCTTGGCAGTGACTGTGTTTCCCTTTAACGGTTGGACGGTTGCCTTCTGTCAGGACTTGGCTGCTGGGAAACCCAGGAGGTTCCCTTCGCTAACGGATTTGGCAAATTCACGGCGACTCCTAGCCTTGCCGGGGTCCGTAAGCCCCTGCCGGATGGTGCTGGATTCTCTTTGCGTACCGGTCCGGTACCGCCGGGCCACCGCCTGTCCATGGTCCTTACGGCTAGCTCTAATAGGCCACTCCTGCAGACGGTCACCACCGTCTGCCAACCTTGCTGATCCGTCCGGGCCACACACCCGGACCAACTTCAGGCTGCTCTTTTACCACTCTCCTCTCCTCACTCCTCAACTGATCTTCCTGCTTTTTCCGCCTCCAGGACTGTGAACTCCTCGGTGGGCGAGGCCAACCGCCTGGCACACCCCCTGGTGTGGACATCAGCCCCTGGAGGAAGGCAACAAGGGTTTTTGTCTGACTTTGGTGTACCTGACCGGGAGTGTGGGGTGTGTTGGTGTTGTTACCTGTGGCCCCTGGTTTGTCCAGGGCGCCACACAAGTATGAAACTAGCCTAATGTGGACAACACTGTCACTGTGGGGCTCAAGGACACTGGTGCAGAACAAACTGTTTTATGCTGCTATATGTCATTAGTGGTGGGTGAGATCAGATTGGCCTTAGCTCCATGCTAATGTCTATCAAATAATGTACGTATGTCCAGCAAAAAATATGCATCAGGTGTGTTTACAAGCCACAAATGAATGATTAGTGGAGGATCCTAATAAAGCCACACTTATGGTTCAGCCCCTACACTCACACTTGCCAGTCTTATAACGGAGCTGAGAGTTTGCACAGGTATTTCCTACATACGGGTTTAGTGTTGTCTGTGTTTAGGGTCTGTGCTTATTGCTGTAGGGTTTATGTGGATAGTTAACAATAGTTAAAATGTCTTGCCACAATTTTCAAAAATTGCAGTAAAAACCCCCCACGGCAATGTGTGAACACAGACTAAAAAGATTGCTCACTTCTGTGTCAGGATGTGAGCAGCACTGTTAATGTCATGTTTGTACTTACATACAAATACACAAGAATAATACACAGGTGTGCCTGTCCTATTCTGATGAGAACGGCAGGTAAAGTGCACCTGCTTAATGTGCCACTTCCCAGCCGGTATGTGCAGTTGTGACACCATTAATGCTCGCCGCCATCTAATACTGAATTGAGTGACGCCAGATAACTGCTTTAGGAGATACAAGTGCCTCTCAATATATTAGAATATTTTTTTTTTTCAGTAAGTCAATACAAAAGTGAAACGCATATATTATATAGAGTCATTACACACAGAGGGATCTATTTCACGCGTTTATTTCTGTTAATGTTGATGATTATGGTTTACAGCAAATGAAAACCCAAAAGTCATCTAAAAAAATTAGAATATTATATAAGACCAACTGAAAAAATGATTTTACACTCAGAAATGTTGGCGCTTACTGAAAAGTCTGTACAGTAAATGCCTCAATACTTGGTTGGGGCTTCTTTTGCATGAATTAATGCATCAATGTGGTGTGGCATGGAGGTGATCAGCCAGTGGCACTGCTGAGGTGTTATGGAAGCCCAGGTTGCTTTGATAGCAGCCTTCAGTTCGTCTGCATTATTGGGTCTGGTGTCTCTCATCTTCCTCTTGACAATACCTCATAGATTCTCTATAGGGTTTAGGTCAGATAAGTTTGCTGGCCAATCAAGCACAATAATACTGTGGTTATTAAACCAGGTATTGATACTTTTGGCAGTGTGGACAGGTGACAAGTCCTGCTGAAATTGAAATTTCCATCTCCAAAAAGCTTGTCGGCAAAGGGAAGCATGAAGCGCTCTAAAATGTCCTGTTATGTAGATGTCTGCGCTGACTTTAGTCTTGATAAAACACAGTGGACCTACACCAGCAGATGACATGGCTCCCCAAATCATCACTGATTGTGGGAACTTCACACTAGACCTCCAGCAGCTTGGATTGTGGCCTCTCCACTCTTCCTCTAAACTCTAGGACCTTGATTTCCAAATGAAATGCAAAATTTACTATCATCTGAAAACAACACCTTGGGGCCACTGAGCAACAGTCCAATTCTTTTTCTCCTTGGCCCAGGTAAGACGCTTCTGCTATTGTCTATTGGTCATGAGTGGCTTGACACTTGTCCACTCCTTCTGAATCTCCTCCAAAATTTCGAATGGCTTTTTCTTAACAATCTTATCAAGACTGTGGTTATCCCAGTTGCTTGTGCACCTTTTTCTACCACACTTTCTCCTTCCACTCAACTTACCTTTAATATGCTTAGATACAGCACTTTGTGAACAGCCATCTTCTTTAGCAATGACCTTTTGTTGCTTACCCTCCTTGTGGAGTGTGTCAATGACTGCCTTCTGGATATCTGTCAAGTCAACAGTCTTCCCAATGATTGTATAGACTACTGAACCAGACTAAGGGACCATTTTAAACGATTAAGAAGCCTTTGCAGGTGTTTCGTGGTAATTATTCTAATTTTCTGAGATAATGACTTTTGGGTTTTCATTGGCTGTATGCCATAATCATCAATATTAACAGAAATAAACACTTGAAATAGATCACTCTGTATAATATATGCGTTTCCCTTTTTGTATTAAATTACTGAAATAAATTAACTTTTTGATGATATATTAATTTATTGAGATGTACCTGTATATAATAAAAATATTTTTTATTTATATAGCGCCAACATATTCCACAGCACATACAATTAAACGTAGACGTACAGACAATAAAGACATTACAGAGCAACACAATGTATAAGATTTTATTCAAGGGTTTGTTATTATTAAATGTTTGCATGTATTGAGGTCTTCACACACTGGTCACTCGTCGCATGATAAAAGTAATGTTATTTTTGATGAAAGTCATCATCAGTTTTTTTCTATGTAATTTGGATTGTCTGAATTATTCTGCTCTGCAGTAATTAAATTAAGTGCCCTTTTTGCTCTCCATAATTTATCTGGTAAACGGCCAGATTAAATGATGCAGGGGTTTAGCCAGCACAGACTGAATGAACTTTACCTAATGGCTTTCAGTAACCAGTAATAACAGCCTTAAGTACAGAACATTCACACTGCGACATAAGCTGAACATGGGGGGAAAAAGTACATCCAACAAAAAAACGAAAAGTAACCATTAACTATTTCAAATAATGAAAGATCTGATTTTATTCAATGAGTGCTGTACATGACATTTTAATTATATATTGTATATTGCGATTAAAGGGGTTCACTGGGAATAGAAAAATAAAATTGCTAAAAATTATTTTTTTACTACATTTTATTAAGAAATCACGCCTGTTTTGTCTAGGTTGATCGCTATAGCACATTAAAATGGTGGCTAAGATAACCACGTACTGTCAAGCATGTCTTGCTCACAGTAGAAGCTCAGCATTCAGACAGTTTGGACAACAGTGTGAGCAGCCTCTTCTTACCTCAGCATCCCTGGGATCTCTAGTATTAGTTCATACCTTGTGGTGTTCCTAGTGAATAATTTCTTGAAAGTAAATGTAGCAGACCCCTGGAAAGAGAGGGCGTCTCTGGGGGTATTCTCCTGCAAGGGGTGGATTCAGCACTTTAGATGTCACGATTCTCTGTGCAGAGGCATCTCACAGACTTGGAGATTCTCTGCAGTGCTTACAGATCTGGCAGTGTCTCTATTCCTTTGTGCAGAGCATCTTGCCTTTGGAGATGCTCTACGGCACCATCTTTGATAATGAACTAGCAGCTTGGAGACTATACTGGAGTCCAGGTTGATTCTGGGAGGTGCTGGTGTGGCGCCCCTGAGGCTTCCGTCGCCACAGGTCATTGCACCCCATCAGCGGTGTGATACCCCATTCTGGGTGAGGAAAGGAGTGAACACCGGTCCCCTGGTAAATCCACACTACACCCATTGCTAGGAACACACTGGGACCAGGGATAGTGGCAGAAAGCACTCCCATGCTGCATGCTGGGAGGGGCCGTAAGACCCATCCCTGCTCCTATAGGGTAGAACAGAGCAACTGGGGAGGTGGGAGGAGCCACAAGAGTGCAGACACAGAGAGTAAGGTCAAGTTAGTTGCAGTTTACCTCAGAGAGTGAGAGAGTGAGGAGCCAGCATGTAGTTGGAGAAGAAGAACGAGAGAAAGGAGGGAGGAGGAGGCCTGCTGGAGGCAGGCAAGGAGGAAAGAAAGAAAGAAAGAAAGAAGGAAAGAAAGCTCCAAGTCAGACAGGAGCAGAGAAACAGAAGGAGACGCTTCCTGGTGAAGATCCTGGGACCCAGAGGTCCAGGTGACACCACGTGGGAGACAGAAGGAGTCGCAGGGCCACGGGTAGTCTGTATAGCTGTCGGGGCAGTTTAGAGCTACGGTGGCCTGTTCCACAATAACATCAGTGGAGGGATCAAGCTGCGACAGGGGACGGTCCCTAGAGACTGGAGGAGTGCAATCATCTCCAAACAGTAAAAACCGAGGCCCAGGGAAGGTTGTAAACTTCCCGGGCCAGAACCCATAGCAGAACTTCCAGAACAGGGGTAATCAGCCGACAGGTGACCCCCCAGCCTGGAGGCTGTAGTGGAGGCCAAGCCAGGTTTATCCTACTAAAGGCAAGGCTAAGGAAGACAGCAGAAGAAAGAGACACTAAGAGAAGGGTACCGGCTTTCACTCTCAGAATCACCCAGAAACGGCGGAGGTCCCTGACAGTGGTCCCAGCAGTCCAAGGGTCCCTACAGCGCTGTGACAAGAAGTGTGAGTAAAGAACTTGAACTGCACCCTTGAAGTGGTCTCTGTTATTTCAGCTGCATTGACATTCACAAGCACCAACTGTGTTACCGGGCATTGCTCCACCTGTGGGGAGCAGTACCACCATTGCTGCCATAACATCATCCCGGTGGCCTCACACAGCAGCGGCGGCTTAATAGCCGCATACCACAGGTGGCGTCACGAACACAAACTTTATTCACTAAGCCACATATTCAACTGACACCCACCAGGGCCACAGAGCCGGGCCCCGCCACCACTGACCATCACCAGACAAGTCCGGCCCGGCACCGGGTGTCCCACAGCCCTGGGGTGGGCGAGTCACTGGTTACACAGCATTTCCATCTTCCGGGTAATTGCTTTAGCTTTAAAAGCATTTCTTTACTGAGCCTGCTCCCCCAGAACTGCTCTGTTACTGTTGCTAGTGTGTTTGCTTGTGTCTTGTGTTCTGAATTTGGTATTTCTGACCCTGGACTGTTATTGGACTTCTCTCTGCCCGCTCCCTATTCCTGTCGTGTTCTCCTGCCTTTGACCCGGACCGTTACTTGACCACATCTTTACTTGCTCCCCTGGTACAGTTAGGTCCAGAAATATTTGGACAGTGACACAAGTTTTGTTATTTTAGCTGTTTACAAAAACATGTTCAGAAATACAATTATATATATAATATGGGCTGAAAGTGCACACTCCCAGCTGCAATATGAGAGTTTTCACATCCAAATCGGAGATAGGGTTTAGGAATCATAGCTCTGTAATGCATAGCCTCCTCTTTTTAAAGGGACCAAAAGTAATTGGACAAGGGACTCTAAGGGCTGCAATTAACTCTGAAGGCGTCTCCCTCGTTAACCTGTAATCAATGAAGTAGTTAAAAGGTCTGGGGTTGATTACAGGTGTGTGGTTTTGCATTTGGAAGCTGTTGCTGTGACCAGACAACATGCGGTCTAAGGAACTCTCAATTGAGGTGAAGCAGAACATCCTGAGGCTGAAAAAAAAGAAAAAATCCATCAGAGAGATAGCAGACATGCTTGGAGTAGCAAAATCAACAGTCGGATACATTCTGAGAAAAAAGGAATTGACTGGTGAGCTTGGGAACTCAAAAAGGCCTGGGCGTCCACGGATGACAACAGTGGTGGATGATCGCCGCATACTTTCTTTGGTGAAGAAGAACCCGTTCACAACATCAACTGAAGTCCAGAACACTCTCAGTGAAGTAGGTGTATCTGTCTCTAAGTCAACAGTAAAGAGAAGACTCCATGAAAGTAAATACAAAGGGTTCACATCTAGATGCAAACCATTCATCAATTCCAAAAATAGACAGGCCAGAGTTAAATTTGCTGAAAAACACCTCATGAAGCCAGCTCAGTTCTGGAAAAGTATTCTATGGACAGATGAGACAAAGATCAACCTGTACCAGAATGATGGGAAGAAAAAAGTTTGGAGAAGAAAGGGAACGGCACATGATCCAAGGCACACCACATCCTCTGTAAAACATGGTGGAGGCAACGTGATGGCATGGGCATGCATGGCTTTCAATGGCACTGGGTCACTTGTGTTTATTGATGACATAACAGCAGACAAGAGTAGCCGGATTAATTCTGAAGTGTACCGGGATATACTTTCAGCCCAGATTCAGCCAAATGCCGCAAAGTTGATCGGACGGCGCTTCATAGTACAGATGGACAATGACCCCAAGCATACAGCCAAAGCTACCCAGGAGTTCATGAGTGCAAAAAAGTGGAACATTCTGCAATGGCCAAGTCAATCACCAGATCTTAACCCAATTGAGCATGCATTTCACTTGCTCAAATCCAGACTTAAGACGGAAAGACCCACAAACAAGCAAGACCTGAAGGCTGCGGCTGTAAAGGCCTGGCAAAGCATTAAGAAGGAGGAAACCCAGCGTTTGGTGATGTCCATGGGTTCCAGACTTAAGGCAGTGATTGCCTCCAAAGGATTCGCAACAAAATATTGAAAATAAAAGTATTTTGTTTGGGTTTGGTTTATTTGTCCAATTACTTTTGACCTCCTAAAATGTGGAGTGTTTGTAAAGAAATGTGTACAATTCCTACAATTTCTATCAGATATTTTTGTTCAAACCTTCAAATTAAACGTTACAATCTGCACTTGAAGTCTGTTGTGGAGGTTTCATTTCAAATCCAATGTGGTGGCATGCAGAGCCCAACTCGCGAAAATTGTGTCACTGTCCAAATATTTCTGGACCTAACTGTATATTGACCCTCAGATTCTGACCTAACCACACCCCTGATTACCCCTTATGAATATGTGGCGCCCTGGACAAGCCAGGACGTCACAGGTACTGCAACAACACACCCCACACCCCGGCTAGGCACACCGAAGTCAGACAAAAATCCTTGTTGCCTCCCTCCAGGGGATGATGTCCACACCAGGGAGTGGAGCCAGGCGGTTGGCCCCACCCACCGAGGAGTTCACAGTCCTGGAGGCGGGAAAAGGAAGTCGGAGTAGTGGAGGAGAGTGGAGAGTTGAGTTTGAGGGGAAGGAGAGTGAAGTGGTAGTGGAGCAGACTGACCGTGTCCGGGTGCGTGGCCCGGGCACATACAGCAAGGTTGGCAGACGGTGGTGACCGTCTGCAGGAGGGGCTGATTGACGTGAACCGTAAGGACCGGGGACGGACGGTGGCCCGCCGGTACCTGATCGGGGAGCGAACAGAAGCCAGCACCATTCGGCAGGGCCTACGGACCCCGACCAGGCTTGGAGTCGCCGTAAAACCGGTCAAATCCGTTAGCGAAGGGAACCTCCGGGGTTTTCCAGCAGTCAAGACCCGATTGAAGGCAACCGCTCAAACCGTGAAGGGAAATACAGTCACCGCCAAGGCTACAGTTCCCAGGGCCAGAGCCTGCGGACAAAAGGGGCTCTCTCAGCCTCCATCCAAGCTGGGGAGCGGGTTACCGGTGGGAAGCCACCAGAACCGAGAACATAACACAGGTGCAGGGAAAGGCAGTCACCGCCAACCTACCAGGAGAAGAACCACCGCAGCCGTCTGTGGGACCCGTCCATCCAGCCGTTTGTTTTACCGGAGACTTTGCATTCATCATTGGCTGATTGAGTACCACCGTGCCGTGCGGCACCGCGCTGCCCCCGCACCTCACCAGGCCCTGTAACCCGCCTGCCCATTCATCCCTCACCGGGCCCCGGGACAACCAACCCCCCTACCCACGGAGGGGAAAAACAACATCCAAGCTGCTCCCTGTCATCGCTCCCGGCATCCCCGTCCAGAGCAGCGGTGGTGTCACAACCTCACCACAACCGTGGGTGGCGTCACGGACAATAAATCCCCAAAACCATCCCCCTTTTCACTCACGGGCGAGGAGCGCCGCTCGAGTCCCCGGATCCGGCCCACCGCTCGAGCCACCGAGCAGCAAGCGAGGCAGCAGCAGTGCCGGACCCGAGCGTGGTGAGTGCAGCGTCCCCTCCCCGCCCGCGACAACTTGGCGTCACGAACAGGATCTTACCGCTCTGCCGTTTGGTAGAGGTGCGCCTTGTGACCGCCGGAGGTGTCCGGCTGAAAATTTTGAGAAGCCGCCATTTTGGGCGCGAAAAGTCCCCGCTCGAGCGTCTCCTCGAGCAGTGGAGGCGCGAAAGCCGAAATCCCGCCCCTGTAGAGGAGAAGCCGGAAAAAGACAAAGGGGGACGGATGGCGTCTGGCCGCATGTGAGCCGCGGCTGTGAAAGGCAGGGACGCCAGGACTCTGTGATCTGCTGGTTCCTGGAAAGTACCGCTACCAACATGTCCGCCCCGTCCAGCTACGCAGAGGTTACGGAGCCGGTGCCCGGAACAGCGGCGTGGCTCAGGGCCCGAACGGCGGGGATCTGCCGGCGCTACCGGAGTCAGATATGTCTGCTGATGGAGCAGTGGACCGCGGAGGTGGAGGAGGTGGCTGCGGTCACCCGGGTGTACGGAATGGAGGCCATGATGGAGGAGCTGGTGAGTGACCCACGCCCCTGTGTCCCCGAGGGACCGGCCGTTGCGTCTGAGGGACCCGGTCTACCCCTGGCCCCCATGCCGCCTCCGTCTTTCCTGCCCGTGCACCCCGCTGCTGCTGGTCCGTCTGACATACACCCCCTCGTAACGGTAGCCAAAAGAGTGGTGAGCCCGGAGACTGCGGCAGCTGGCGGCAACCCGCCTGGCGCAGGGACAGATGATAGTGACTCCGGACCTGACACAGAGCCTGTTTCGGAGGAGGACAAGGGAGTCGTCGCCCTGTATGGCACGGAGGCCACTTACATCCCCCGGAGCGGGAATAATGGATACCGGGCGGCCCTTCCTCGTCGCGCCTGTTATGCGCTGGAGGGGCTGGTACATGTGTTCTTCCACCCAGGGCTGGGTGAGGAGGACGAAAGTGAGCCGTGATTGCGGCGATGACCCGCTGCAAGTTTTCCCCGTTGGGACCATCAGTACTGTGTTGAGTGTATAGATACAAGTTTGAATGATAAGATTGAATCACCAGAAGAAGTTATCTGATTGGAACCGTGATTGAACCGGCCGTTGCCGGCAACTAGTCCCCGTAGGGACTTTCTGCAACCGTTGCGTAAGGAACTGCTTACGGACAAGCCCGAGAACTTGCAGGGCAACCACAAACTTGTGGGATGTAAATAAAAATATTTGGCTTGATACCGTTACCGCCTCCGGAGAGGCTGATTTGCGAGGATGGGCCTGGAGGAAAGGGATCGCCCAGGCCCGCCACTACCATAACCGATGGCGATCCTCCGGGAGTTCAGGGGTCCCCATGGACGCGGGTCCCCTGAAAGAGACCGTACCCGCTCGGGCAACTTGGTTCTGGACTGGGGCAAGGGGTGCTGCCCACTTCTTAGGGGCAGCATCAGGGCCAGGTTGTTTGGGTGGGATAAGAGCGGAAGCCGTACCATTGTAAAATGTTTGTGATTTTTACATGTTTTACCGTTTTTTCTATCTTTTGCAGTTCATAAAAAAATAAAACCGGTGATGGACGGGCAGCCCACGGACGGTCTGCATTTTACTAAGGGGGAATGTGGTGCCCTGGACAAGCCAGGACGTCACAGGTACTGCAACAACACACCCCGGCTAGGCACACCGAAGTCAGACAAAAATCCTTGTTGCCTCCCTCCAGGGGCTGATGTCCACACCAGGGGGTGGAGCCAGGCGGTTGGCCCCACCCACCGAGGAGTTCACAGTCCTGGAGGCGGGAAAAGGAAGTCGGAGTAGTGGAGGAGAGTGGAGAGTTGAGTTTGAGGGGAAGGAGAGTGAAGTGGTAGTGGAGCAGACTGACCATGTCCGGGTGCGTGGCCTGGGCACATACAGCAAGGTTGGCAGATGGTGGTGACCGTCTGCAGGAGGGGCTGATTGACGTGAACCGTAAGGACCGGGGACAGGCGGTGGCCCGCCGGTACCGGATCGGGGAGCAAAGAGAAGCCAGCACCATTCGGCAGGGCCTATGGACCCCGACCAGGCTTGGAGTCACCGTAAAACCGGTCAAATCCGTTAGCGAAGGGAACCTCCGGGGTTTTCCAGCAGTCAAGACCCGATTGAAGGCATCCGCTCAAACCGTGAAGGGAAATACAGTCATCGCCAAGGCTACAGTTCCCAGGGCCAGAGCCTGCGGGCAAAAGGGGCTCCCTCAGCCTTCATCCAAGCTGGGGAGCGGATTACCGGTGGGAAGCCACCAGAACCGAGAACATAACACAGGTGCAGGGAAAGGCAGTCACCGCCAACTTACCGGGAGAAGAACCACCGCAGCCGTCTGTGGGACCCGTCCATCCAGCCATTTGTTTTACCGGAGACAATGCATTCATCATTGGCTGAGTGAGTACCACCGTGCCGTGCGGCACCGCGCTGCCCCCGCAACCCTGCACCTCACCAGGCCTCGTAACCCGCCTGCCATTCCTCCCTCACCGGGCCCCGGGACAACCAACCCCTTACCCACGGAGGGGAAAAACAACATCCAAGCTGCTCCCTGTCATCGCTCCCGGAATCCCCGTCCAGAGCAGCGGTGGTGTCACAACCTCACCACAACCGTGGGTGGCGTCACGGACAATAAATCCCCAAAACCATTCCCCTTTTCACTCACGGGCGAGGAGCGCCGCTCGAGTCCCCGGATCCGGCCCACCGCTCGAGCCACCGAGCAGCAAGCGAAGCAGCAGTGCCGGACCCGAGCGTGGTGAGCGCAGCGTCCCCTCCCCGCCCGCGACAACTATATGTGACCTCCTGTTACCAGACTCCGGCTTTCCTGACTACCCATTCCCCCCATGCGACCCCGTAAGATAGTGACTAGCGTTACAATAGAAACATGTTAGTGATGAAAAATATCAAATTAGACACTCACAATAAGCAAATAATGAGCCTGGAAAGAGTGTTCCCTGTGTATCGCTTCAGGAGTGTAGGGAAATCGATGTATCATGGGGTCTGATGGGATAACAGGGGACTGTGACTTCTAAACTGGCCCCCAGGCTAGGGGGGGCCCTAGCTGTCCCTGATGCCAGAGATATGTCTAATGGTGATGATGTTTGAGCCGCCTTCCTTGCCCTGTTCCTGAACAGCCCTGATCTAATACCCACTCTCCCTTACCCCAGGGGAGGGCCAGGACAGGAGTGTTTGAACCCACAGATAAGGATAAAAAGGGTAAACCCAAACTCAATTACAAAGCATGCTCACACTCCGGTATTAGGCAAACAGTGATAAGGAGAAACATTATAGCAGGGAGGAAACAACGAGAGGACAGGTGATCGCCACACACAAAGCAAGACAATCAGCAGCGTGACTGAGATGCAACAACACACAGACTGGTGTAGCTAAAGCTACAGTCGGCATAGGAAGACAGGCTCTTCCATCTTAAAAAGGCTTGGAGTGACTGTCATAGGTCTCCCACAACATGTGATCCAAGAGGTAACCAGCAGTCTAGCAGAAATTAACTCCTGCAAGTATGATCAACAATGACAACACAGCTGGTGGACGCCCGAACCTGTCTGTGTAACTAAGGCTAGGTTCACACTTCCGTTGTTTTGCTTCCGTCAGGGTCGTTGTTGCGACGCAATGACGGATCCGTTGTTTTTGAGATGTCAACTGACGCAACGGATGTGTAATTTCACAGGATTCCGTTCACAGGAATCCTGTGAAAAAACTAATCCGTCGCGTCCGTTACATCCGTTGTGCATCCGTTCTTTGACATATCCGTCGTGATCTGTTTGCGTCTGGGACAGCCCACTGGGTGTGCTAAACATGCTGGGCATGCTCAGTAGAGCATGACGAAAACCAGCACTGGATTCCGTCGTGTGACGGATTACGACAGAATCCAGCACCATAGACATTCATTATAGCTTGTGATGGATTGTGACGGACACCTGCGGAGTCCGTTTTTTTGCCGGTCCAAAAAACGGTACATTCAGCGTTACTCCCGCCAGACGGTCAGTCACTAAACGACTGATCCGTCACAGCGGATGCAACGCAAGGCCATCCGTCGCAAACCGTCGCTAATAGAAGTCTAAGAGGAAAAACTGGATTCCTGCAAAATATTTTGCAGGATACCGTAATTCCTCAAGGAGACAGATTGTGACTGATGCAAAACAACGGAAGTGTGAACCTAGCCTAAGAAGCACCAAAGAAGGCAGTGTGTGGAGTATCAGACTCTGCAGTGTGAACAGCGTCAGATGATGCCATGACACTTGGTGAGTTTAGAGCCAAACACCGTGTGACACGCTGGCATGTTTCTATAGTTTGCACTATTTTATGCCACACCCTTTTATACTTATTTCCAACTCTTGTGATTTAGGAATGTACTAACATATTTGTTACTTTTGTCCTCATCATAATTCTTTATTCTAACATGCTCTCTTACATTTTTATGTAGTCTCACATTGTTTATTATTGCTTATTGCATATTTTTTAGAGGGGTTTATTATTATTATTTTATGCTATCCATTAACCTGGTTAAATGGACAGTTTTGCAATTTTTAAATGTTTTTAACTTTTAATGGTGTTCTTTCAAGATCATAAAATTTCAGTTTTGTACATCATTCTTCTACGTTTTGTTTGCACTATATCAATTTTCTTTGCAACCTTCTTGTCTTCATCACATCATATAGACAGGGAGAACAGCAGTGTTAACAGCCTCTTCTCACCTCCTCAACCCTGGGATCCACTAGTATTAGAGCAGACAGACAGGGTGGACAGCAGTATCTACAGCTGCTTTTTATCTTAGCACTTTTGTTAATAGCAGTATTGTGAGGGCCGGAGAGGATTGGTAGGCCCAGGAGGGGGATCCACTGGACCGAGCACCCCACCTGGAGGCCAGGGTACACGTTAGCTGGAGCACTAGCGTGGCAGGAACGGGAAGAACCAGGTCACCAGGGTCATGGAGTCCCATAGGACAGTACAGGAACAGGTGCAGGTATCAGGAAGCAAAGACAGGACCAGGTCACTAGGGTCCCAGCGTACTTTAAGGCATTAATACAGGAAACAGGAACAAAAGGACCTGAGCACCTAGCTCACAAGACAAAGCAAAGAAACACAAGCGATGATCAGGCCCCGCCCACATGGAAAGGCCAGTCTTATATACCCAGCACAGCCTCAGGTCATTTCCTGTTGCAGCAGTGCTGGGCCTATAAGACCAGGTGAGTGGGCGCGGCCCGGTCCTATACAGAGGCATCAGTCAAAGTCAGACTCCTGAGACCTGGAACAGGACTCAGGGGAGCAAGAGCAGGAGCGGCAGGCGTGACCGGTGGACGCATGGACTGGACCAGTGAGCAAGGAGCGGTGGTGCGATGGCGAGACTGGATCAGTGAGCACGGAGCGGTGCAATGCAGGTGCGACCGGATCAGTGGGTACGGAGCGGTGCCTGGATGGTGAAACCGGCTCAGTAGGTAAGGAGCGCTGCTGGGACACCGGGAGCGTGCCAAGTATTAGATCACAAATGCAGGGTGGACAGCAGTGTGAGCAGCCTTTTCTTAATTCAGCACCCCTGGAATCTTCAGTACTCAATCAGATAGATAGGGTGGACAGCAGTGTGAATGGCATGTTCTTACATAGCACTCCTGGTATCTCCAGTATTAGATTAGAAGACATGATGAACCGCAGTGTGAGCAGTCTCTTCTTACTGCAGCCTCCTGGTATCTCCAGTATTAGATCAGAAAGGTAGAGTGGACAGCAGTGTGAGCAGCATCTGCTTACCTCCAGTATTAACTGAGACTATCAACATGGAGCACATCTTACTAAAAATGTAGGGAGGTGGTGAAACTTCAGCTCGCATGCAGCTATCTGATTAATATTGTAGGACACATTTTTTTGTTGGTGTAATAAAACAGTGGCCATTTTGATGTACTGTAGTAATTGTTACGCTCGCCGCCAGGGATGACACGGTGAGCACAGGGATGGCGCATCCCAAGGGTGAGGTGGACCCACTGGACCACAGGGGAACCCAGACCGACCCAGACAAGGGAAGGGCGGTGTCCAAGGACTGTGGCAGCTGAGCCAGGGCTAGGTGATCGCAGGACAGGAGGACAAGCGAGGTCAGACAGGACCAGCATAGGAACACAGTACAGTATAGGATCAGGATGGTCCCAGGACACAGGAATGGACTAGGAACTCAGGCAAGGCGGGTCAGGGTTTCTGGCTGATCCCAGGAACACATGCAGGACGGATCAGGTATACTGGTTGGTCCCGGCCACGGAGATGGACAGGAACACGGGACAAAAGACACTGGAGGTAATCAGGCAAGGCTCCAGACATCAGACAGAGGTCAGCTGACACAGAACATCGGGCAAGGCTGCAGACATCGGGCAGAGGCCATCAGACACCAGACATCGGGTTAGGCTCCAGACATCGGGCATAGACTGCAGCAGGGAGGTACTGGCACAATAAGCACAGACCGCAGCAGAGCTTCAGGTACAGAACACGCGAACAAGGCTGGGGTCTCAGGAGAGGCCGGTAACTGGATATGCCAGTCCCGGAATACACAGGTACCTGAATACGCCGCCTCCAAGGTTAGCCGGACTTCAGACAGGATACCAGACTAAGACAGGTGACCAGACTCCGGTGGCAGAACACCAGATTACAACAGTAGCAGATTCCAACACTTGAGCAGCAGCTGCAACACAGACGGGCACAGAGCGCAACAGGGAGGTGCAGGAACAGGCAAAGATGGACAGCAGTAGGGCGGTGCAGGCACAGGCGGGAGCAGACCGCAGCAGGGCGGTGCAGGCACAAGAGTGCACGGACCACAACATTGCGGTGCTGGCACTGGTGGGCACGGACCATATCAGGGTGATGCAAGCACTGGCGGGAACGGACCACAGGAGGTGGTGCAGGGACAGGAAGGCACAGACCACAGCAGGGCGGTCCAGGCACAAACGGACACAGACCGAAGCAGGGCGGTGCACAAATCACAGCAGGAAGGCGCAGGCACAGGTGGGCACAGAGACAGCAGGGTGGTGCAGGCACAGACCACAGTAGGGCGGTGCAGGCACAGGCGGGCACAAACCACAGCAGGGTGGTGCAGGCACAGTCGGGCACAGAATGCAGCAGGGCAGTGCAGGCACAGGTGACAAATTGTTAATTAAAGAAATATTGGTATAAATTTATGACAATATTTCTTTTCTAATATTTTATATTCTTGGAGAACCTTTTTTAAGGGAATTTGTCAGCAGGTTTTTGCCATGTTATCTAAAGACAGGAGGAAATAGAGGCTGAGACCCAGAGTTCAACTATGTCATCTATTACCCAGCTGTGTTGTTGTTTACTTATAGTGAAGGTTTTATCACCTGGATTATCATTGTCCAGATTACACTAGTCTGACCACACCCCCTCCCCTTCTGATTAGCATCTCACTGTTTATAAACTTTGTTCATAGAGAGTCTGATGTGGGTGAGTTAACTTTCTGAGCTCTGCTGCACTGCCAAATCTAAAAACTCTATGTCTCAACTATTGTACCCAGTAAGCTAAGGCTGCTTTCACACTACGTTTTTTTAACATGCGTCATGAACTTTTTTTGCTGTAAAAGTGGATCCTATTTTTACAAAGAAAAACGCATGCAAACGCATGTGTTATTTTGCAGGATCCTGTCACTTGAAGTTTGTGGGCGAGCATTGGAGTCATGTGATCGGGAGTGAGGGGAACTGAACATGATAGACTGGGAGCCAGCATCTAACAGCTGCGGACGCTGGTAACCAAGGTAAACATCGGGTAACTAAGCAAAGTGCTTTGCTTGGATACCCAATATTTACCTTGGTTACGAGCGTCCGCAGCTGCTAGGAGCCGGGCTGCCTGCTCCCTGCACACGTAACCAAGGTAAAAACCGGGTAACTAAGCGAAGCGCTTTTCTTGGTTACCCAATATTTACCTTGGTTACGAGCGTCCGCAGCTGCTAGAAGCCAGGCTACCTGCTCCCTGCACATGTAACCAAGGTAAACATCTGTGTTACACCTTATAGGAAATCGATACTCTTTCCTTTTCAGAACATGATTAAGACTGTGTCGAAACGCGTAGTTCTGTGGGGTTCCTCTCTATGTCCCCTATACTCTTCTAGCTGACTGCTTTGTACACCACTTATTTTTAACGGATTTATCAAATAAAAGAAAAAATTTTTTTTAATTGCAACTTGAGGACTGCGCTGGACTTTTTTTCATCCTGAATGTGAGACTGGCAGCCTAGCCTTCCGTGCGCGGATCCACATATACAGCGGATTACAGCAACTCGGTGAGCTGATTTTCTCATTTATTTTCCAAGGTAAACATCGGGTAACTAAGCGAAGCGCTTTGCTTGGTTACCCGATATTTACCTTGGTTACGAGTGTCCGCCGCTCTCAAGCGGGGGAGAGAGAGGAGAGAGAGGGGGAGAGAGAGAGGGAGAGGGAGAGAGAGACTGATCACGCCAGGCTGGTTTCTGGGCATGCTCAGTAGAGCAAGCAGGATCCGGTCTATCAGCATGCCAGCGTTCACATGCGTTTGCGTGCAGTATAGTCAGGATCCAGTGAAAAACAGTATTTGGACGCAGCTCAAAAACACTACAAGTAGCGTTTTTGAAAAAAGTTAAACTGCAAGTCGCTGGATCCTCACTATAACGCACGCAAATGCATGTGAACGCATGTTGACGCGAGTCCATTGCAAATGCATTGAAATGAAAACGTATTTGCACTGGATCCGTTTTTGCGTTAAAAAAAGTTCATGACGCATGTTAAAAAAACGTAGTGTGAAAGCAGCCTTAGTGATACATTGCTATATTCAGGGTATCTTTTTTACATCATGCTGCTATTAGATGGGGTAGCAAAAACCTGCTGACAGATTCCCTTTAGCATCCCTCTGTATTCTAGCTTATTGTACATGAGGGTGATCTTATGGTGCACTGAAGCTGGATATGTGGATAGAAAGAGATTGATGCCAAGAGATGGCATATGTGCAGTACCCGACACTGGGAAACGCTGATCAGCGGCAGTGCTGGGTGTAGCAACCCCAACAATCAGATAATGATGACATATCATAAATGTATCCATGATAACAGCTTTACTTAAAAAATCCTATTTGAAAGTGTGAAAAAATAATCACAAACAATTTTTTTCCAATGCCCCAAAATTTATTAAGAACAAGTCCACTGAGAAACTAGTGGTGTATTTATTTACAGTTAAAGCATATTTTACAGTGCAGATCTGTACCATACACATTGATCAGGATGGACAGTTACATTATCTATACCACTACATAGTCCCATTAACACATGCTTACCTCACATCAGCTTTTTACACCAGGTAGGGAAAACGTACAACTCGGCAGATATTTGGATGCCACCGTTACCTGGCACAGCAAGTACTGGACTTGACTCATTCACTTGACTCATTATATATTTATTAGATACCATCCATCTTTTCACTACTGAGATTGAGGCACTTTATGTTACTAGTTCCTTCTCTAAATATCATCGGACTACAGAATGGCGGTACATTGACTTGTTTATTGGGCAAAGTTGACATTGGCCATAGACAATCAAACCTTCTAGAACAGTTCTAGGCTCTACATGACAGTCATATTAAAGGATGGCAAGGCTTATGCATGTCAATTTTCTCCTCTACTTTTGTCTATAGGAACATAAAAAGGGTGTGTTGCTATGAGGGGCAATGTCGAGAAGGAAAGATTTCTCCAGGTTTTACCCTTGTAAACGTTTCCTTCCATACACTCTGGTTTGAAAAGGTCTTTCCAAATTTATATACCATAGACCCAAGCAGCACATACCACCCAACCTTCCCGGATCCAGCTGGACAGTCCCGAATTGCGAGAGATGTCCTGGATGGTGAAGGCTATGTCCCAAATTTCAAGTTGGTCACATGCTGACTAGGTGCATTCACTAAAAATAAATTGAGAGAAGCCACACGAGACAATGTTATCAAATCACAGACGTGATATCACGTGAGATTACTCGCTCACACCTCCAATACCAGGGAATCGTGACAGCGTAAAATTCTGCACATGGAATGCCTTCAGACATTTGTCTCAAGCCTCGTCAATCCCTTTCACTCCTCACCTCTGAGCCAATTTTTTTTTTTTTTTTTCATGGATTGCATATTTTCCTCCACTTCTTCCAAGAGCCATAACTTTTTTACTTTTCCATTGACATAGCTGTATGAAGGCTTGTTTTTCTGGAACAAATTGTAATTTTGAATGACACTATCCAATTTTTCATGAAATGAACTTCAAAATAGAGAAAAAAAACTACCGTATTTTTCGGATTATAAAACGCACGTTTCCTCCCAAAAATTTGGGAGAAAAATGAGGGGTGTGTCTTATAATCCGAAAGTAGCCGGAGGTGGAGAATGGGCGCTGTGCTGGCTGCAGTGTAGAGCAGGTCGGTGCGGCGGCTGAGATGCTCTGTCGGTGGTGCGGGGCTGTGCTGGCTGCAGGAGGTGAGATGCTCTGTCAAAGGTGCGGCGCTGTGCTGGCTGCGGCGGGTGAGATGCTCTGTCGGCGGTGCGGGGCTGTGCTGGCTGCGGCGGGTGAGATGCTCTGTTGGCGGTGTGGCGCTGTGCTGGCTACAGTGGGCGCTGTGTGGAGCAAGGCAGTGTGGAGGTGAGATGCTCTGTCGGCGGTGCGATCTTCAAATAATGCCGCCAGGAGTTGGCCCGTGTGCAGATGGAGCTCACGGGTTGTCATTCAGCCGAAAGCTCCATCTGTGCAGGCGACGACTCCTGGAGGCATTATTTGATGATCGCACCGCCAACAGAGCATCTCACCCCCGCACTGCCTTGCTCCACACAGCCAGCACTGCCCCACAGCCAGCACGGCCGGCCACACAGCGGCCAGCATTGACCTACTCCAGCACCACCCACCTCCTGTGACCCCGCTCCATCACTGCTGTCGCCGACCTACGCTAAGACACCACCAGAGTATAAGATGGATCCCATTTACTTTTTTAACCTTTTTTATCTCTATATTTGGGGTACGTCTTAATCCGGTGCATCTCATAAAACGAAAAATACGGTAACTGGGATGAAAAGGTAAAATGTTTTTATAATATTCATTGGTTTAACTGAATTCATTTGTCACTTTCTTTATATAACCAGGAAAGAAAAAAAGGTAAATGAGTGTGGCTAGGTAGTGTGGTAAAAACGTGGCCTGAAATCTTGACGGTACCTCTTTTTTGCTCCTTGGACAGTTGGGAGGTATACCCTTTAGTAAGGCATATGTTATCAAAAGTATTGTTTAAAACTCCCCCAACATATGCCAACCAGTTCATAGCAATCGATCATGCAAGCTCCATGTTGAGATCCCACTTAAGCGGGCTTTACACGCTGCGACATCGCTAATGCGGAGTCGTTGGGGTCACGGAATTCGTGACGCACATCCGGCTGCATTAGCGATGCCGTTGCGTGTGACACCGATAAGCGATTTTGCATCGTTGCAAAAACGTGCAAAATCGCTAATCGGCGACATGGGGGTCCATTCTCAAATCTCGTTACTGCAGCAGTAACGAGGTTGTTCCTCGTTCCTGCGGCAGCACACATCGCTGCGTGTGACGCCGCAGGAACGAGGAAGCTTTCCTTACCTGCCTCCCAGCCGCTATGAGGAAGGAAGGAGGTGGGCGGGATGTTACGTCCCGCTCAGCTCCGCCCCTCCGCTGCTATTGGGCGGCGGTTCAGTGACGTCGCTGTGACGCCGCATGGACCGCCCCCTTAGAAAGGAGGAGGTTCGCCCGTCACAGCGACGTCGCCGGACAGGTATGTATGTGTGACGGCTGTTGTGCGACACGGGCAGCGATATGCCCGTGTCGCGCAACAGATGGGGGCGGGTACCCACACTAGCGATATCGGGACCGATATCGCAGTGTGTAAAGTAGCCTTTAGTCATCCTCTCTTCCTTGACTGATGTTGATGATGTTCATGAGATCATCCACACTCTGTTCGAGATCTCTGCCACACTGTAAATGACTGGCTCATGCACAGTATATTTTGCCCTCAAGTTTTTCTGTCCATGCATGGTCTCAAGGTCACTTTCAGGTACCTCTCTAAAAAGGATAGATGCTGCAGCATGTGTGATGAAGATTCTGACCCAAAATTGACTGATACGCAGAAGGAATTGGTCCCTCTGCTCAGATCAGGGTGAAAAAATGTACATATATCGGTTCTTGGTGCGTGGGGGGAGATCTTGGTTGTAGTCTGGACTTTTTTAAGGTATTCATGGCTACTAGGCAGTAAGTGATATATGTTTGGAAAGGTATTTTCAATCAACATGTAGAAAGTAGGGTGGAAATGCCTTAAGAAGGATGAATTCAGATAAGCACTGAACGTTCTAGACCAGTTATCTCCACAAACTCCTGACATGACTGGCACCATGTGCAGCTGCATGTGGTCATCCGCAGAGCAGGCAGGTGCAAGAGTTGCAATTATTTTCATGCACTCGTCGGGTCTATTTATTAGTCCAGATTAACTCATTCTCTAATATATTTCCTGGTGGACCTGAGGTCTGAAAAAATGGCCAATGTGCAAAAGACCATAGGCTAACTTTGATCCACGTGCTGTTCGCATGTGGTCCATTGCACACATGGTGAGGACAATGTCCGAAAATACGCTCATTTTCATTTTTTGTCCCCACTTGCTCTACATAAGACACAGTCTTGTTTATACTCGTGGCTCATTTCTATTGTACCATAACATTAGTAATTAAGCATACAGATTTTCAGCACCTGAATTTGCTTGTAGTCAAGTAGATATAATAAATGTATATATTCAATCAGAAATTACAGAAACCAAGAAACATTCTAAAATATCTAGAAAACAGGCAAGTAGCTAAAAAAAGGCGTAACTAATGCATTCTAAGGAGTATGTCTAACATGCCTCTGCTTAAATGCTTCAAAGAAAGCCATGACTCCTCTTTTTTTATTCGCCCCCCCATTTTTCTGAAGGGTGTGACCTGCTGAGCTGAATGGTGAGATTGGGGAGTCTACAGATGTAGTCCTCTTTATTTTCAGGAGAGATTTTCCGGGTCCCACTTTTGACTTCATCCTTGATGATGAGGCTACCACACACTTTTGATACTGGACCTATTCAACACAAACATCTTGATTAATATGAATATGCACCATATATATATTGTGACACATAACATTAATTAGCATTTTATATTGAGGCTTTTACCGATTTACAGCCTGTATTATACTGTAAGCCTCAACATTGATATTGCAGCACAAGGAAGAAAACGTTGTGGAATTAAGAAAATCACAGGATTAATAAACATGTTAATGCAATAGAAATTATGAAAAAAAAGGAAGCAAAGATTTCAAAATATCTGTTTATACAGTATAAAGTATGAGCGCCACCTGCAAATATCCCTGAACTTATACACCTTGGCGGCTATCAATTAAGTTATTAATGGTTGCTTTAGGAATGTGCTGGCTCGCGTAATGCACTTTACCATGCAAATCATCAAGATTAGTAATTGGCAAACCTGAATTGTAAAGTTCAGAGTCCATACCAGACACCTAGTGTCCATGAATGGACCCCGAACACGAACTTCTCAGGTAAGGCTAAGTGCACACACTGCGTTTTTTTGACGCTGCGTTTTTGTGCGTTTTTTAGCGCTAAAAACGCACAGAAACGCAGCGTCTTTAAAAACGCATGAAAAAACGCGTGCGTTTTTGGCTGCGTTTTGCTGCGTTTTTTTTATCAGTGAACATTGCCATTAAAGATTGTTCAAAAAAAAAAAAAGGTCTGATGTCATTTCCTTCTTCCATATGTTCTTCATTCTCCACTAGTGTATGCAGGAGAGCAGACAGCTGCAGAACTACAAGGCTCAGCATGCTCCATCCAGGACTGTATGCTGGAGGGAGAGTCAGGGGGTGCAGACCTACAAGGCTCAGCATACTCCATCCACTAGTGGATGCAGGAGAGCAGACAGCAGCTGCAGAACTACAAGGCTCAGCAAGCTGCATCCAATAGTGTATGCAGGAGAGCAGACAGCAGCTGCAGAACTACAAGGCTCAGCATCCTCCATCCAATAGTGTATGCAGGAGAGCAGACAGCAGCTGTCGAACTACAAGGCTCAGCATCCTCCTTCCAGGACTGTATGCAGGATTTCTTTGCCCCCCCAAACAAAAAAATTACCTGGGCTTCGCCATATTTTTTTATGCTAGCCGGGTACAGCAGGCAGGTACGGGCTGCCCCCAACCCCCAGCTGCCTATTTGTACCCGGCTGGGAACCAAAAATATAGGGAAGCCCTTTTTTATTTAATTATTTCATGAATTTCATGAAATAATTAAAAAAAAAAATGAAAAAAAAAAATTTTTTGTGTCCAGCCGGGTACAACTAGGCAGCTGTGGATTGGAATCCACACTGCAGGGTGCCCATGCTTTCTGGGCACCTCCACTGTGAATTGCAGTCCGCAGCCACCCCAGAAAATGGCGCTTTCATAGAAGCGCCATCTTCTGGCTCTGTATCCAACTCCTCCAGCTGCCCTGGTGACGGTGGCTCACTGGGTAATAATGGGGTTAGTGCTAGCTTTATATTATCAGCTGGCCCTAAGCCCGAAATTCATGGTGTCACGCCAATATTAGACATGGCCACCATGAATTTTTAGTAAAGATAAAAAAAAACACAACACAGAAAAATATTTTTATTAGAAATAAAACACAACACAATTAGTGACTCCATCTTTATTGAAATAAAGAACCCCCTCCGCAGTAATCCTGGGTCAAGGGTCCCGCGCCGTCCAATCTGGATCCAATATCATCTGATCGGTTTACTGGAAGGCAAAGCGAGCAGATGATGTGTCAGGTTCAAGTGCCTGAACCACATCACACATCAGCTGATTGCATAAAAGCCGTTTATACAATCAGATGATGCATCGGTGCAAAAAAAAAAAATACTCACTTATGTACTGATTACCGGCAGCTCCTGGAGCGGAGTTTGATCCCGTCCGATCGCTGCAGGAGCTGCCGGTAATCAGGGATGAAGTCTCCTGACGGCATCCGCTGATAGGTTAAGCCGGCCGGGCGCTGGCGTCACCCCGAGACTTACGATCAGCTGATGCGTCAGGTGACTGCATCAGGTGATCCATCGCTAGGTCCTGCATCTATCGGAGGTGTCCCGGCCGTCTGCACACAGCTGGAGCGGCGGTAGCGTGAGAGGGGATGGGAGCGGGCATGGCACCGGGAGTCTGCAGACAGGTGAGTATGACTTTTTTTTTTTCTACTGTTCACTTTTGATTTCTCAGCTGCCTCCACCTCCCGCCCAGCCATGGTGCCGCACAGCAGCATACATGCACAGGACTGGAGGTGGAAGTGGCGATGACGGTACCGGGAGGATTCACCCTTCTGTATTTACTGACAGAAAGAATCCTCTTCCTGTACATGTCACATTACTACCCACCTCCTGCGTTTATAGCTGCGTTTTTGGTCTTAGAAATGCACCAAAACGCAGCTATAATAACAATTTGCGTTTCTCATTGCATCTTTCAACATCCCATTGCACTCAATGGATGAAAAACGTGGTGAAAAATGTGGGAATAATTGACATGCTGCGTTTTTGTGGTCACCACAAAAACGCAGCTGAAAAAAAACGCTGTGTGCAGACAGCAAAAATGAAAACTCATAGACTTTGCTGGGGGAAGCAAAGTCATGCAGTTTTCTGGGCAAAAACGCACCCGAAAAACGCGCAAAAATGCCGCGAAAAACGCACTGTGTGAACTTACCCTAAGTCAGTTTTACTGTTTGGGTTTGGTTGCGCGGATGAAGGGCTAGGGGGCTGCAAAATAAAGCAAAATGGGGATTAAAGAGGGACAGTTATACTTAAGTCTATGTGCACATGCTGCGTTTTTTTAACGCTGCGTTTGTGCGTTTTTGGCCGCTAAAAACGCACAAAAAACGCACCGGCGGCAAAAACGCGGCAAAAAAGGCATGCGTTTTTGTCGCGATTTGGTGCGTTTTTGGCTGCGTTTTACTGCGTTTTTGATCTCTGCGTTTTTCTGCGTTTTTCCAATGCATTGCATGGGGGGAAAATGCAGAAAAACGCAGGAAAGAATTGACATGTCCATTTATTTTTTTAAGCTCAAAAACGCAGCTTAAAAAAAAGTTGTGTGCGGACAGCAAAAATGAAAACTCATAGACTTTGCTGGGGAAGCAAAGTCATACAGTTTTGAGGCCAAAAACGCACCCGAAAAACGCGCAAAAACGCCGCGAAAAAAGCACTGTGTGAACTTACCCTTATGGAGTTTTCACGTGGCTGTCACACTGTTTCTGGGTCTGCTTATTAAACCCTCTGCTTCCCCCACCCTCTGTGATAGTGTCTGTTATTGGTTACAGTCACATTACAGCTCCACCCTCTGTGCTGGCATCTGTGATTGGTTGCCCTCACACTAGCTGTCTGGGTCCTCAAAGTGGAGTGTAAAAACATATAAATGATTGGAAAAAATGATGTGCAGTGCTCCATATTTTGATACCTAGGGCAAATAAAGCAGACAGCTGGAGTCTGCAGCCCGCAGCTGGGGGCTTTATCTTTGCTGTGTATCAAAATACAAGGTAGCTAAACTTTTTTTGTTTTTTTAATTATTTAAATAATTAAAAAAAAAAAGAATTGGAGTAACCCCCAATTTTGATACTCAGCCAAAATAAAGCAGACAGTTGGGGGCTAGTATTCTCAGGCTGGGGGAGGCCCATGGTTAAATAACTGAGTAAGTATGGTTAGGTATTTTTAGAACTCTCATAGGAGTGAAAGGATTCCGCCTCATTTACTCACTCAGTCTGTGAGTTGTGATTTCTAACCTGGCTTTCTTAATCAAGTGGACTATCAAAACGGTTGTCTACTAACTGGTCAACCCTTTTTAAAATTAAATTGTTTGCATGACATTGGCTGCAGGGCTGATGTGGCACAACAATTAGCTGCTGCTGTTGGGTTTCTGTATTATCATTTCTTCCATTTGTCTGAGCTCCACGCCATCAGATGAACCTTAGACAAGTGGAAGTACTAAGAGGTCAGTAGCCCATTAGGGACTGCTGATTGGCAGTAGGAGCACGAAGTGACTGGTTGACAACATCTCTGGAATTGCGTTGGTGTGGAAGGTGAGTATATGGTGTTTTAATTTTAAAAGAGTGGATATTGTGCCACCCCCGCGACAGCCGACGGACTGCTCGGACCCGGATCCACAGTGGCTCGATTGGTCTCCGGATCCGAGGCGGGGTCGCGCGGCTACCCGGAATAAAAAGGGGGAATGTTTTGGGTGGTGAATGGGATACTGTTCGTGACACCACCCACGGTGTGTGGTAACGTGAGGGACCACTGCTGCCGGTTGGGGGAGAGAGCCCAGGAACAATGGAGTGGCAGCTCGAGATGTTAACCCCTCCGTGGGCAGGGGGAGTGGTGCCCCGGGACTCGGTGATGGATGGAGTGGGGAACCCATCGGAGGTGAAGGGATATCGGGAACTCACACAGTCCAAAGTCACTGATGCTGACACCAGGTAAACCAAACTCTTGAATGCTCCGTCTCCGTTGGTCGAGCACGCTGGGTCCGTGCCCCTTTGGTTTTGCTGGTTGGTCTGAAAGCCTTGTCCGTTGGCACTGTGTGCACTTCGTATGGATCCCTTTCGCTTAAAACTACTCCGGTCCCGCTCACCTACGTGGCTAGCAGGGTGAGCTTGCTCTCAGGATTCACGCTTGGGATTTTCTGGACAGTTGTGGGAAGTCCTATCCCCCTTGTTGCGCTAGTGCCCCGATTCTGGAGCGGGAGGGGAACGGTTCCTGAAGACTCCGTTCCCGTCGTGTGAATTACTGGGCTTCTTCCCAGCCTAGGGTCCGCGTAACCCGTCGTGTCCTGGCCCCTGCCCGGTTGTAGCACAAGGCAGCCGGCCTGCTCTCTGTAGCAGCACCATGCCCCCTGTCACTACCCCCTGCGACTAGGGTTCCAGCTCCTTCTGGCCAGGCCAACGTCTGGCACCTGGGACAGGTACAGGAGTCCAGCTCCACAGCGTGACCTGTCCTATTACCGCTGTCTCCCTGCTCAACTACTACTCAACTGACATCTCTGCCCTCCCTCTTCCATCCCTCCATCTGGGTGGCCCTATTCCCCTCAGGCTGCCCAATGGGTGGTTGGTGGGTGTGGTGCAGAGTGTTCCTCAGGATTTAGGTATACCTGATGGTAGCAACACCAAATTGACAGGACCCGTAACCAAGGAGGAGCGGGTACCATGCAGAAGGGCAGATTGCACTGCACCCTTGTGACGACCTGATAGGCCAGGGCGTCACAATATTATATTACAGAAGGGGTTTTTACAGATAGTGGACAGACCCTTTAAGATAGATGATCTGGCATCTGGTGACAAAATATAAGTTCATGTGACATCACAGTTATATCAAAATTCAAGCTACCCATCCTTGGACCTGTTTAAGTCTTAACCATTTATAGAAGGTGAAAAGGTAAAGGGTAAAGGCTAAACATATCAGCAGGATTTCCCCCCTAAGAGTTATTAGAATTTAAAAACAATGTTATTGTGGCGCCCTGGACAAGCCAGGGGCCACAGAAAACAACACCAACACACCCCCACCCCCAGCAGTTTCACAGCAGACATCCCCAGTGTGACCTGATTCCTTCCTCGGGCTCAGACAGACACACCAGGTGGGCGGAGTCAGGAGATGGAGACGCCCACCCAGGAGTTTAGCTGGCCTGAGGCAAGAAACAAGCCCAGACAAGTCTAGGAGAGGAAGAGAGAGGAGGTCTGCAGAGAGGCAGACGCAGACTGGGGCCTAGGTTGGAGCCTAGGGCCCTCGTGCAGCAGAGAGTGAGGCAGACGGTAGTGGCCATCTGCAGGGAGCCGGGCAGACAGTTGGTGGAACCGTAGGTAGCCGGGGCTGGGCGGTGGCCCACCGGTACTGAATCGGGGAGCCAGCTAAAAACCGGAGCGCAGGAGGAGCGTACGGAAGGTACAGGAAAGGACTTACATTACCAACCTGGGGTCAGGGGAAAAACACCGCAGCCGCCTGTGGGACCCGTCCATCCAGCCGTTTGTTTCAGCAGAGACTCTGTGTGCATCATTGGGCTGAGTGAGTACCACCGTGCCGTGCGGCACAGCGCTGCCCCTGCGACCCTGCACCTCGCCAGGCCCCGTAGCCCGCCTGCCATCCATCCCTACCCCATCACCGTGTAGGGGGTGGGCAGACCCCTTACAAAGGAGTACAGTTAACCCGGAAATGTTATTAATAAAAATGTTTTATATGAATGTATATTGTGTTAGGGTACCCCCTAGTGGCCGGGTGGGACGGCTGTCACCACAGTGGGGAGGTGGAGCCGGCAGAAACAAGGGGAGGGAAGAGAAAGTGGTGTGGAGGAAAGTACAGAACAGGAGGACAGTTGTCTCGGGGACGGGAGCGGAGCAGCAGAGCCGGGGCAGAGTGTGGGAGCTGAAGAACAGGGAAGCCGGAGAGGAGCGGGGGCGGAACCTCATAGAGTGAAGCAGTCCGGTGTGGGTCCGGGCTGTGGGTAGCCAGAAGTGGGAGCCGGGTGAAGCGGAGTAGCCAGGCACATCCCCACTGGAGGGGACGCAAGGACAGGCTTTCCCCCAGCTAAAGAAAGCGTAACATCACCTTTTACTGCCTCGTGTGGAGACTTGTGAAGAATAAAGAATGTTTGTTATTTGCATCGAACCATGCCTGAAGAGTGATTGTGCGCCGGACAACACCTGCACCACCACACTCTGCCCCACCACAACATCTCCTGTCCCCAAAGTAACGGCGGAACCAGGGGTAAGCCTGACAGCAAGGGCCACGACTACAAGGCCGGAGGCACCCCTGGCACCCCGTTACATGTGGCGTAGTCGGCAGGATCCGGATCTTATGCAAGGGGTCCCGCTCCAAGAAGAAGGAGACCAAGTGGTGCCTAGGGCCCAAGATCCGGACTATTGGAGAAGATTCCCGATCCCATGGTGGGAAACAGAAGCAGTGCCTGCAGCGTTGGACCGGGCACAAGATGGCGGCAAGATGGCCGTCGTCTGTGAAGATGCAGAAAGCGCGCGAAAAGTTGGCGCCAAAAGAAGAGCCTGGGGCTGGCCGGTGCCGAAAAAGAAGTTCGGAGTACTCTGCCCAAAGAGGGGAGGTGCCGGTCCCAGGGCACGTACGAAGATATGTGGAGTGGGCGGTGTTGTAAGAAGAAAGAAGTACCGCCGCGGAGGGGCTGACCTGAAGTGTGAGACTGGGGGTGGAGTATGCCCAAGAGCGGGAAAAGTAAGCCCGCCTCCATTTCCTCCAGCTTCTCCACCGACCCTGACGCCTTTATCTGAGCCTTGTTCCCCAAGCAAGATGGAAAACGCCGAGGGACTACACCCTGCGCCTGGCCTGGAGAAGAGCTACCCGAAGCCGTTTGCGTCTGCGGAGGGATTCCCCGCTCATCTGCCGGCTGTACCCGGAGGACCGGGAAGAGCCACAAAAGTGACTTGGGTGACCACGTGGGACGCCGTGACTGGAGCGACCACCACAGAGGTCCGGGCGACCTACACCGCCCAGCTACCGTCGGGGAGTCGGATGCTGGGAGCCCCATACCCCTGCCCGGAGATACCCTCGCCAGTCGCGGTGGGATCTGCGACACTTGGTCAAGCTCTGGCTCCGGAGGAAATACACGCCCGGAAACTGGAGAAAGACGAGTGGGGCTTCTACTGGGACCCAGTTCAGCCGTCACCACTACCGACACGAAGATCCCCGTCACCTGAGCTGGACCCAGTACAGGAGCGGCTGCTCGCCGAGACCGTCGCCCGGGAGATGATGGCGGGTCCCAGGGGCGAGGAGTTTGAGCACCAGTACACCACCGGAGTGGTGGTGAAATTCAACCAGAAGGAGGGGTACGGCTTCATCCGGGACGGAGAGACCGGTGACGACTATTTCTACAATAGAGTCAACCTAGACACGGAAGGCCTCCCACAGCGACTACATACTTTGTACCAAGGAGAGAAGGTACGGTTCCTGAGGGAAGTGGGCTGCAGAGGTCTTTTTGCGGTTGGGGTGACCCGAATGCCCACCGCACAGGAGGCTGCTCAATGGCAGCAAGAAGTGGAATGGGAGGAATGTCAGAACCGGCGACGAGCACAGCGAAGACCGGTATTGGCCGAAACCTCCCACCCACGAAGTACCTTGGCTGTAGCTCCGTCAGTCATGCCCGGGCAGAGTACTGATCCGGAGAAGGGAACCCCGCCGGTGCTGGCGATTAACCAGAACATCACCACCCATCCGGTTATTGTTATGGGCAGCCCGCCGCCGTCCCGCGCAGCGACCCCATCACCCCCGTCGGGGACTGAGGAGCCAAAGCCGGAGGCTGAAACAGCGGAGCAACCCATCAGCTACGAGCCTTTCCGGAGGCTGCGCCGGTTGCCCGGGCAGTCCTTGTCCGAGTATGTGCAAGCCCAGAGAGCTGAGTGGCAACGGGCCTACCATCCGGAATGAGCACCAAGACCGGAAGATGGCGGGCCTGTTTTTTGTGTTAGACACCGGCGTTGTTCCGAGCCGGAAGAAGGTGTGTTGGTTGAAACCGTTACAGTTGTTGAGCCCGGAGAGAGCCTGCTGCTGGACTGAGCCAGGGGCTCCTCTGCGTCGCTGAGAAGAAGTTTTTGTGTTCCTGCCGTTTACCACCTAAGACCGGGAGCGCTGCCAAGCCTCCGGGCACGACCAAGACCGGGAGCTTCCAGGAGGAACTCCGGGCGCTGGACTGGTGCCCCCTCTTGCGGGTACCCTCCTGTGGACAGGTTCGCAGTTTCATTAAACATGACTTTGCCTTGTTTTAAAATGTGATTTTAGATTGGAGCCTTGCCGGGAGGCTCAGGCTTTAAGAGGGGAGGTATGTAGGGGGTGGGCAGACCCCTTACAAAGGAGTACAGTTAACCCGGAAATGTTATTAAGAAAAATGTTTTATATGAATGTATATTGTGTTAGGGTACCCCCTAGTGGCCGGGTGGGACGGCTGTCACCACAGTGGGGAGGAGGAGCCGGCAGAAACAAGGGGAGGGAAGAGAAAGTGGTGTGGAGGAAAGTACAGAACAGGAGGACAGTTGTCTCGGGGACGGGAGCGGAGCAGCGGAGCCGGGGCAGAGTGTGGGAGCTGAAGAACAGGGATGCCGGAGAGGAGCGGGGGCGGAACCTCATAGAGTGAAGCAGTCCGGTGTGGGTCCGGGCTGTGGGTAGCCAGAAGTGGGAGCCGGGTGAAGCGGAGTAGCCAGGCACATCACCACTGGAGGGGACGCAAGGACAGGCTTTCCCCCAGCTAAAGAAAGCGTAACATCACCTTTTACTGCCTCGTGTGGAGACTTGTGAAGAATAAAGAATGTTTGTTATTTGCATCGAACCATGCCTGAAGAGTGTTTGTGCGCCGGACAACACCTGCACCACCACACTCTGCCCCACCACAACATCTCCTGTCCCCAAAGTAACGGCGGAACCAGGGGTAAGCCTGACAGCAAGGGCCACGACTACAAGGCCGGAGGCACCCCTGGCACCCCGTTACAACCGGGCCCCGGGACAACCAACCCCCTACCCACGGAGGGGAGAACTAACAACCAAGCTGCTCCCAGTCACCGCTCCCGGGATCCCCGTTTAGAGCAGCGGTGGTGTCACCAAAATCACCACAACCGTGGGTGGCGTCACGGACAATATCCATAATCAAAACCCCCACAACCAATCACCCCCCTTTTCCCTCACGGGCGAGGAGCGCCGCTCGAGTCCCCGGGATCCGGCCCACCGCTTGAGCCACCACCGAGCAGCAGCAGCGGCCGCAGCAGCAGCGGCAGCCGGACCCGAGCAGTGGGAGAGCGCAGCGTCCCCTCCTCCGCCCGCGACAACTTGGCGTCACGAACAGGATCCTACCGTTCTACCGATTGTTGGAAGTGCGCCTTGTGTGACCGCCGGAGGTGTCCGGCCGGAAAATTTGAAAAGCCGCCATTTTGGGCGCGAAGAGTTCCCGCTCAAGCGTCTTCTCGAGTAGTGGAGGCGCGAAGGCCTAAACCCCGCCCCGATAGAGGAGGAGCCGGAAAGAGGCTAAGGGGGACGAAATGGTGGCTGGCCGCATGTGAGCGCGGCTATGGAAGCAGGGACGCCAGGACCCTGCGGCCATTTACTGGTTCCTGGAAGAGGCCGCTGCTAAGGATGCTGAGTCCGACCGACAACACTGTGGTCCCCGCGCCTGGCACCGCAGCATGGGTGGAAGTCCGGACCGTCCAGCTAAGCAGCCGTCTGCAGGTCCGCATGCAGCTCCTCCTGGAGGAGTGGGAGGCTGACATGGCGGAAGTGGTGGCGGCCATACGGAGACGCGAGGTGGAGGGAGTCTTGGATGGGAGGGTAAGTGACCCACGCCCCTGTACCCCTAGTGGGTTGGTCATCGCGGCTGAGGGACCCGGTCCATACCCGCTCGCCCTGCTACCTCCCCCGCTACCCGTGTTGGCTGCTGCTGCCCTGCCACTAGGCCCGCTACCACCACCACCACCGGTAGCGGTACCCTGCCAATCCGCCCCGGCGGACCGACCTGCAGCAGAAGCTCGTGACCGCCCTGATCCGCTTCCATGGAAGAAGCCGAAGGCTGAGGCCGTCAGCAAAGATGCACCGAAGGCACGGCGGGGATGCAGCTGCCAGGAGGCAGAGCAGGCCATGTCACAGCGGGATCCCTTATTACTGAAGGTACCGGTCGTAGCCGACACGGAGGGACTCTGGCTGGGTCCGTCCCCCACACACGCTGAACCGGAGCAAGCAAAAAGTGCTCCATACTGGGAGCGGCGGCAACGGCAGCTGCGCAGGGAGATCGATGCCCGAGAGGGGTGTAGAGCGGATGTGCATGCCCGCATGAATATGGAAGAAGATCACCCGCAGCGAGCTTTCATCGGGGTCCACAGCGGTGCACCATGTGAAGGTGGCACTAGAGCCTCGTGATTGAGAATGGACTGTTGAGCAGTAAAAGTCGGCGGCCCTCCGCCTAAAAGTTGTCCCCGTTGGGACCAACAGAGTGCTGTTTAACGAATGAAAAAGAATGATAAGTAAATAATCTACGATGAAGTCATCTGATTTACTGCTGATTGAAACCGGTTGTTGCCGGCACCATTGTCCCCATGGGGACCGTTCAAAAAGTTACATAAGAAACTACTTATGAACGAGCCTGAGCACTTGCAAGGCAACCACAAACTTGTGGCATGTAAATAAAAATGTTTTGTTGTGGCTTTCACCGTAACCGCTTCCGGAGAGGCAGATTGGAGGAAGGGCCCGCAGTGGAGCAGGCTGGGGCCCAGCCACCACCGGAACCGGTGGCAATCCTCTGGGGGTTTCAGGGGCTCCCCATGGACGTGGGTCCCCTGAAAAGGACAGAACCCGCTCGGGCAACTTGTGCTGGACTGGGGTCAAGGGGTGCTGCCTGTTTGCTTAGGGGCAGCATCAGGGCCAGGTTGCTTGGGTGGGAGAGAGCGGAAGCCGTAACCGTTTGCAACCGTAACTTTTAAGTAAGAGTACCTCCCGATGTGGGAAGAAGTTATTATAATTGTATGTCTGTTACCGTTTTTTTTATATTTTTCAGTTGGTGAAAATAAAACGATGATGGACGGGCAGCCCGCGGACGGTCTGCATTTAACTAAGGGGGAATGTGGCGCCCTGGACAATCCAGGGGCCACAGAGAACAACACCAACACCCCCCCACTCCCAGCAGTTTCACAGCAGACATCCCCAGTGTGACCTGATTCCTTCCTCGGGCTCAGACAGACACACCAGGTGGGCGGAGTTAGGAGATGAAGACGCCCACCCAGGAGTTTAGCTGGCCTGAGGCAAGAAACAAGCCCAGACAAGTCTAGGAGAGGAAGAGAGAGGAGGTCTGCAGAGAGGCAGACGCAGACTGGGGCCTAGGTTGGAGCCTAGGGCCCTCGTGCAGCAGAGAGTGAGGCAGACGGTACTGGCCGTCTGCAGGGAGCCGGGCAGACAGTTGGTGGAACCGTAGGTAGCCGGGGCTGGACGGTGGCCCACCGCTACTGAATCGGGGAGCCAGCTGAAAACCGGAGCGCAGGAGGAGCGTACGGAAGGTGCAGGAAAGGACTTACTTTACCAACCTGTGGTCAGGGGAAAAACACCGCAGCCGCCTGTGGGACCCGTCCATCCAGCCGTTTGTTTCAGCAGAGACTCTGTGTGAATCATTGGGCTGAGTGAGTACCACCGTGCCGTGCGACCCTGCACCTCGCCAGGCCCCGTAGCCCGCCTGCCATCCATCCCTACCCCATCACCGGGCCCCGGGACAACCAACCCCCTACCCATGGATGGGAGAACTAACATCCAAGATGCTCCCAGTCACTGCTCCCGGGATCCCCGTTTAGAGCAGCGGTGGTGTCACCAAAATCACCACAACCGTGGGTGGCGTCACGGACAATATCCATAATCAAAACCCCCACAACCAATCACCCCCCTTTTCACTCACGGGCGAGGAGCGCCGCTCGAGTCCCCGGGATCCGGCCCACCGCTCGAGCCACCACCGAGCAGCAGCAGCGGCCGCAGCAGAAGCGGCAGCCGGACCCGAGCAGTGGGAGAGCGCAGCGTCCCCTCCTCCGCCCGCGACATTATATCTCCCTGCCCCTCCTGTCTGCAGGATGCGGACTAAATCGCGACCGCTCTCAGTCATTAATACATGAGGCTGGGATCACACCCACAACAGCATGACTGATATCTCAGCATGTGCAGGGAGGAAAGAAGAGGTTTTTTTCCTTGTCTCCTCTCTGCTCCTGCTCTGCTCTCCCGGAACACTGGGATGTTAGTCACGCTGCTGTGAGCCTGATTCTGTGAGTCATGTAGCAAACACTGGCAGCGGTCACTGACTGATCTGCTTTCCGCAGTGAAGGAGGATATAATAGTGTTTTTAAACACATTCATGTAGCATTTATGTTTAACATATCGATCATTAAAAATTGTATAGGCAGCTCATAAAGTGCTCCTAATACCTCAAAGGGGTAAATCCTGCTGTCAGATTACCTGTAATACAGAGCAGAACCATGTCATCCCCTTGTTTGTATCCAGGAACACACATGATATAAGTTGTGGTGAATGGCACATTAATCTTTGAAGCAGGTATAGCACTCACCATACATGCAGCCTGTACCGCCTCAGATACATGACCAGCGTCCGGTTCACACCAAAACACCGTGCACTGGAAACACTGTTTGCCGGTATCCATAATTAACGCAAATGTGTGCGGGTCTTTTCCAATTCCCATAAATGTCACATAGCGGACTTGACACTGCCAGACAGGTTCCTCTTCTGCAGCCTATAAAACGCAGGGTAGAAAACAAGTAGAAAAACTGTGATATTTTGTAAAAAGATGAGAATTACCGCCATAGTGACTGACATTAATCTAATCAATGTCATCCTAGAAAGTTGGTAACTTTTGAACCACTGTATATAAACAGCATAACAATCAGATATTAGCAAAAAATGTTGAACACTGAGCCCATAGATGTTATTTTGAGACATACTGCCTCATTGTATACTGCCAGAATCCTACTCCACACTGATGAGGGGCAATACCCCGAAACAGCTGTCTGTGGATGGATACCTGGCCTTGGTATTTCCCTTGTCATATCTTTAAACTCGTCAAGAGTTGGATATTGACTAAAAGGGCCACTTAACATAGTGGTTGTGGTGGTCTCCTAAAAAGAGCCACTCCTTGGCTAGGTCCTTTCCGGAGGGATATCTGGCTATTTTCCATATTAAAACTCCTAACAGAGGCTCCACAGACCTTTTTGATTTGCATATGTCCCAGGCGGTAATGCACCTAGGATTTCACTGTGTTGAGCGCCTTTGTTGGCTGCCGGCAGTGTTTTCTCTGGCTGGTCTCCCCGAAATCAGTGATTGTTTTGTCTTGTTGGTCTACTAGGCATTGCTCCCACATGGCCAGAATCCTACACCACACTGATGAGGGGCAATACCCCGAAACAGCTGTCTGTGGATGGATACCTGGCCTTGGTATTTCCCTTGTCATATCTTAAAACTCGTCAAGAGATGGATATCGACTAAAAGGGCCACTCAATATGGTGGTTGTGGTGGTCTCCTAAAAAGAGCAACTCCTTGGCTAGGTCCTTCCCGGAGGGATATATGGCTATTTTCCGTGTCGAGAGTCCTAAAAGAGGCTCCACGGACCTTTTTGATTTTCTGTACATACCTGGGCATAGCTAGAATATAGGGTTTATAAAGTTAGGATAAAGATCCTGAGCATAAAGGGCCTACACATACCTTGGCATAGCTAGGATAAAGGGCTCACTAATTGCACCCCTGCCATTCTTCAGTATTGTTGCCTCCTGTAGATCTTTAAGGGTACCGTCACACTTTAGCGACGCTCCAGCGATCCCACCAGCGATCTGACCTGGTCAGGATCGCTGGTGCATCGCTACATGGTCGCTGGTGAGCTGTCAATCAGGCAGATCTCACTAGCGACCAGTGACCAGCCCCCAGCCAGCAGCGAGCGTGGAAGCGATGCTGCGCTTGGTAACTAAGGTAAATATCGGGTAACCAAGCAAAGCACTTCGCTTGGTTACCCGATATTTACCTTGGTTACCAGCGCACACCGCTTAGCGCTGGCTCCCTGCACTCCTAGCCAGAGTACACACGCTTTGCTTATTTACCCTATGTATACTCCGGCTACGTGTGCAGAGAGCAGGGAGACGGCACTGGCAGCCTCAGAGCGGCAGACGCTAACCAAGGTAAATATCGGGTAACCAAGCAAAGCGCTTCGCTTGGTTACCCGATATTTACCTTGGTTACAGCTTACCGCAGGCTGCCAGAAGCCGGCTCCCTGCACATTCAGATCGTTGCTCTCTCGCTGTCAAACACAGCGATGTGTGCTTCACAGTGGGAGAGCAACGTCCAAAAAATGAACCAGCACTGTGTGTAACGAGCAGCGATTTCACAGCAGGGGCCAGATCGCTGCTCAGTGTCACACACAGCGAGATCGCTAATGAGGTCACTGCTGCGTCACAAAAACCGTGACTCAGCAGTGATCTCGCTAGCAAATCTCGCTGTGTGTGAAGCACCCCTAAGACAGCCACCCACCTATTCATGTACCAAGTAGAATTCACTGTGCCCAATACAGTGAAGTAAAATCACTAAATAACTAGGACTTTTTTCCCAAGTGAAATAAAAAACCTGTCATAAACCCTTTAAACATTGCAATTGCATGGGAAAATATTACAGTTGTGGTGCCATCTGATAATCCTGCGATTTATACAGACTTGTGAATGACATTACGGAGTCCTAGTCTAAAGCCCGCTTTACACGCTGCGATATCGGTACCGATATCGCAACCGTGGGTACCCGCCCCCATCTGTTGTGCGACACGGGCAAATCGCTGCCCGTGCCGCACAACATCGCCCAGACCCGTCACACGTACTTACCTGACGGGCGATGTCGCTGTGACCGGCGAACCGCCTCCTTTCTAAGGGGGCGGTCCGTGCGGCGTCACAGCGACGTCACAGCTGCGTCACTGAACCGCCGCCCAATAGAAGCGGAGGGGCGGAGATGAGCGGGAGGAACATCCCGCCCACCTCCTTCCTTCCGCATAGCGGCCGGGAGGCAGGTAAGGAGAGCTTCCTCGTTCCTGCGGTGTCACACGGAGCGATGTGTGCTGCCGCAGGAACGAGGAACAACTTCGTTACTGTTGCAGTAACTATATTTGAGAATGGACCCCCATGTCACCGATGAGCGATTTTGCACGTTTTTGCGACGATGCAAAATCGCTCATAGGTGTCACACGCAACGGCATCGCTAATGCGGCCGGATGTGCGTCACAGATTCCGTGACCCCAACGACTTCGCATTAGCGATGTCGAGCGTGTAAAGCCACCTTTAGAAATAGCTGCTTCTCGTGTTCCAGGTACCAGTGCTTACATAAAAAGCAGCCAAGTAAATATAGGCACATAATGCATAGTGCTTGTAGGAAGCAATTATTAGCTACATTTATTTTCCTGCATTGGTAAATGACCTACACTGGACCGAACGTTCATTAGTAATTCCTCTATTCTGCAGTCCTCCTGCTGCATCACCATTAAGCCTCCACCACATTCTTGAAAAGATTCCCATTTAATTTTTCTAATGGTGCTGACTTTGGAAGAAGGATAAGTATATTATATTAGGCACTTCTCTGGCCTGCTGAGTGCTGACTCATTTCCATGAATCCAATACTGCACCATTCTAAGCACTTTCCACACTTTCCATTAAAGGAACTACTTCCACCCCCCCACCCCCCCAAAGAAAGGTGAAATAATTGATCTGATAAGGTAACTGTATGCAGCTAAAAATAAAAAACGTGATGCATGCAGGGCACCAGCCATAAAGCCGCTAATAAAGTCAGTTGCATATGCGTCTTTAATGGAGGTAACTGAATAGTGCAGTGGTGCGGCAGGAGGCCATGAGCGGCTTCTCGCATTTTGCAATTACATCTGTAAGCCAAGCATGGGGAGAACAGAGGACCGAACGGGAACATCTGACATTAGGTGAGTGGCCTAGGGGGAATAATGATACTTCCAGCCTAAAGACCCTTCCACGTCATTTTCGTGCCTTCCATGCGTGTGACCCTAGATCCCTACTTGTTAGGGGTATTGATGTTATCCATGGGGGCGCAAGGGGAGGGAATGTACGTAAAATTCTAGCCCAACGTGAAACTCGCTGGATTTACACCTTGGGAACACTGTCCCCTAGGGGGTTAAATGAACATCTCAGCTTTGCACCATTTTTGTGATAATGCGCTGTCTTTCTCCTGTCTCCCTGGTTTTAAGTGCCTCGTTTTTAATTATATACTTTTTTGTTTTTAATTTCAGTAACAAATTTCTCCTGGCACTTCTTTAGGAGCGCTGAACACCTCTGCATGGCACTCACTTATATTTCATATGACTGGGATCACGGATCTGGATTTATATTCAAGATTAAAGATCATCTGTATTGTATTCTATGTCCGTGCAATCTATTTCACCTCTGTCTTATGTTCCCTCCCTGGTCCCTCCCCTCTGCGCCTGACAGCTGCACCTCCGGGTATACTTTCCGGTCTCCTCGGCATCTTTAATCGCCTCTGCGCATGCGCGGGATGTGAGTGACGCGTCCTCATTCCCGCGCATGCGCATACTGTTCTGATGGGCGTTGATTGCTGGAGACTCTGGAGCCCGGGACTTCTTGTGATGCGGTCTGTGCTGACGTCAGTGGGGGAGTGATCAGGGAGGTCCTGCGCCATGTTTAAAAGCATGTCTTACTCACAGCGTGGTTATCCCCCTGATGAAATGATCACACTTATTGGATCGTGAAACGTATGCGTCGGGGTCTCTAGGGGGACCTCTTTGCTGCCACTCACAGGCTGTGTGTGTCTATGGGTATGCCTTTTCCATTCTAGATCCTGCGCCCATTGCTCTTTATTTAATGTCTGACCCATGATCATTGTTATTGCGACCTGGTTTATGTGATGCAATTGCAACTTGTATTCCTATAACAGCATCATTATTTAGTGCTACTATGGGTTATGTTTGATGTATACGCAGTGTGGGATTATTGTATTCACATTACAGTCTATGACTCCTGCTTTACTTATGCGTATTGGCATTTATTATATATCTGCCTCATCATAAATTCCCCATCAGCACTCATGTTTCATCTCTTGCAATTGCTATGTGATACCTTACCATGGGTGTTGTGCTGATGGCTTTGGCTATGTCCGATACATGATTAATGTGGGGCACTCATTTTGTGCTTATACCATTATTTCCACTTATCGTTGTATCTGGCTGTTATTGTGTATGTATATTGGCTATATATATACTTATTTTGCCATCTCCACAGCATTCCATGTTTATATTACCATGGTTGCTAAGTGATATCATACTGTATGTTGTATAATCTTTCATACATTTTTGTCACACACATGCCTTTGATGTTGCCGCTCATCTCCTTCTGTGCCAGTCCTGTGTCCTAATAAATTGTGTTATTTTGCATTACACTCTGTCTGTTCTCCTTGTCTCCATATGAATTGAGTGTGCTATGTAGGAAGGTGTATCATGTTTTCCTTTTCCTACCTTTATTGTGTGGCTGCTTGCCTTCTAATGTATGTATGTGTATGTGTGTGTATGTATATATATATATATATATATATATATATATAATATATAAATATGTATATATTATATATATATATTATATATATATTACTGTCACAGGTGTGTTATGGTTGACAAACAGTCCTGTGGTGTCGCTGTAGACATTTGCAGCATTTGGCTAGACAAACTGCTCTCTGACATTCTATTCTTTTTGCTGTGTTGTCAATGGTATCCTATATATCTTCTATGCTTGGGGTTGATTCCTTTTCTTTTACAACCCTGTGGATATCCTCACCCTTCAGCTGTTAATCATTATCACTTCCCCTTGTGTCCTTAAATACCCTTTTCCCCTTGGTGTTTGCTGATGATACTTATATTCCTATAAAGGCCTTGGATGTAAGCAGTCGGCTTGTATTCATCTGAAGAAACTTTGCTGTTTGTTGCTGTACCTCTCCTAGAGTCATCCTGGAGATAATTAATAATAATTTTATTAATTTATATAGCGCTATTAAGTCCACAGCGCTTTTAAGTTGTTCATATACTTTCCCATATGTGTTCTGGAGAGATTCGTTGGGGTGAGTAAGCGCTCAGTCCATCTGCTCTCTACCTAGGGCCCAGATTAGGATCTAGCCAGGGCTAGGTATTCTACTCGGCGCATAGGTTTGGAACCTATGTAGGGTGGTCAGGGGAGGCAGGGGCCAGCGGAAGGTTTGGTCAGAGATCACAATCTTCCCCTCCCCTAGACTCAGGGTTTCCCGTCCCTGTTATCATATGCATGGTACTTTGGTATGTTTGTACCAAACACGGACTTTACAAATAAAATCAGTGTTCTCGTTTGGAGTTCAAGTGCTTTATGTATGCAAACTAATCAAGCGAGCATCGGTGTGCTCAGGTACGCTCGGTGCTCATCCCAGTGTGAGCCGCTTGCAGTTTTAATGGTTCTCACTGGGGGATAAAAACTGGGTTATCAGATGTAGTGTGTACAAAACAAAAAAATGAAAAAACCCTGCCCTCCCTCACTTGAAAGTGCTCTGTATATGGCTGGCTGTTATGATCCAGTGACCGAGGAGGATCAGAAAAAGAGCAATAACTCAGAACCCAGAAAATAACCAAAGTGGCTGGAAACTTATTGGACTGCAGACCTAATACTGACACACAACTAGAAGTAGCCGTGGGACGAGCCTACAATGACCTAGTTGTCTCGACACAGCTGGAGAACTAAATACTTTAACAGAGAGAAATGTAGAAAAGCTAATCTGCCTCAGAGTAGTCCCCAAAGATATAGATAGCCCCCCACATGTAAAGATTACGGTGATATAGGAAAACACAATACGTAGCAAGAGAACTGATTCAGCAAAGATGAGGCCCAAACTATCTTTATAGGAAAGGATAGGAAAGAGCACTGTTTGCAGCCGTAAAAACCCTAATAAATACCAGCACGCCTGACATGGAAAAATACTGAGCCTAAACAGGCTCTTCCCCACTATATCAGTACTCTGGTGTTACTGGGATCCAAGAAAAACACTGATATAGAGAGGGGACTGAATATTTTACCAAGCATGACAACACAATACATAACAGAACATGGAGCAAGGTACACAGATGCTCCCAGCCGCCCCTGCCAACGTCAAGGCAAATATCTATAGGGGGGTCCTATTCTATATTTATATTTTCAATGTGCTACAGGCTTTGTAATTAAGCACCATTTACTTGGGCCTGTTCCGCCTTTATTCATGGACCCTGGTCTGGCACTGTGAGGGCTAGTTCTGACATTGTCATGGTGTGTGTGGCGTTCGCTGCACATGCTGGGACCTGGGCTACCATTATTCGTGGTTGCCTCTCCTGGCAAACATGCAAGTGGTTTCTGAAATGTTATAGGTAAATCTGTTGCTTTAATATGGTTCTACTTTTAATGAATTTTTGAGGCCGCATGGCACAATGGAAATATTAAATATAGAGTAGGACCCCCCTATTGAGATTTGCTGTGACGTGGCAGTGGTGACTCAAAAGGTTGATCAATTTTTTGCTAAAAATCTCACTTTTGCATTGTGGTACAGTTGGAATTATTTGTGAATTTACACTTTTAATTTTTCGCACGCCATTTTTAAAACAGTGCTGGCTCCCACCCCTCTTGACTGATGACACACTGTATTGGAGTATAGAATCTAAATCGTCTTTGCCTTCAGTAGACCTCAGCTGCCATAGTAATCCATCCATCAATCACTATGGGACTGATGTGCTCACAACAGCAACTTCTCCATTTAAATGCCGCTATCAGCAGTATGTAAATGGTTAACACAAGAAATTGAATCTCATCTCTGCTTGCTGCTGTTGGAGACAAATTCCGGTTATAGGACATAGCAAGCATCTGCTGAGTATGAAGAAAGCAGCTCAGCTCTGGAGTCTCCTACACATAGGCTGACCCAAGCACTGACGTATATATGCCATTTCACGCTAAAGCGTTAAAGCTCCTTTAAAGGGAACTTGTCATCAGATTTTTGATGCCTGAACCACAGACACCTGATGCATGATTGCGGCCAGGTGTGTTTTACACTGAAGTGCTTTGGTGTTTCAGTGTAAATATACTTGGAATAGCCGTTAAGTTTCTCGATTGCCTAGTCTGAGGCCAGTCCAAAGCCAGCTGTCAGATCACTGGTCTCTTCTCTTATGTGTGGCCTCTTAAGGGTGCTTTACACGCTGCGACATCGAAAACGATGTATGATCGGGGTCACGGTGCTTATGACGCACATCCGGCGTCATTAGCGACATCGCAGCGTGTGACAGCTAGGAGCGACAATCAACGATCGCAAAAATGGCAAAAATCGTTGATCATTGACACGTCGCTCCAAATCATAATGTTGTTTGTGTTTCATTCCGCAGGTTGTTCGTTGTTCCTGCGGCACCACACATCGCTATGTGTGACAACGCAGGAACGACGAACATCATCCTACCTGCGTCCATCGGAAAGGAGGAAGGAAGGAGGTAGGCGGCATGTTCCGGCCACTCATCTCCTCCCCTCCTCTTCTATTGGGCGGCCGTTTTGTGACGCCGCTGTGACGTCGCTGTGACGCCGAAAGCACCTCCCCCTTGAAGGAGGGATTGTTCGGCAGCAACAGCAACGTTGCTGAACAGGTATGTGCGTGTGATGCTGTCGTAGCGATATTGTTCGCTACGGCAGCGATCACCACATGTCGCACGAACGACGGGGGCGGGTGCTATTGCTCACGACATCGCTAGCAATCACTAGCGATGTCGCAGCGTGTAAAGCACCCTTTAGTCAAAGGAATTGTGGTGGTAAGAAGCTAGCTGAAGACCTGCTGAGACTAGTCAGCCAAGACACTTAGGGCGGTTTCACACTTGCGTTGTTTTGACGGGAACTGGACACCATGTGGACACATGCGGGTAGTGTATGAAGCACACAATAGCATGGCGTCGCGCTTCCACTGTAAATAAATGAGCTGTACTGCATTTGTGACGGAACCCGTTCCCGTCAAAACAACGCAAGTGTGAAACCGGCCTACGTCCATGGCCAGCATATCAAAGTTTATGTTCTCTGATATACTGCAGCATTTTATAGTGAAGTGTACCTGGCTGCAATCGCCCAATTGTTCGGGCAGGACATGTTCCCTGTGATATGGATAGGTTTGAGAACTTACTTGTTCTGATGAGCATGTGACACATACTGTATTATTGGCCTGTCTTGTGTATCTTTAGTTAGGATAACAATTGTTGAGTTACCTCTCTGTGATGTACGGCCAGCACTGTATCCGTCACTTCAATGACAGCTTCTGTCCACTGTTCCCTGAGCGTGGTACTGATCATGTCCTCTATTGTATTATTTAAGACATCCATTCCTGCAAGATTAAAATAGATATTTCAGAGTTGGTCCCAGTAGATAGGTTAAACTTACCTGTAGGACTCCATTCACCAAAGTGTTAAGGGTGCTTTTGTGGCGCCCCAGCATCTGGTTGCCACGCTAGTGTTGCCCCTCCAAAGGGTTAATGCTGAGCCTGGAGGTAATTGGGGAAGTCTATTGGCCAGTAAGTGTGGCGCCCTGGACAAGCCAGGGGCCACAGAGAACAACACCAACACACCCCACACTCCCGGTCAGGCACACCGAAGTCAGACAAAACCCTTGTTGCCTTCCTCCAGGGGCTGATGTCCACACCAGAGGGTGGAGCCAGGCGGTTGGCCCCACCCACCGAGGAGTTCACAGTCCTGGAGGCGGGAAAAGTAAGGCAGATGAGTTGAGGAGTGGAGAGAGATGAGTTGAGGAGTGGAGAGAGATCAGTTAGGAGTAGAGTTGAGAGAGGAGTAAAGTGGCAGTTAAGCAGCCTGAAGTTGGTCCAGGCGTGTGGCCTGAACGGATCAGCAAGGTTGGCAGACGGTGGTGACCGTCTGCAGGAGTGGCCTATCGGAGTTTACCGTAAAGACTGTGGACGGGCGGTGGCCCGGCAGTACCGGACCGGTACGCAAAGAGAAGCCAGCACCATCTGGCAGGGGCTTACGGACCCCGGCAAGGCTAGGAGTCGCCATGAATTTGCCAAATTCGTTAGTGAAGGGAACCTCCTGGGTTTCCCAGCAGCCAAGTCCCGACAGAAGGCAACAGTCCAACCGAGAGAGGGAAACACAGCCACCGCCAAGGCTACCGTTCCCAGGGCCAGAGCCTGCGGGCAAAAGGGACTCCTCCGGCCCACATCCAAGCCGGGGAGCGGGTTACCGGTGGGAACCCATTGAAACCGTTACACTACATAGGTGCAGGGAAAGGCAGTCACCATCAACCTGCCGGGAGAAACAACACCGCAGCCGTCTGTGGGACCCGTCCATCCAGCCGTGTGTTTTACCGAGAACTGTGTCCTCATCATTGGCTGAGTGAGTACCCCCATTCCGTGCGGCACAGCGCTGCCCCCGCGACTCTGCACCTCACCAGGCCCCGTAACCCGCCTGCCATCCATCCCTACCCCATCACCGGGCCCCGGGACAACCTACCCCCTACCCACGGAGGTGAGAACTAACATCAAAGCTGCTCCCAGTCATCACTCCCGGGATCCCCGTCCAGAGCAGCGGTGGTGTCACCAATATCACCACAACCGTGGGTGGCGTCACGGACAATAATCAAATCCCCACAATCCAATCCCCACCCTTTTCACTCACGGGCGAGGAGCGCCGCTCGAGTCTCCGGGATCCGGCCCACTGCTCGAGCCACCACCGAGCAGCAGCAACCGCAGCAGCAGCGGCCGGACCCGAGCAGTGGGAGAGCGCGGCGTCCCCTCCTCCGCCCGCGACATAAGTACCAGCATCCAACACCGTTTCTCTAAACCTGGAGTTCCAGGGAGCACTTCCTTAAGCTCTGACCTGAGGGAGGAGTTAGGTAGTCTGTGAGGAAAGTTCAAGGAGAGAGGAGCTGAGTAGTACGGTCTTGTGAGCTGGGGCTAGGTTAGATCAACCCAGGAAAGCAGGAGCCATAGCGAGGCACGGAGAAAAGACGCTAGAGGAGGACAGGTCAGAACCTGTTCGCCTCAGAAGAGCACGCAACAAAACATCAGACGTCGGAGTCTGTGGTTGCCAGGGTGTAAAACCCATCCCCGGTAGCCGAATCCGATGGGCAGGAGGGCTGCAGGTCCCCTGGCCCCATAAAGAACCCGAAGGTCCAGCTGCATCACAGGGGCCCGGTGTGGACTCCAGCAGAGAAGCACCAGAGAGGGCCTGCGCAGCCTACCACACGGGGAAAGGGACGTACCACAAGTCCCAGCAGCAAGAGGGCCAGGATTGCAGGGTCCTATAGAAGCAGAGAAAGAGCAGGGACTAGGCCTCACTACTCGACTGGCCAAGGAGATCACCCCAGGTATTTCCAGGACGGCCGGATCACCCTTACCACCTGTGACGGTCTCCCAGGACTAAACTGTTGCCAAGTAAAAGAAAAGAAGGTAAAGAGACTCCTGTTTGTGTCTGTTCCTTTCACTGCCCTGTCGGCCCTGCACCGCACCATTCACAAAACCATCATAGACTCTTACAAGCACCAACGGTTGCCCCGGGTTACCGCTCCACCTGTGGGGAGCAGAACCATCCCAGCTGCCATTACATCAGCCCCGGAGGCCCTATCCAGCAGCGGCGGCTCCATAGCCGCAATCCACAGGTGGCGTCACGAATATACTTCCATAAACTTAGTTATAATCACCATCCCCAGCAGTTGTCATATTAGTTGACCCCGCCAGGGTCACGGAGCCGGGCCCTGCCACCGCTGACTACCCCCGGACTAGTCCGGCCCGGCACCGGGTGTCCTAAAGCCCTGGGGTGGGCGAGTCACTTTACACGCTCCGACATCCGGTATATCGTCGGGGTCACGTCGTTAGTGACGCACATCCGGCGCCAGTAGCGACATCGCAGCGTGTGACACCAAGAAGCGACGATCAATGATCGCAAAATCGTCCAAAAACGGTGATCGTTGACACATCGCTCCTTTCCTTAATATTGTTGCTTCTGCAGGTACGATGTTGTTTGTCGTTCCTGCGGCATCACACATCGCTATGTGTGACACCGCAGGAACGACAAACATCTCCTTACCTGCGTCCACCGGCTATGAGGAAGGAAGGAGGTGGGCAGGATGTTACCTCCTGCTCATCTCCGCCCCTCCGCTTCTACTGGTCGGCCGCTTAGTGACGTCGCTGTTACGTCGCTGTGACGCCGAACGCACCTCCCCCTTGAAGGAGGGATTGTTCGGCGGTCACAGCGACGTCGCTGACAAGGTACAGTATATTCAACAGAAGTGCAGTATAAGGCTATGTGCGCACTAGAGCTTTTTACCTGCGGATTTACCCGCGGATTTGCCCCGGAAATTTCTTGAGAAATGTCTGCAATCTTTGTGCAGACATTTCCCATGAAATTCAATGAGAAAAAAAAATAGTTGTGCGCACTGTGCGGATTTTTCTCAAGAAAATTTCTTGAGAAAATTTTCTCGAGAAACTTTCTTGAGAAAATGTGCATGTCCATTAATTTCCGCAGGTACCGGGGGTATTCCGGGGGTATTCCGCAGGTAGCAATGATGTGCGGTATACCACCGGAATAGCCGCGATTTACCTGCGGGAATGATCATCGCTGCCTGCGGTTTTGCAGGAAGCGATGTCATTATGCCAGGAAGAGGAAGCGGAGCAGACGTCACAATCCCTGGACGCCGCACAGAAGCACTTCCGTGCGACCTCCAGGTGCCAGTCTGTGTCCTGCTCCAGCATCGCGGCTGCCTGCACTGCAGGGTGTCAGTGTGTGCCCGCAGTGTCAGCAGCCTGTCACGCTGCAGCGCAGGCAGACACTGACACAGGCAGACACTGACACTGCACTGCAGGGTGTCAGTGTCTGCCCGCAGTGTCAGCAGCCTGTCACGCGGCAGCGCAGGCAGACAGTGACATCCTGCAGTGTTGGGAGCCGCGGGGATGACGATCGCTGCTGTCAGGAGGTGAGATCATTACCTGCTGTGACGATCTCCTGCCTCCTGACGTCAGCGCTGTCTATGCCCGTCTCACGAGCGGCCCGAGACTGTCACTAGCGGTGACGTCACGGGCTCTCGCGATACTTCTGACAACGCAGTCAGTGACAGCGCTGACGTCAGCAGTACAGGAGATGATCACAGAAGGTAATGATCTCATCTATGCTCCTGATGGCAGCGCTCGTCATCCCCTGCAGTGACCTGAGCTGACCTATTGATGTTAGCTCAGGTCACTGCATTGCTCTCCCAGCCAATGGGGAACATTCTGTTCTTCATTGACTGGGACAGCGACTATGGTATGGATCGCCGTGGGACCCCCCCCCCCCTATTGGATTACGCCGGACGTGGATTGATTGTTCTTTTCAATAAATTGGTTAAAGAGGCTATGTGGGGAGTGTTTTTTCAAATAAAACTTTTTTTGTTGTCTATTTTTTAATTACTACTGACTGGGTTAGTGATGTCGGGTATCTGATAGACGCCTGACCTCACCAACCCCAGGGCTTGATGCCAGGTGACATTACACATCTGGCATCAACCCCATATATTACCCCGTTTGCCAACGCACCAGGGCGCGGGATGAGCTGGGGCAAAGCGCCAGGATTGGCACGTCTAATGGATGCGCCACTTCTGGGGCGGCTGCGGCCTGCTATTTTTAGGCTGGGGAGTATCCAATAACAGTGGACCTCCCTAGTCTGAGAATATCAGACCCCAGCTGTCCGCTTTACCTTGGCTGGTGATCCAATATGGGGGGGACCGCACGTTTTTTGTTTTAAATTATTTATATAATTTAAAATAACAGCGTGGGGTGCCCACTGTTTTGGATTATCAGCCAAGGTGAAGCTGCCAGCGGTGGTCTGCAGGCTGCAGCCGTCTGCTTTACCCAAGCTGGCTACAAAATATGGGGGGACCTCACGTCGTTTTTGTTTTAATTATTTATTTATTTTATGGCTAAATACAAGGCTAAGCACCCTTTAGTGCCACATGAAAGTCACTAAAGGGTGCCAGCTTAGAAAATGCAGGGAGGTGGAACATTATATAGGTTTTTCTCATCTATCTATCTATCTATCTATCTATCTATCCCTCTATCTATCTATCCATCTATCCCTCTATCTATCTATCTATCTATCTATCTATCCATCTATCCCTCTATCTATCTATCTATCCATCTATCCCTCTATCTATCTATCTATCTATCTATCTATTCATCTATCCATCTATCCCTCTATCTATCTATCTATTCATCTATTCATCTATCTATCTATCCCTCTATCTATCTATCTATTCATCTATCCATCTTTCCCTCTATCCATTATCTGTCTATCGATTATCTTTATTATTTATTGCAGGGACAAACCTGCGGTAAATCCGCGGTAAATCCGCGGTAAATCCGCGGCAAATCCGCATGCGTTTTTGCCGCGGATTTTTCCGCAGGTGCGGAAATCTTCCACTCCCAGAAGTTTCTCAAGAAATTTTCTTGAGAAAATTCACATTTCTAGTGCGCACATAGCCTAATGTAGGATTTCACAAGCCCTGAAGCAGAAGACTGTGCAGAAATAACAAATACTATTGGCAGATAACATTTTATTTTGGGTTTCTTACACACAGGTTTTACCCCCTATTTTACTACAGTATTCCTCATATACACTCATTTTTTTTGTAGGATTCGGTATAAATCAGACTGTATTTCGTATGTACAGAGGAATTCTTACCAAGAACTGCACCTTGTACAGGACTCTGCTGTGTCCATCACTTTCTAGGTTAGCTATAATTTGCAATAACTGAGAAGTGAACATATGTACAGTTAGGTCCAGAAATATTTGGACAGTGACACAATTTTCGCGAGTTGGGCTCTGCATGCCACCACATTGGATTTGAAATGAAACCTCTACAACAGAATTCAAGTGCAGATTGTAACGTTTAATTTGAAGGTTTGAACAAAAATATCTGATAGAATTTGTAGGAATTGTACACATTTCTTTACAAACACTCCACATTTTAGGAGGTCAAAAGTAATTGGACAAATAAATCAAACCCAAACAAAATATTTTTATTTTCAATATTTTGTTGCGAATCCTTTGGAGGCAATCACTGCCTTAAGTCTGGAACCCATGGACATCACCAAACGCTGGGTTTCCTCCTTCTTAATGCTTTGCCAGGCCTTTACAGCCGCAGCCTTCAGGTCTTGCTTGTTTGTGGGTCTTTCCGTCTTAAGTCTGGACTTGAGCAAGTGAAATGCATGCTCAATTGGGTTAAGATCTGGTGATTGACTTGGCCATTGCAGAATGTTCCACTTTTTTGCACTCATGAACTCCTGGGTAGCTTTGGCTGTATGCTTGGGGTCATTGTCCATCTGTACTATGAAGCGCCGTCCGATCAACTTTGCGGCATTTGGCTGAATCTGGGCTGAAAGTATATCCCGGTACACTTCAGAATTCATCCGGCTACTCTTGTCTGCTGTTATGTCATCAATAAACACAAGTGACCCAGTGCCATTGAAAGCCATGCATGCCCATGCCATCACGTTGCCTCCACCATGTTTTACAGAGGATGTGGTGTGCCTTGGATCATGTGCTGTTCCCTTTCTTCTCCAAACTTTTTTCTTCCCATCATTCTGGTACAGGTTGATCTTTGTCTCATCTGTCCATAGAATACTTTTCCAGAACTGAGCTGGCTTCATGAGGTGTTTTTCAGCAAATTTAACTCTGGCCTGTCTATTTTTGGAATTGATGAATGGTTTGCATCTAGATGTGAACCCTTTGTATTTACTTTCATGGAGTCTTCTCTTTACTGTTGACTTAGAGACAGATACACCTACTTCACTGAGAGTGTTCTGGACTTCAGTTGATGTTGTGAACGGGTTCTTCTTCACCAAAGAAAGTATGCGGCGATCATCCACCACTGTTATCATCCGTGGACGCCCAGGCCTTTTTGAGTTCCCAAGCTCACCAGTCAATTCCTTTTTTCTCAGAATGTACCCGACTGTTGATTTTGCTACTCCAAGCATGTCTGCTATCTCTCTGATGGATTTTTTCTTTTTTTTCAGCCTCAGGATGTTCTGCTTCACCTCAATTGAGAGTTCCTTAGACCGCATGTTGTCTGGTCACAGCAACAGCTTCCAAATGCAAAACCACACACCTGTAATCAACCCCAGACCTTTTAACTACTTTATTGATTACAGGTTAATGAGGGAGACGCCTTCAGAGTTAATTGCAGCCCTTAGAGTCCCTTGTCCAATTACTTTTGGTCCCTTGAAAAAGAGGAGGCTATGCATTACAGAGCTATGATTCCTAAACCCTTTCTCCGATTTGGATGTGAAAACTCTCATATTGCAGCTGGGAGTGTGCACTTTCAGCCCATATTATATATATAATTGTATTTCTGAACATGTTTTTGTAAACAGCTAAAATAACAAAACTTGTGTCACTGTCCAAATATTTCTGGCCCTGACTGTATATATACATTTATGTATATATTGTGACAAGGCAACCAGTTATATGGTGAATGACAGGTATGTGCCACGGAAGTGGTGTGATCCTGGGAGTTCTTTCTGGTACATGTAGTACCACATCTTCCTATAGTATTGAATGGGCCAGGATTACGGATGGCTAAGAGATGGGTGGGACTGGTCATCCACATACCCCTTCCTATGCGTGTGTCTGACAGGTCTTAATTAGCTTGTTTGGAACATAGAGTCAGTGAGTGTGGAGCAGTGTATGAGAAGCACTGCATGAGGAACAGCCTCTGAGGGAAAAGGGGCTGCTATTCTCAGGGAGGTCTGAAACCTCTGGAAGAAACCCACCTGAAGGAGCAGAGAGTTGGCTCACATGTGAGTGAGTGAAGGCGTAGGGAGCTCCACTCAGGATACTGGGAAGTATCCAAACCTGAGGGGGCAGACCACAACAAAGACGGATTAGAAATCCGTGTTCCTGGGGAAACGGCCAGCGAGAGGTAACAGGGCTGTTGGACTCAGTGAGAGAGGCACAGAAACATCTATGGTGTTAGCGGACTGGAAGTGACTGAGTGGAGGCTGAGAGAGCTCCATTCACATAAAGTGTATCAGAACTGTGCGGGTCTACCGCGGGACTATAACGGACCTGAAATTTGTCTGTATTTATGTTTTGAGGAGCGGTTTATGGTGTTGTTTTTTTAATAAACTGCTGGACTTTTAAAGGGATTTGTGTTCCTGTGCTACCTCTGAGATGCAGCCAATGGCGTGACCCCATCACAGGCAAACGCTTACAATATATATAAAAAGTATAGAAGACATCACCGATTTTCTAAATAAATATATTTCTAAAGGTGCTGTTTGTCACAATGGTGGGTGTGGACCCACAGCGCCACGGGCCAGGCTTACCCTGGAGAGGCAAGGTGAAGTATCTACAGGGTCTTTACTAAGGTCTCTAATGGTGAGGATAGGCTGGGCTGCCAGCAGATACCAGGTACCATTCCAGGGCAGTCCCCAGAACTATTGCACCTGACCTGAAGGTCAGAGGCTCGTTATCGAGGTACAAGAAATAGAGGCATAGTCAGTCAATCCATGGTCAGGGCAAGCAGCATGGGATCAGAGTACAAAGCTAAGATCAGGAGCTGAGAGGTCAGATTGGATGGTTATATGTCCCGGGTCAATAACTGGAGAGGCAGAACAAACATGCACCCACAAGATTCATAGACAAGGAACTGGGAACCAACAATCAGGCAAAGAGTAGTGGGGGGAGCTGCTTGATTTAGGTCCTGCTAGCATGAGATTGGCCAGGAAACCAAATCTCTGCAAGACACAGTGGAGTCAAATTCCTGCAGAAATCGGCCATGCCTCTGTTTAGCCAGGCGAAGATTCTCTAGCACCATAGCTGACAGTGAGCTTAAGGCAGCACAGGAAGATGATCTGAAGCTGTAAAGGCAGAGTGGTGAATGTAGTGAGCAGGGCGGCACAGTGAAGGTGTGCGAGATGCCTGTGTGACAGTATTGACATTAATTTTTTACCAGATTATGGTAACAACCCATTCAATCCACACAGGCAAAAAATTTAAACCATAGATGTCCAGAAATTTAGTGATGTATAACAATAAGAAATGACACAGGGAAAAAGTATGGAACACATGAAGAAAGAGAGGTGCGAAAAGCCATAGAAAGTCATGACACCAGCTGAAATGTATCAGTAATTAGAAAGCAATCCTGCCACATAGTGAAAAATATCAACTGGTTCAAATGATGGCCTGTAAAAATGTCTCATTAGCAAGGTCACACACAAGAAACGTCTCATAATGGGTAAAACCAGTGAGCTGTCGCAAGACCTTCGCAACCTTATTGTTGCAAAGCATACTGATTGCTGTGATTACAGAACAATTTCTAAGCTAATGAAGGGTCCAGTGAGCACTGTTGGGGCCATAATCCAGAGGTGAAAAGATCATGATTTCATCATAAACCAGCCATAACCAGGTGCTCCCCACAAGATTTCAGACAAAGGAATGAAAAGAGTTATCAGAAGAGTTGTCCAAGAGCCAAGAATGTGGAGAGCTACGGAAAAACCTGGAATCAGCAGCTACAATTGTTGCAAAGAAAATAAGTAATGCACTCAACCTCCATAGTCTATATGCACACTCACCACACAAGACTTTATTGCTGAACAAAAAGCATGTGAAAGCGTGTTTAAAGTTTGCTCAATATCATTTAGACAATCCTGTGAAATACTGGGAGAACAAAGTCTGGTAAGATGAGGCCAATATGTTACTCTTTGGATGCCATTATACACACCATGTTTAAGCTCAAAAGGCACTGCACATCACCCCCAAACATCATGCTAACAGTGAAATTTGGAGGTGGGAACATCATGGTGTGGGTCTGTTTTCCAGCATATGGAATGGGCAAACTTCATACTGAAAAAAGGATGAATGGACAAATATACCGAGACATTGTTGATAAAAATCTCCTACCATTTACCAGGATGATGAAGATGAAATGAGGGTGGATATTTCAGCAAGACAATCATCCCAAACACACAGAAGATAAAGAAATTAAAGCTGCTAGAATGGTCCAGCCAATCACTTGACCTGAATCCAATAGAAAATTTATGGAAGGAACTAAAGATAACAGTTCATAGAAGGAGCCCATGGGACTTTCAGAGTGTTTGTATGGAAGAACGGACTACAATCACACCTTAGCAATGAATGTGACTAGTTTCTCCATACAGTAGGCATCTTAAAGCTGTCATCACCAACAAAGGCTTCTCTACGAAGTATTAAATAAATTTCAGTGTGTTCAATTCTTTTCCCTTCTGTCATTTTTCATTATTACGTATCACTAAATTTATGGACATCTATGGTCTGTCTTCTCATTCTGTGTGGATTGAATGGGTTGTCACCGACATCTGGTGGGAAATTCATGTTAATAGCACCTTTAGAAATATATCTACTTTGTAAAATGGTGATGTGTTCAATAGAAATATATATATATATATATATATATATATATATATATATACATATGTATATATATATATATTACAAGTCAAAAGTTTGGACACCTGTTCACGCAATGGTTTTCCTTGTTCTTATTGGAGTGTGCACATTGTAGGCATCAAGACCACAAATGCACACATGGAAATGGGGAGTAAAGAAGCACATGTGAAACAAGCGAGAATAGGTATAAAACATTAATTGTCTCTAAGTCCTCATCTTTTTACTTCGATGACAGTGTTAGCCCCCAGCCCCTTGAAATTCTGTCAAGCAGCCAGCTTCATCAGAATGGAATGGCTTTTCAACATTTTTGAAGGAGTTCCCAGAAGTGCTGCTGAGCACTTGTTGGCGGCTTTGTCTTCACTTTATGGTCCAACTCATCCACAATCATCTCTATTGAGTTAAGGTCAGGTGATTGTGGAGACCATGTTATCTGGAGCAGCCTTCTATCCTGCTCCTTCTTGGTCTCATAGCACTAAAGGCCCTGTTACACGCGTCGATTTATCATGCGATCGCATGTGCAATCGCACCCGCCCCCATCGTTTGTGCGTCACGGGCAATTTGCTGCCCGTGTCGCACAAAGTCTGTCACCCCTGTCCGGGCCCTGAGGAAGCTGATATGTGCGACGTGAAACGCGCGTTGGATGGCTATTGCTGGTAGTGGGGCACATGAGTGACGATCTTCGCTAATGGGTAAGCGGTTTGTATAGGGCTTTTTCTTATGATATGTTATACATGTACATTTGATTTATGTACTAATTCAGCCCTGTACTAGCACCCTTGTTATTGTGGTTTATGATCGTGCTCCTCTGGCCCACATGCCTTTGGGTGTTTTCCCTTCTATAGCACTTTTAACCCTTTCAGGTTTGTCCTATACTATATGTCATTTTTGTAAGAATAAAAATCTTTTTTATTGCCTTGTAAAAGCTCCTGGTTTCTCTGGTTCTTTATGCTATTTCTGATTTTCTGAATAATGTCTGAGATGTGTGCTTTTTTCAAATGTGTGATATAAAATAAGCTCTGGTTATCTTCCAGGCAGCATCCTCCACATAGCCTAGAAGAGCTCCTTTACATAAAGGAATACAAGGTAACTTATATGCTCATGTTAATAGTTTAGATAGGTCAAATGTGGTGACAAATTCCATTTAATATACATTTTGGAATTCCCAATTTTTTTTTTCTTCTTTGTTTCCATATGCATTCCCTTATGGATTTGTTGCTTTTATTTTGACTGCACTATATTTGCACATTCCAATAAGAGCAAGGAATCAATTCCACAAACTGGTGTCCTTGAAGCCCTCACAGAGCCTTGGTCTCAACATCTTCGAGTGAGAAGGATTTGCACAAGCCTACATCTGCAGAAAATTTGTAGTTGATTCTCTAAGGGGCACTTTGCACACTACGACATTGCAGGTGCGATGTCGGTGGGGTCAAATTGAAACTGACGCACATCCGGCGTCACAGGTGATATCGTAGTGTGTAAAGCCTTTTTGATACGATTAACGAGCGCAAAATCGTCGTAATCGTATCATCGGTGTAGCGTCGGTCATTTCCATAATTTGGAAATGACCGATGTTACGATGTTGTTCCTTGTTCCAGCAGCATCACACATCGCTGTGTGTGAAGCCGCAGAAGCGAGGAACATCTCCTACCTGCGTCCTGCAGCTCACGCCAGCTATGCGGAAGGAAGGAGGTGGGCTTCTGTTGGCTGCCTGCCGCGTGATGTCGCTATGACGCCGCACGACCCGCCCCCTTAATAAGGAGCGACGTCGCAGGGCAGGTGAGTGCATGTGAAGCTGCTGTAGCGATAATGTTCGCTACGCCAGCTATCACCATGATATCGCAGCTGCGACGGGGGCGAGGACTATCGCGCTCGGTATCGCAAGCATCGGCTTGCGATGTCGTAGTGTGCAAAGTGCCCCTAAGATGTTTGGAACAATCTTCTTGCTGAACTTCTCAAAAACTGTGTCTAAGTATAACTAAAAGAATTCATGCTTTGATACTATTTTGAAGGCAAAGGGCAGTCACACTAAATATTGATATGATGTCAAGAGGTGGTTCACTACTTATTTTTCCAAGCCACATCAATATAAGGTTGAGAAACAAGGTTTCTCTCAAATACCTTGTGTTGGCAATAGTGTCTGTGAGCAGCGCTATTGTGGTCTACTCATCCCCTTCCTATGACCCCCCAGGTTCCGTGATCTCTGATGTCCGGTGATGTCACGCCAACTTCCAGTTGACCTGACATCACGGCGGCTGCCCTAGTCTCTCTGTGTGACTAGGCTTTAGGCAGTGTTTCACCACTCGTCACAGTCTAGCATCGCTCCTGCTTGCGCCACTCTGCAGTGAAGGAGAGAGCAGGGAGATACTGGGCTATGATGCTGGGCTGTGATGAGTGGTGAAACGCTGCCCACAGCCTAATCACTCAGGAAGACTGGGGCCTGCCTCGGTGGTGTCAGGTCAACTGGAAGTTGACGTGACATCACCGTACATTAGATGTCACTGAGCCCAGGGGTAACGAGAAGGGGGTGAGCAAACTGCAATAGCGCTGCTCACAGGCACTATTGCCAACACAAGGTATTTGAGAGAAGCCTTGTTTCTCAACATTATATCAATGTGGCTTGGAAAAGAAGGGAATTTTGTTTACTTACCGTAAATTCCTTTTCTTCTAGCTCCAATTGGGAGACCCAGACAATTGGGTGTATAGCTATTGCCTCTGGAGGCCACACAAAGTATTACACTTAAAAGTGTAAGGCCCCTCCCCTTCTGGCTATACACCCCCAGTGGGATCACTGGCTCACCAGTTTTAGTGCCAAAGCAAGAAGGAGGAAAGCCAATAACTGGTTTAAAGACCAATTTAATCCGAGGAAACATCGGAGAACTGAACCATACCACATGAACAACATGTGTATTCGAAAAAAACAGAAAAACCCAGAGAAAACAGGGCGGGTGCTGGGTCTCCCAATTGGAGCTAGAAGAAAAGGAATTTACGGTAAGTAAACAAAATTCCCTTCTTCTTTTTCGCTCCTAATTGGGAGACCCAGACAATTGGGACGTCCAAAAGCAGTCCCTGGGTGGGTAAAAGAATACCTCGTGATAGGGCCGTCAAACAGCCCTTTCCTACAGGTGGGCAATTGCCGCCTGAAGGACTTATCTACCTAGGCTGGCGTCTGCCGAAGCGTAGGTATGCACCTGAAAATGCTTGGTAAAAGTATGCAGACCCAATCAGGTAGGTGCCTGACACACCTGCTGAGCCGTAGCCTGGTGCCGTAATGTCCAGGATGCACCCACGGCTCTGATAGAATGGGCCTTCGGCCTTGAGAGAACCAGAAGCCCAGTAGAACTGTAGGTTTCAAGAATTGGTTCCTCGATCCCCCGAGCAAGGGTGGATTTGGAAGCTTGCGACTGTTTACGCCGACCAGCGACAAGGACAAAGAGTGCATCCGGGTGGCGCAGGAGCGCCATGCGGGAAGTAGAACCTGAGTGCTCTCACCAGAACCAACAGATGCAAATCTTTCTGAAATTGGTGGACTGGACGAGGACACAAAGAAGGTGAGGTGATATCCTGATTGATATGAAAGTGGGATACCACCTTAGGGAGAAATTCCGGAACCGGACGCAGAACTACCCTGTCCTGGTGAAGGACCAGGAAGGGAGTTTGTATGAGAGCGTTGCTAGCTCGGACACTGTCCTAAGAGACGAGACCGTTACTAGAAGGCCACTTCCCGTGAAAAGCGGGAAGGGAGACATCTTTCAAAGGCTCGAAAGGCGGCATCTGGAGAGCAATTAGAACCTTGTTCAGATCTCAGGGCTCTAACGGCCGCTTGTACGGAGTGCTGAGAAGACAAACTCCCCGTAGGAACGTGCGTACCTGAGGAAGTCGTCGTTTCTGAAAAATACAGATAGCGCTGAGACTTGTCCCTAAAGGGAACTGAGCGACAACCCATTTTCCTACCTAGATTGCAGGAAGGAAGGAAACATAGACGATGCAACCGGCCAGGGAGAAACACCCTGCGCCGAGCACCGAGATAAGAATATCTTCCACGTCCTGTTCAAATGGAAGAATGGCCCTTGAGACAGCCAGTCTGATTGGTCTGGTAGTGCCCCCGGTTAGCCTACCGTGAGGCACCACAGAACCGAGTACCACAACATCCTCGGCCAATCTGTAGCGACGAGGATGGCGCGGCCGCAGTCGGTCTTGATCTAGCGCAGTACTCTGGGCAACAATGCCAGAGGTGGCACCTAAGGTAGCTGGAACTGCGACCAATGCTGAACTAAGGCGTTTGCCGCCAGAGCTCGATGATTGTGAAACCGTGCCATGAAGCTGGCACATTGTTGTTGTGCCGTGACGCCATTAGATCGACGTCCGGCCTCTGTCAGCGGCGCCAGATCTCCTGAAACCCGTCCGGGTGAGGAGACCATCCTCTTTCGGCCACACCTCAGCGACTTAGGAAGTCAGCTTCCTAGTTTCCACACTTGGGATGTGAATTGTGGATATGGTGGATGCCGTGTCTTCCACCCACATCAGAACCTGCCGGACTTCCTGGAAGGCTTGCCGGTTGCGCGTTCTTCCTTGGTGGTTGATGTATGCCACCGCTGTGGAGCTGTCCGACTGAAGTCGGATATGCTTGCTTTCCAGCCGCTGTTGGAAGGTTTGTAGGGCAAGATACACTGCTCTGTGTTCAAGAACATTGATCTGAAGGGTGGACTCTTGCTGAGTCCACGTACCCTGAGCGCTGTAGTGGAGAGAAACTGCTCCCCACCCTGATAGACTCGCGTCTGTCGTAACTATCGCCCAGGATGGGGATAGGAAGGACCTTCTTTTTTAACCAAGAGGTGGGAAGAAGCCACCACCGTAGAGATTCCTTGGCCGCCTGAGAAAGAACGACGACTCTGTTGAGGGACGTCGACTCCTCGTCCCATTGGCGGAGAATGTCCCATTGTAGTGGACGCAGTAAAACTGCGCGAAAGGAACTGCCTCCATTGCTACCATCTTACGTAGGAAGTGCATGAGGCGTCTCAATGTGTGCGACTGGTTCTTAAAGAAGAGCTTGCAGCCCGTAGTGAATGCTGTTTGTCTAGCGGAAGCTTCACTATCGCTGAGAGAGTAAGAAACTCTATGCCTAGATATGTTATCGATAGGGTCGGGGTCGGATCTGACTTTGAAAAGTTGATGATCCACCCAAAACTTTAGAGAGTCTCCAGCGCAACGTTCGGGCAGTGTTGGCATGTTTCCCAAGAGAGTGCCTTGACAAGTAGATCGTCTAAATACGGGATCACAGAGTGACTCTGAGAGTGCAGGACTGTGACTACTGCTGCCCTGACCTTGGCGAAGACCAGTGGGACTGTCGCTAGCCGGAAGGTAGAGCTACGAACAGAAGGTGTTCGTCTCCTATAACGAAGCGTAGACACGCTAGTGCTCTGGATCAATCGGCACGTGTGGATAAGCATCCTTGATGCCTAATGATGCTAGGAAATATCCTTGGGACCTTGAGGCGGAGTGATTCCATCCGGAACCGCCTGGTGTCCACGAGCTTGCTGAGCATTTTTAGATCCAGAACGGGATGGAACGGCCCGTTGTTATAGGTACCGCAAAGAATTTGGGGTAAAAACCGTGACCTTGTTCCTGAAGAGGAACGGGGGTCATCACTCTTTCTGCCTATAGAGTGCACCCTGTTTGCAGAAGAGCAGCGGCTCGGCCGGGAGGTGGAGAAATTCTGAAGAATCGAGTTGGAGGACGAGAAGTGAGCTCTATCCTGTACCCGTGAGACAGAATGTCTCACACTCAATGGTCATTGACCTATGGCAGCTAAATATCGCCAAGGCGGGAGAGCCTGCTACCGACCGAGGCCGCAAGTCATGAGGAAGCCGCCTTGGAAGCGGGTTTTCAGACTGTCGATTTTTTGGGCGTGACTGAGCCCGCTAAGAACCTGAGCTCCTCTGATCCTTTTGAGTCCACATTGGACGAGGAAAAATGGGATCTGCCCGAGCCTCGAAAAGGCCGAAAACCCCGACTGCCTCTTGCTCTGTTGGGGTTTGTTGTGTCCGGGCTGAGGAAAGGATGAATCCTTACCCCTGGACTGTTTAATGGTTACATTCACCAAACAGTCGGTCAGCAGAAAAAGGCAACTGGTAGGCAACCTTTTTTGGAAGCAGAATCTGCCTTCCATTCACTTAACGAGCAGACCAGGCTCTGCTTAAAAACACGGAGTAGCGGAGGCTACCGCCGCACGGTTCGCAGAGTCCAGGACAATCTGAATCGCGTAAGAAGCAAATGCAGACATTTGAGAGGTTAAGGATGCCACCTGCGGCACAGATGTACGTGTAACCGTGTCAATCTGTGTAAGACAAGCTGAAATAGCTTGGAGTGCCCCAAGGGAGAGAATGCCGGAGCCAACAGCAGTTCCATCTCCCACTGCAACTATGGATCTAGCTACAAGCCTGGAGATTGGAGGATGCCGCTTGAGACACTGGGTCCAGTCCCTGACCAAGTCAGGGGACAGGGATAACGTGTATCCTAAGCCGTTTGGAGAAGCGCATATCTGGATAAGCGTGGTGTTCCTGGACTGCCTCTCTGAAGGCAGAGTGGTCCAGAAAAATACGTGAAGCTGACTCCTCCACTGGAGGAGCTGTGAGAAATAACCCACATTCTATAGATGGACGCTATAAGATTATTTACTATGGCGTCACGATCAGGTGTATCCAGATTGAGAGCGGTCTCAGGATCAGAATCCTGAGCCGCTACTTCCGCCTCATTACACAGCGAGTCCTTCTGCTAGGACCCTGATGAAACCGAGGCCGCTCATAGTGAGCCCGCTTAGGCTGTCTGGGACTGACGTCCGTGCAGAGCCGTGACTCTGGGATGCGTGTGACATTCCCGGAGCTGTTAGTTGTTCACACTGAGGGGGGCCATGGATCAATGATTCAACAGTGCCCATATTGTGAGAGACATGTCCGGACTGCTAGGCTTCTAGTATCATAGCCATAGTCTCAGAAAAACTGTCAGTAAATACTGCAGACACCGTCCTCATCCCCTGGCCATTAGTGCATACAATGGGAGTCTATGTAACCTGCCGGCCGTATAGCCGTACATGCTGTACCAGCTGTATAGAAAAACATGTGGTTCTGCACCTTTGTTTTACACAGAGAATATGCTGATAAGTCCTCCGCATAATCCAGGAGGGTATATACAACGTGCGACCAAACAGTGCAATGTATATAGTACAAGCATATCTATAAGTGCACTTCTGCACTAGTGGGGTTAGCACCACAGGTGCTGCTTAACGCCTGTTGCAGCGATTGTGTGACTATCAGAATGCCAGGGTCTTCCACACTTGTCTCTGTATCGTACAGAAACTGACACTAATGGCTGCCGGCGTCCTTGTAGAGAAGGAAGCCGTGGGCGTGCCTGAGAAAGTGCGGGAATCCGGATTCACAGTGCACACAGTGAGAGGGGTGGAGTATGCAAAACATACTCCAGCTCTCAGCGCTGCTGTGCTATGCAGCGTCACGCCCCTACCCTGACTGTCAGGGCTGTGGGCGGTAACGAAGGGAGACTAGGCCCAGAAGCCGGGGACTCGAGTTAACAGCGCGGCCGCCGTAAAAGCGCGGGCCGCGCTGAAGTCCCCGGCGCACCACAAGTGCCAGCCGCGCCGCAGTCCCAGCGGCCGGCGCGACCGATTCCTAGAAGTGGCCAGCGTCCCGCCCCTCTCCTGACTGGCAGGTCTGGGGGCGGGAACGAACGGAAGCAGGCCGCAAAAGCCGGGGACTCTAGTTATCAGCGCGGCCGCCGTAAAAGCGCGGGCCGCGCTGAAGTCCCCGGCGCACCACAAGTGCCAGCCGCGCCGCAGTCCCAGCGGCCGGCGCGACCGATGCCTAGAAGTGGCCAGCGTCCCGCCCCTCTCCTGACTGGCAGGTCTGGGGGCGGGAACGAACGGAAGCAGGCCGCAAAAGCCGGGGACTCTAGTTATCAGCGCGGCCGCCGTAAAAGCGCAGGCCGCGCTGAAGTCCCCGGCGCACTACAAGTGCCAGCCGCGCCGCAGTCCCAGCGGCCGGCGCGACCAATTCCCATAAGTGAGCCTGCTTCAGCGAAGCTGAATGAGGCCATGGCACAGGCGCCGCAGCGCTGATGTCCCCCGGCGCACTACAACACCCAGCATGCTGCGGTGTGAGCGCCAAATGCACGGGGACACAGAGTACCTTGAGGAAGCAGGGCCATGTCCCTGATGTACTCCGCTCCATCCAGCATCTTCTCCAGGGGCTGCAGATGGAGCACGGTCTCAGTGCCTGGAGACCGGTAAATCCCACTTCACCCAGAGCCCTGTAAAAAGGGATGGGGAAGGAATCAGCATGTGGGCTCCTGCCGCCGTACCCGCAATGGGTACCTCAACCTTACAAACACCTCCGACATACAGTGGGGTGAGAAGGGAGCATGCTGGGGACACTATATGTGTCCTCTTTTCTTCCATCCGACATAGTCAGCAGCTGCTGCTGACTAAAAAGTGGAGCTATGCGTGGATGTGTTGCCTCCTTCGCACAAAGCACAAAACTGGTGAGCCAGTGATCCCACTGGGGGTGTATAGCCAGAAGGGGAGGGGCCTTACACTTTTAAGTGTAATACTTTGTGTGGCCTCCAGAGGCAATAGCTATACACCCAATTGTCTGGGTCTCCCAATTAGGAGCGAAAAAGAAATAAGTAGTGCACCACCTCTTTAGGCTTTTCTGTTGTTCATTCACTTTGCAATTTGGTAATCTATTTTTTAATGCATTCTTGCTTTACAGCATTTTTTCCCACACCTGCCTAAAACTGTCTAAGCACAACTTAAAACCAATAGCTATTATCTCCACTTCATGCACCGAAGATCTTATACATGGCATATATCCTTATTAACAAAATAAAATGTCAGCCTCAATTGTAATATCCTAACCACTGTGGTGGAAAAGAAAAGCTGTGTCAGCCATAACTCACCCATTGGTTTAGAGACGGGCAGGCTGCCGAGGTACAGCACTTCATATTTCTGGATGGACTCCCGCACGGTATCCAGAATATCAACTAGAACAACGAGAGACCTCAAATGACCATCATTACAGAAGGTACAACACAGAATTACAAATCATCTACTACGCGTTTCTCTGTTCTGGCTTCCATTACAATATAATGTGCAGACAGATAAGACAAAATGTTTTGTTTATTTTAAAAAAATGTCGCGTTAATTTTCGGGCTACTTTCCAGTTGCCACAAGGGAGAAACAATGAGAAGAAAGTGTATTATCAATTTAGTTTATCCATTGACACTTTGAAGATTAATCCAGCCACATGCTTGGTGCAATGTATTGCAATATTTTTATTTTATGTTTATATTGCAGATAAACAAACATTCTTTAGAAATTCACAAAAATGCTGGAAAAACACAATTAAATAAGTGCTACTATGGCGCTAACATTTCCTCTTAAGGGAGCCTGTCTGGTCTCCCAATACGGTTCCGAGCAGCCTACAAGTGGGTTTACACCACCCAACTTACTGCATTAATCGACTACTGATCGGCGGTCATTTATAAGCCTAGAGGCAGACTTCATTTCCTTTGCACAAGGCAATACAGTAGATTGTTCAGTAAGAAAAGAAAGCCATTTTTCTTGGCAGCAGAGGTCATGTGTACACACGGCAATGTGCTGCCAAAAACAATGATTTCTCCTGATGAACAAATGTTCTCTCTTTGACTGTGTTTGCCTGAAAATAAACCCTACCCTAAAATAAGCCCTAGCATGATTTTATAGGATTTTTGGAGTATGCTTGAAATATAAGCCCTACTCCAAAAATAAACCCTAGTTACAGTTAGGGGCAGAATTAGGGGGAATCAACTACGCAATTTCTCTCTAAAGTCCGCTTTACACGCAAAGACATCGCTAACGAGATGTCGTTGGGGTCATGGAATTCGTGACGCACATCCAGCCTCGTTGTAACGACGCTGTTGCGTGTGACACGTACGAGCAACTGCTAATGATCAAAAATACTCACCTAATCGTTGATCGTTGACACGTCGTTCTAATCCCAAATATCGTTGCTGCTTTTGGACGCAGGTTGTTCGTCGTTCCTGAGGCAGCACACATAGCTACGTGTGACACCCCAGGAATGACGAACAGCACAGTACCTGTGTCCTCCGGCAATGAGGTGGGTGTGTCTTTCATGCGGCTGCTCTCCGCCCCTCTGCTTCTATTGGATGCCTGCTGTGTGACATCACTGTGACGCCGCACAAACCGCCCCCTTAGAAAAGAGGCTGTTCGCCGGCCACAGCGACGTCACAGGGAAGGTAATTCCATGTGACGGGTACTAGCGATATTGTGCGCCACGGGCAGCGATTTGCCCGTGATGCACAAACGACGGGGGCGGTTGTGATTGGCAGCGACATCGCTAGCGATGTCGCTGCATGTAAAGTGGCCTTTAGGAACCCCAGCAGTTGTATTCCAAGGTTAAGATTATTTAGGGACCTTTGATCACTTCACACTCTTGTGACATGATGTAATCAAAGGTTTCTTCATTGCAGGAATCGAAAACAATTGAACAGGACACAGGCTGGTATGCAGGACTGGCATTAAGGGGAAGAGAGAGCAGGTAGTTTCATATGGCTTTTGTCATGGGGTCCTTGTCCGATATCACACAATCAACAGAGCGGGAGATGGATGAACAATCCAAAGAATATTTATTTCAAGAAAAATCAGACGGTCCATAAAATAATCCACCACACAGAGGGTAAAATAGTTCAGTAATGGGATAAATGTCCCAGGGATCAGTCACAATCCTCCAGTAGTCCTTTTCCAGTGAAATCGAGGTTTCTCACAGTCTCTCTAGGGTGTTAGCTTCTCCCTCAAAGGATCAATCTTACTATTTCTCTCTTGCCTTTCTCAGCTAGAATGAATAATCCCCCAGGTAAGCAGAGAGTTTAGGTGGATCCCAGGCCTCCCTCCTCCATATTTAGGGACAAAAGCCAGGCAGGGGGTGATTAACCTGCAAATAAGACAATGTACACACAGGGAATACACAGAATGGACAGAGCACCACGCCTAAAATACGAACCTACACAAAATTATACACAACCTCCCATATTCCACCATCACAGCCCCCATTCTTCTAGGGGCCCCAGTGTTTATATCCTGATGATAAGACTGCTTCAGGACCTTTTGTGACATTATGTCATGTGACTAGGTTAACACCAAAAGGTTTCCCCAAAAAAGCAGCAAAAAAACAGCTGCATTTTTTTTATTTTCATTGCTTTCAATGGTGAAAAAGCAGCAAAAAAGCTGAAACAATTGACATGCTGCTTCTTTTAACTACGCAGCAAAAATACTGCAGTTTTCCATTTCAGTCAGAAGCAAAAAAAAAGCAAGTGTGTGTGTGCATGAAATTTCTGGAATTTCATAGGTTTTGCAGGTACTATAAAAAGCTAATTTTTATTAGCATGTATTTCAATAAAATAAAACAGAAAATTCAAAAAGGGGCAAAAATGCCCTGTATGAAGATAGTCTAAAGCCGGCATCACACGCGCTGATATGTCGTGCGATCGCATGAGCGATTGCACCCGCCCCCGTCATTTGTGCGTCACGAGCAATTAGTTGCCCGTGGTGCACAAAGTCATTTACCCCCCCTCACATTACTTACCTCCCGGACGACGTCGCTGTGGGCGGCGAACATCAACTTCCTGAAGGGTGAGGGACGTTCGGCGTCACAGCAACGTCACACAGCGGCCGGCCAATAGAAGCGGAGGGGCGGAGATGAGCGGGACGTAAACATCCTGCCCACCTCCTTCCTTCTGCATAGCCGGCGGGATGCAGGTAAGCTGTGTTCGTTGTTCCCGGGGTGTTACACGCAGCGATGTGTGCTGCCCTGGGTACGATTTTGAAAATGAGTGACATGTCAACGAGCAACGATAAGGTGAGTATTTTTGCTTGTTCACCATCGCTCGTAGCTGTCACACGCTATGATATATCAAACGATGCTGGATGTGCGTCACTTACGACGTGGACCTGTTGACATATCGCCCGATATATCGTATCGTGTGACACCGGCTTAAGGGTGAATGTGCAGAGAAATTAAGATTCTTTAAAAGCCCAACAGTGCAAAATTTGTAATGAAGCTCAATTCCGAAAATAATTTTTTAAGAGAAGACACTCTGCGTATAGAACGCAGCACATCCAGATCTTGGGCACAGACCCTAAGGTATTTGAATTTTTTTTTTTTATAATTCTTTATTTAACCGAAAAACATGGGAATACATCAATCCAGAACAGTAGCATAACAATTTACGACCATTGTACATTGTCACCCATCAGGCTAACTGTAACTGATAACTACCACACTTTGACTCCTCCATGTTTACCTGGGAATTTTCAAGTATAGAGATTCTGTAGAGAATTAAGGAGAGAGAGAGAAAGAAGCAAGAGAGCAGAAGAAAGTAGACCATAGACGAATAGGAGGGAGCACACAAAAAGGGGGGGAGGAAGGGGGGGGTAAAGAGCAGAACATAAGGGAACAAACAGCCACTAGGCAGAGATCCATCATCTCAGAACACCACTGTCTAACGGCAGAAGAAGACCCCCTCAGTCAGGGGGGATCCAGGTACCGTATTCCTTGGAGAATTTAAATTCGATGCAGGGAAACCAAGTCCTGTGAAAAGCCTCCTGTCTGTCGTGGAGAGACGCCGTCAGGTCCTCCATATGCAGCAATTCATTCACCCTGTTCGCCCACATTGATAGTGTCGGCGGAGTGGGGGATCTCCATCTCAGGGGGATGCACGTCCTGGTGGCTATCACCAGGAAGCTTAATAGAGACCCCTTATAAGCACGGACAGAGGAGTCGGGCAGTTGAAGCAAGAAGAGCTCCGGGCCCAGGGTCTGCACGTGTCCAACCACATGCCCGATCACCCCCCGCACCTTTCCCAAAACCGCTGCAACTCCGGGCATGCCCAGAATATGTGCAGGAAGTCACCTTCCCCAGTCCCACATCTCCAACAACTGGAGTCTACACCTGGGAACATCCTGTGGAGTTTCGTCGGGACCCTATACCATCGAGAGATACATTTATAGTTGGCCTCTTGGAGTTTGGAGCTAACTGATGTTTTGTGGGCGAGTAACAGCACTTTATTTCTTTGCGAAGTCGAGAGGGTGAGGCCCAGGTCTGACTCCCAATGCAAGAGAAACCCCTGTGGGGACAGGTCTGTAGAGTTGCATAGCATGGAGTGTGAAATGGCCAGGGAGTGTCGGAGAGACCCCCTTTCCATACACAGCTTCTCAAAGTCGGGGAGGGGTCTGTCAAACTGACTATGGACCGGTAGAGTAACGAGAAAGTGTCGCAGTTGTAAGGAATGCCATGGGCCCAGGGGTCCAGGGACCCGGAAGCTCCGAAGTTCCTCTATTGTTGGCCAATGCCCCCAACTCCGATGTGTTGAGCGCAGAATCTATTCCGCGAGATCCAGAGGCGAAACATCGGGTCAGAGAGACCCGGCGAAAAATTCGGGCCGCCAATGATCGGAGAAAGGGGAGAGGGCAAGGGCAGTAGGGCTCTCCGGACCACCTCCTGGGAACAACAAGATAGCGTAGCACCAATCGTAGGATGGGATTTGAGTTCTGTGCCCACAGGGGGAAGTGCCCAGGGAAGCCCCGCCAATGGCATGTCAGTAAAGCTCTGCTCCACCTGAACCCAAGCCTTGGCTTTAGAATGGCGACACCAGTCCACCACCCTGGCCATGTGTGTGGCAATGTAATACGTCTTGAGGTCCGGGAGACCCAGCCCCCCCGAGCCCTAGGTCTACACAACAACGACCGTGCCAGTCTCGCCCGCTTGTTTGCCCATAGGAACTTCGTTTGTAGAGAGGAAACTTCTCTAAAGAATGGCCTGGGGATCCCTATGGGTAGGGTCTGAAGGAGGTACAAGAGTCTCGGAAAAATGTTCATCTTAAAAATCGCGGCCCGTCCGAACCACGTGAAAGTGCCTTTTGACCAGGTTTACAGTCTTCTTTAATTTTTTGGAGCAGAGGGGTAAAGTTCAACTGGAAAAGGGAGCTCACGTCGGCCGACAATTTAAGTCCCAAGTATCGCAGGTACTGAGGAGCCCACTGAATATCAGAGGCTCCCCGCAGCTGCAAAACTACCTCCGCGGGGAGGTTAACGCCCAGAGCCTCCGATTTAGACAAGTTGACCTTGAAGTTGGAGAGGAGGGAGTAACGATTAAATTCCTGCATTAGCACTGGGAGTGATTCGGCTGGGTCAGCGATAAAAAATAATAGATCATCCGCAAAGGCTGCTATCTTATGAGTCGCTCCCCCGATCTCCGGTCCCTTAATGCTAGTGTTCATCCGAATGTGTCGCAGTAGGGACTCTAATGTGAGTATGAATATCATTGGGGAAAGCGGACAACCCTGCCGGGTGCCATTGGTAATCGGAAAACTCTCTGAAAGCACTCCATTAACCCGAACACGAGCCGATGGTGCACTATATAGAGAACCTATCCAACTTAGCATGTTTCCCCCCAGCCCTAGGAAAGCAAGGACACCATCCAGGAACGTCCAGCTGACCCGGTCGAACGCCTTCTCGGCGTCTGTCGACAACAACATGAGAGATCCACCATCAGACCTGGCCCTATGAATCAGGTTTATGGCCCTCGTGGTGTTATCCCTAGCCTCCCTGCCCAGCATGAACCCGGCCTGGTCAGAATGGACTATACCCCCTAGCAGTGGGGACAGTCGCTCGGCCAGAATCTTAGCAAACAACTTTAGGTCCACATTGAGCAGGGAGATCGGGCGATAGTTGACACAAGTGGAGGAATCCCTCCCCTCTTTAGGAATAACCACAATGGTAGCAGCAAGGGCATCTCTTGGTAAAGGTGGGGATGGACACGATGGGATGTTGTTGAAGGCTGCTAGAAAATGGGGGGTCAATATAGGACCTAGCTTCTTGTAATAGGCCACCGGGAGCCCATCCCAAAGGGGAATTCTTAAGGGCCGCAGCTAGCTCCGCCTCAGAAATCGGTGCCTCCAGTGCCTTTACATCTTCCGGTTTAAGCCTCGGGAGTCCTGAGGATCTTAAATAATCCTGGATTCTTTCCCTGGCTGTCTCCCTATCGTCCTCTGTCGAGTTGTTGTCAATCGAATACAGGGCTGAGTAAAAGTCCCTAAATGCAGCAGCAATGTCAGCCGGAAGTGAGGCTCCCTCCCCAGATTGTTTCCGTATATGTGGTATAAACCCCTTCAACCTTTGCATCTGCAACGCCCTTGCTAGAGTCCTGCTATTTTTGTTTCCGAATTCATAAAAATGCCTTCGGCATCTTGCTAGTGAGGCTTTAGCTTTGTTGGAAAGTAGCGATTTCAACTTTTCTCTTTTCTGAAAGAGAAGGGTTTTGGTCTCATCATCTAGTCGGTCTTTGTGAATCCTCTCCAACGCGTGTATGTCTGCCAATAGCGACTCGATTTCCGCGTTTCTCTCCCGTTTCAACCGAGCGCCTGTCAGGTTTCCGGGTTTTCCAGTCCTCTTTTGAAAGAGCTTGCCCTCGGTTAACATGGAGTTTTATGTTCTGTTGCCCTACTTCCTGTCCAGCTGCTTAAAAGGCCGCCTCTAAGCCTAGTCCAGTGCCTGAGTATACTGCTTGCTGTGTGCTCCTGCTTTACTGCTGCTGCTACTTGATTACCTTTGGATCCTCCTGAAAATCTACCGACCGACTCTGGACCACACCCGGTTTCTTCAAACTGTGCCCGGACTCCGTCTGCCGTCGTTGGTCAGCACGTCTGCCCGGTTTCTTCCGGTTCATAACCATTCTGGACTTTCATCCCGTACGGACACTTCTGGACTTTACCGCTTGCCCCTTGTGTCCCGGCTGTGGCGCATTTAGGCCTTCCGGGGTTGATTGCCGGACAGTCCCTGTATAGGGGTTCGCTCTGGTGGTCTCCCTGGGGGAGTCCGGTGCGTGGCCCCGGGAATCCCCTTCGCTCCGTTTCGGAAAGGTATTTTCATGTGTTTGTTATACTGTGTATTTCCGTTGTGTATCTACCGTGGTTACATATCATAAACATCTTGTACCACAAACTCGTCTCTGGCTGTCATTGCCCTAACGCTATCGAAATCCTCAAAACATACAATAGTATTACATTATACTCAGGCCACAAGAGGATTTCGCTGGGGCAATGACTGAGACACGAGGAGTAGATCAGCTCTTTTCTATGATTAACTCCTTGCAGCAGGAGATGGAGGTGGTGCAGACTAAACTTAGAGATATGGAGGCACAGCTGGGCCATGATCACCAGGTACTGGGTCCGGCTATACAGGACTTGCAAGTCAGAGTGGAGGCTCAGGAAGCCGGCCCCACTACGTCCGTATCAGCTGCCGGTATGCCTAGGTTACCCCCATTCCGTTTCAATGGTGACCGTAGTCAGTTTCGTGGATTTGTGAACCAATGTATACTGTTTTTTGATGTACATTCTGATTATTACCGTTCTGACCGGTCCAAAGTGTTATGTATAATTATGTTATTAACCTCACGAGCACTGGCTTGGGCTAATCCTATGATAGAGAACCGGGACATCCGTTTAAATCACCTAGATGATTTTCTGACCGCAATGGCGCAGATGTTTGATGATCCGAATCGCCGTGCTACCGCTGAATCGGCTCTCCTTTCCTTACGTCAGGGAAAGCGTTCTGTAGTTGAATACGCCACTGAGTTCAAGAGGTTAGTGGTAGACACCGACTGGGGAAACAATGCATTATTGTCTGTCTTCAGAAAGGGTTTGTCCGGTACCATCAAGGACGAGTTAGCTCGTTCTGAATCTCCAGGGGATTTTGAACTGTTTCTCCAGCACTGTGTGCGTATTGATACCCGCTTGACGGAACGTAGACAGGAAAAATGGGCAGCTGTAAACCGTGTAAACAACTTTGCATTTCCTTCCAGAGAACCCGCTCTCAGGACGCCACGGGAGGCCGAGGACGTTCCTATGCAAGTGGACTCTCTGCAAAAGCGAGAGACCAATGAACGTCGCGAACACCGGCTCCGTGAGCGTCTGTGTTTCTATTGCGGTCAATCGGACCATTTTTTGATCGACTGCCCGAAACGTCCGAATCGCCCAAATAAGGTATTGGCAGCCATGGCAGAGTGTGACAACACGGACGCAGAGTCCGATATCTCTGAGGCAAGTGGACACTTGGATGCGGTATTTCCCTTGACTGTAATGTCAACCTCACCGAAGGACTCGGAAGGGAAATATACCCATTGCTCGCTCCCCATTCAGATCCGGTGGGAGGGACAGCTAATACCTACCTCTGCAATGATAGATTCTGGGGCAGGGGGAAATTTCATGGACTCCTCTTTTGCCAGGAAACACGGTATCCGGACTCAGCAAAGAGCCTCACCGGTTACCATGGAGACGGTAGACGGATCTCCGTTAATCTCTGGACCAGTTGATCGGGAAACCGTACCGCTAGAATGCGTCATGAAGCCAGGTCAGCAGGAGACCCTTGTTTTCATGCTAATTTCTTCTCCTCATTTTCCGATTATTTTAGGTATTCCGTGGCTACGGTCTACAAATCCGGTCATCGATTGGGAAACTAAGGAAATATCCTTCCCACCGCAGAGTATTCCGACCATTAGTCCAACTGTTCCGGTTCCAGTAACACCGAATGCGGAGGGCACTGTACAGGTACCTGTTCTACCCCCGGTGTATAACGACTTTGCGGACATATGCGACAAAAGAAAAGCCGATCGGCTTCCCCCGCATAGACCGTATGATTGCCCCATAGACTTACTCCCAGGGGCGGAGATCCCGTTTGGTCATGTCTACCCGTTGGCGGCACCTGAGCTAGAAGCACTAAAAAACTACATTGATGAAAGTCTAGCTAAGGGATTTATTCGTCCGTCTACCTCACCAGCAGGGGCACCCATCTTTTTTGTGAAAAAGAAAGAGGGGACTCTAAGACCCTGTATTGACTACCGGGAACTGAATAAAATAACCATCCGGAACCGGTATCCGTTACCATTGATTCCTGAGCTATTGGAGAGGGTCCAACAGGCAAAAATATTCACCAAATTGGACCTCCGTGGGGCATACAATCTACTCCGCATACGTCCCGGAGACGAGTGGAAGACCGCGTTCCGATGTCGGTATGGACATTTTGAGTACCTAGTGATGCCTTTTGGACTTTGTAACGCTCCCGCGGCTTTCCAACATCTAGTTAACGATATTTTTAGGGATATCATGGACCAATTCATGGTGATTTATCTGGACGATATCCTAATCTTTTCTGATTCCCTACAGGAACACCAGGAGCACGTCAAGACCGTACTTACCCGGCTGAGGGAAAACCACCTGTACATCAAACTGGAGAAATGCGAATTCCATTGCTCACAGATACAATTCTTAGGTTATGTCATCTCTCCTCAGGGACTGAACATGGAGTCTGGCAAAATACAAGCAATTCTAGACTGGCCGGAACCGGGAAACATCAAAGAGGTACAACGCTTTGTCGGTTTTGCCAACTTTTACCGACGTTTTATCCGTAATTTTTCAGAGATCGTTCGTCCCATCACTCTGTTAACCAAGAAAGGACAGAAGTTTGTGTGGTCCGCCCAGGCCCAGGAAGCCTTCCATCGTCTCAAGGTCTGTTTTACCTCAGCGCCTATATTGGTACATCCGAATCCCGCACTTCCCTTTATCGTGGAAGTCGACGCTTCCGACTACGCATTAGGGGCCATCCTTTCTCAAAGGACTGGGGACAAGAGTCTCTTACATCCGTGTGCTTTCTTTTCCCGCCGGTTGTCCCCTGCAGAAAGGAACTATGACATTGCGGACAAAGAATTGTTAGCGATTATTTCCGCTTTCAAGGAATGGAGACACCACTTACAGGGAGCCGCGCAGCAAGTGATAGTACTCACAGATCATCGTAATCTGGAATTTCTTAAGTCTGCCAGGTGCCTGTCTCCACGGCAAGCCCGTTGGAGCCTATTCCTTAACCAGTTCAATTTTGTCGTTACATACCGTCCAGGTTCACGTAATGGGAAAGCCGATGCCTTGTCCCGAATCCACGCCGTGGACTCCGTGCCTGGAACCCCGTCTCAGACCGTGTTATCGGATGCCAATTTCGTTGGCGTAATCCAGGACCAGGACTTGTGGAAGGACATCAAGCTGGCCTACGATGGTGACGTATTTCTTGCTGCCCCCCCGAATGATGTAACTCTTGTTCTTCGGAATGGTGTGTGGTTGAGAGAGCGACGCATTTATGTCCCGGAGGCCGTAAGACTTCGGGTTCTCAAGTTGGTCCATGACTCCGTGTTGGCTGGTCATAGGGGGGTACAGAAGACGCAGGAATTTCTGAACCGTTTTTTCTGGTGGCCTACCTGTTTAAAGGACGTAAAGGACTATGTCCACTCATGTGTGGTTTGTGCCCGGTGCAAGGTCCCTCGTGTGGCTCCTACAGGACTCCTCCAACCGTTACCCGTGCCATCTCGCCCTTGGGGGTCTATCTCAATGGATTTTATTGTGGAGTTGCCCGTCTCAGACGGTCACAATACCATTTTAGTGGTGGTGGATCGGTTGACTAAAGCTGCTCACTTTATTCCGTGTGCCGGTCTTCCCTCAGCCTCAGAGACAGTGGATCTGGTTATCCAGAACGTATTCCGATTGCATGGGGTACCAGACGAGATCATCTCTGACCGGGGCGTGCAGTTCACGTCTAGGTTCTGGAAGGGGTTTTGTACGGCACTCCAGATTGATGTCTGTTTGTCTTCTGCATACCATCCTCAGACAAATGGGCAGACCGAACGGACCAATCAAACCCTGGAACAATACCTTCGCTGTTATGTCAGCCATCTGCAGGACGATTGGTTGAAGATGCTTCCGTTGGCGGAGTTCTCGTATAACAACACTCAGAGCAGCTCCACTAAGGTAACGCCCTTCTTTGCTAACTTGGGTTACCATCCGACTATTTTGCCTAGGTCACCGGTTGCGGTCTCAGTGCCTGCGGTGGAGGACAGATTGACAGAGCTACGACAAAATCTGGAGGTTCTGAAGGACACTGTGGCTACAGCTCAGGAGCGTTACAAGAGGTCGGCAGACGCTCACCGGAAACCGGCACCCATGTATAAGGTAGGGGACTCTGTATGGTTATCCACCAAGAACCTGAGATTGGGTGTCCCTTCGCAGAAGCTGGGACAAAAATTCATCGGTCCGTTCAAGATCACCGGGATCGTGAGCCCTGTGGCCTGTCGGCTGCGGTTACCGCACCATCTAAAGGTACACCCGGTCTTTCATGTTTCTCTCCTCAAATCCGTCTCTCCCAATACGTTTCATGGTCGTGTCGTGCCTCCTCCTCCGCCTGTGATGGTCGACGGCGAGGAGCAGTTCGTGGTTGAGGACATTATTGACTCCCGGCTCCATCGTCGTCGGCTTCAGTATCTGGTACGTTGGCAGGGGTACGCCCCCGAGGACGATTCCTGGGAACCGGTGGGTAACATTTGAGCACCCCGGAAGATCGCTCAGTTTCATCGACGGTACCCGGACAAGCCGGGCCCTGACCCGTCCTGAGGCCGTTTCTGGGGGGGGAGTAATGTCAGGTTTCCGGGTTTTCCAGTCCTCTTTTGAAAGAGCTTGCCCTCGGTTAACATGGAGTTTTATGTTCTGTTGCCCTACTTCCTGTCCAGCTGCTTAAAAGGCCGCCTCTAAGCCTAGTCCAGTGCCTGAGTATACTGCTTGCTGTGTGCTCCTGCTTTACTGCTGCTGCTACTTGATTACCTTTGGATCCTCCTGAAAATCTACCGACCGACTCTGGACCACACCCAGTTTCTTCAAACTGTGCCCGGACTCCGTCTGCCGTCGTTGGTCAGCACGTCTGCCCGGTTTCTTCCGGTTCATAACCATTCTGGACTTTCATCCCGTACGGACACTTCTGGACTTTACCGCTTGCCCCTTGTGTCCCGGCTGCGGCGCATTTAGGCCTTCCGGGGTTGATTGCCGGACAGTCCCTGTATAGGGGTTCGCTCTGGTGGTCTCCCTGGGGGAGTCCGGTGCGTGGCCCCGGGAATCCCCTTCGCTCCGTTTCGGAAAGGTATTTTCATGTGTTTGTTATACTGTGTATTTCCGTTGTGTATCTACCGTGGTTACATATCATAAACATCTTGTACCACAAACTCGTCTCTGGCTGTCATTGCCCTAACGCTATCGAAATCCTCAAAACATACAATAGTATTACAGCGCCATGTTTAACAAACAGACCTCTCACTACACATTTATGTGCTTCCCATGTTACCGCGGGTGTGGTGTCTCCCCGGGCGCAGAGGTTGAAGTACTCCTCTACCGCCTCCCGTATTTACTGCATGGTCCCACGATCCCCCAGCAAAGAAGTAGGGTATTTGAAATTTAAATTGTTTGCAAAATGGATTTGATTTTTATTTTAGATGGAGTGGACCAACAAAAACAAAAAAAGTAAAGTGAGCGGTATCTTATGTATCATACCACGTGTCATGCCTTGTAGGGTAACGCATTGTTTGGACTTGTCTTGGTTTGTACATTGCAGTGTTACACACCTTGTACTGGTAAGTCTTCCGGAGAGATTGTCTCTAAGGTGACAGACCGGGTGAGTGTATTATTGGCCACTGCTCTTTCTGACATGATCTGAAAGGACATAAATGACAGATTTACAACATCATGGTTTAAATTAACAGTGAAGTTATTTCTGTGCAACAACATAAAAGAAGTTATCCCATATCGGATATTTGGTGATGAACTCCTTATCTATCAGACATTTTTGACAAATCCAGTGGACGTACCATAAATGTCTGCAATATAATTATCCCTTTAAGCTTGTTAATATATGAACAAAGATAAATAACAATAGAAGCTAATATTATAGGGGTTTTCACATCATATGATCTCCATATGCACTAATGAGATATAGAGAAAGTGAATCAACCCCTATTAAAACAACATGCAGTTTGCATACTTCCCAGGTCCAGAACTACAATCCTGAATATGAGGAGCTGTCTGTAATGTCTCCACCGGAGTCCGCACCTGCGACTTCTGCTCCGATCGCTAGGCAACGCCGTGTTTCCGCCGTGGATAGTGCTGGGCATAGGAGAGAGTCGTGCCAGTGGCACTGGTGGGCGAAGGCTCCGCTCATCCACTGGGCTGGATTTCGCTGGGACCTGCAGTACCACTGGCTGACTGTAGGTGGCGTGTGTCTTCTAGCTGAAGTTACCATCATTTAGCTATAGCCAATGGGAAGTCACCACACCCTTCTTATTCTCCCTCCTGTATGCTGACCACTGCCAGAGATAGTTCTGTATTCCTAGTTCCTGTCCCGCTCTATTCTGTTTAGTGATTCTGGTGTTCTGACTTCTGCTTGTTTCCTGACTACCCTCCTGCCTGCCGTTTCTGTACCTCGCTGCCATCTCCGGTTTTGACCTCTGCCTGATCTCCTGACTACGCTCCTGCCTCCCGAGTTTGTCCCTTTTTGTGCCTCCTGGTTTGGACCCACCAGTATGGTTGACCTGCTAAATGCCTCTGTCAATCTCGACAGCGGCATTTACAGTGCTCATGCCCCCCATCTACAAAGTGATTACAAAGAGTTGATGGGTTACCATGACAGCTGGGAGTCGACTGAAGACCCCTGTGCCTATCAAGAAGGCACTTCTATGAAGACCAGCCTGTGGTTGGCATTCATAGGACTGTGTCTTACTATATACTGTAATTCTACAGTATTTCATTATATAATTTCAGTATATACAGTGCCTTGCGAAAGTATTCGGCTCCCTTGAATTTTTCAACCTTTTCCCACATTTAAAGCTTCAAACATAAAGATAGAAATTTGAATGTTATGGTGAAAAATCAACAAGTAGACACAATTGTGAAGTTGAACGAAATGTATTGCTTATTTTAAATAAAAAAAAATAACTGAAAGTTGGGGTGTGCAATATCATTCGTCCCTTTTACTTTTAGTGCGGCAAACTCACTCCAGAAGTTCATTGAGGATCTTTGAATGATCCAATGTTGTCTTAAATAACTGATGATGATAAATATAATCCATCTGTATGTAAGCAAGTCTCTGTATAAATGAACCTGCTCTGTGATGGTCTCAGTGTTCTGTTTAAAGCGCAGAGAGCATCATGAAGACCAAGGAACACAACAGCCAGGTCCGTGATACTGTTGTGGAGAAGCTTAAAGCTGGATTTGGTTACAAAAAGATTTCCAAAACTTACATTATTATTATTATTTATTATTATAGCGCCATTTATTACATGGCGCTTTACAAGTGAAAGAGGGTATACATACAACAATCATTAACAGTACAAAACAGACTGGTATAGGAGGAGAGAGGACCTATCCCAAGAAGCATTGTGCAAGCGATCATAATGAAATGAAAGGAGTATCACACCACTGCAAATCTACCAAGACCCGGCTGTCCATCCAAAATGTAATCTCAAACAAGGAGAAGACTGATCAGAGATGTGTCAGTAGACCCATGATCACTCTGGATGAACTGCAGAGATCTACAGCTGAAGTGGGAGAGTCTGTCCATAGGACAACAATCAGTCGTACACTGCACAACTCTAGCCTTTATGGAAGAGTGGCAAGGAGAAAGCCATTTCTCAAAGATATCCATAAAAAGTGTTGTTTAAAGTTTGCCACAAGCCCCCTGGGAGACACACTAAACATGTGGAAGAAGGTGCTCTGGTCAGATGAAACAAAATCGAACTATTTGGGCACAATGCCAAACAATATGTTTGGCGTAAAAGTAACACAGCTCACCACCCTGAACACACCATCCCCACTGTCAAACATGGTGGTGGCAGCATCATGGTTTAAGCCTGCTTTTCTTCAGCAGGGACAGGGAAGATGGTTAAAATTGATGGGAAGATGGATGAAGCCAAATACAGGACCATTCTTGAAGAAAACCTGTTGGAGTCTGCAAAAGACCTCAGACTGGGACAGAGATGTTTAACTTCCAACAAGACAATCATCCAAAACATAAAGCAAAATCTACAATGGAATGGTTCACAAATAAACGTATCCAGGTGTTAGAATGGCCAAGTCAAAGTCCCGACCTGAATCCAATCGAGAATCTGTGGAAAGAGCTGAAAACTCCTGTTCACAAACGCTCTCCATCCAGCGTCACTCAGCTCCAGCTGTTTGCAAAGGAAGAATGGGCAAGAATTTCAGTCTCACAATGTGCAAAACTAATAGAGACATACACCAAGCGACTTGCAGCTGTAATCGCAGCAAAAGGTGGCGCTACAAAGTATTAACTTAAAGGGGACGAATAATATTGCACGCCCCACTTTTCTGTTAATTTTTTTTAAAAAAGTTTAAAATAAGCAATACATTTCGTTCAACTTCACAATTGTGTCCTACTTTTTGTTGATTCTTCACCATCTCATTAACATTTTTATCTTAATATTGTTGATATTATTAATATTATTTGTTTCTATGTAATGATTTGTTTGCGTTTGAAAATCAATAAAAATTATATATATATTTTTTATCCTTGTTTGAAGCCTGAAATGTGGGAAAAGGTTGAAAAATTCAAGGGAGCCGAATACTTTCACAAGGCACTGTAATATAAGTGATTTCAAATTTCAGGTGATGAAGAAGACTTAAAAATACAGTAAACATTAAAATACATTTTTAAAAATATGAAAAAATATTTAAAAGTTTGACCCTCTTTTCTTCCTTAAAGGTAATGTATAGCATTTTTTTATTTTTGTATTAAAAATAGTGATTATGAAATCAAGTATTTTTAATACAAAATGAAAATCGCAGCTTATTTAGTTTTTATTTAATTCTAATTTTACTGGAGGCACTGGGGGCTGCCATGCTGGATTTGCTGTGTGTGTAACGACAGTTACTCACTCCTTTATGGCAGCCCCTGTGCATAGAGAACAGTAGTCGGGATCCGACCCCATTCACTAACGTTACAGTGGGCGTCTGCTGTGACCTGGACGCGCCCCCTGGGCTGTCCAGATCACAGCAGAGGGAAGAGATCAGCGCCATCATTGTGGAGCTCACAGTGTATGCTGTTTGCTCCACTATACCCCTGTCAACCGCCGGGATATGTGAGTACAGGCCGCCTACCCTCCCCTCCCCCGTTACTGTCTCCTATGACACCCCATCCCTTCGCTCTTCCCAGCCCCCGCTCTGCCCCGGCTACTGCTACCGCCGCCCCTCCCCCCGCCGCCGTTACCGTCTCTGATGACACCCCCTCCCTCCGCTCTCCCCAGCCACCACTCTGCCCGCCGCTGCTGTGTGTGTGTGTTTGTGTGCCACTGCATGTGAGTACCGCCGCTGCTACCGTTGATACTGTCTGCACGGCTGTGTATCTACTCCTAACCTGTGTGATACTGTCTGCACGGCTGTGTATCTAATCCTATCCTGTGTGATACTGTCTGCACGGCTGTGTATATAATCCTATCCTGTGTGATACTGTCTGCACGGCTGTGTATCTAATCCTATCCTGTGTGATACTGTCTGCACAACTGTGTATCTAATCCTATCCTGTGTGATACTGTCTGCACGACTGTGTATCTAATCCTATCCTGTGTGATACTGTCTGCACGGCTGTGTATCTAATCCTATCCTGTGTGATACTGTATGCACGGCGTGTATCTAATCCTATCCTGTGTGATACTGTATGCACGGCTGTGTATCTAATCCTATCCTGTGTGATATTGTCTGCAGGGCTGTGTATCTAATCCTATCCTGTGTGATACTGTCTGCACGGCTGTGTATCTAATCCTATCCTGTGTGATACTGTCTGCACGGCTGTGTATGTAATCCTATCCTGTGTGATACTGTCTGCACGGCTGTGTATCTAATCCTATCCTGTGTGATACTGTCTGCACGGCTGTGTATCTAATCCTATCCTGTGTGATACTGTCTGCACGACTGTGTATCTAATTTTATCCTGTGTGATACTGTCTGCACAACTGTGTATCTAATCCTATCCTGTGTGATACTGTCTGCACGACTGTGTATCTAATCCTATCCTGTGTGATACTGTCTGCACGGCTGTGTATCTAATCCTATCCTGTGTGATACTGTATGCACGGCTGTGTATCTAATCCTATCCTGTGTGATATTGTCTGCAGGGCTGTGTATCTAATCCTATCCTGTGTGATACTGTCTGCACAACTGTGTATCTAATCCTATCCTGTGTGATACTGTCTGCACGGCTGTGTATCTAATCCTCTCCTGTGTGATACTGTATGCACGGCTGTGTATCTAATCCTATCCTGTGTGATACTGTCTGCAGGGCTGTGTATCTAATCCTATCCTGTGTGATACTGTCTGCACGGCTGTGTATCTAATCTTATCCTGTGTGATACTGTCTGCATGGCTGTGTATCTAATTCTATCCTGTGTGATACTGTATGCACGGCTGTGTATCTAATCCTATCCTGTGTGATACTGTCTGCTGAGCTGTGTATCTAATCCTGTCCTGGGTGATACTGTCTGCTGAGCCGTGTATCTAATCCTATCCTGTGTGATACTGTCTGCACAGCTGTGTATCTAATCCTATCGTGTGATACTGTCTGCACGGCTGAGTATCTAATCCTATCCTGTGTGATACTGTCTGCTGAGGCGTGTATCTAATCATATCCTGTGTGATACTGTCTGCACGGCTGTGTATCTAATCCTATCCTGTGTGATACTGTCTGCACGGCTGTGTATCTAATCCTATCCTGTGTGATACTGTCTGCACGGCTGTGTATCTAATCCTATCCTGTGTGATACTGTCTGCATGGCTGTGTATCTAATCCTATCCTGTGTGATACTGTCTGCACGACTGTGTATCTAATTTTATCCTGTGTGATACTGTCTGCACAACTGTGTATCTAATCCTATCCTGTGTGATACTGTCTGCACGACTGTGTATCTAATCCTATCCTGTGTGATACTGTCTGCACGGCTGTGTATCTAATCCTATCCTGTGTGATACTGTATGCACGGCTGTGTATCTAATCCTATCCTGTGTGATATTGTCTGCAGGGCTGTGTATCTAATCCTATCCTGTGTGATACTGTCTGCACAACTGTGTATCTAATCCTATCCTGTGTGATATTGTCTGCACGGCTGTGTATCTAATCCTCTCCTGTGTGATACTGTATGCACGGCTGTGTATCTAATCCTATCCTGTGTGATACTGTATGCACGGCTGTGTATCTAATCCTATCCTGTGTGATACTGTCTGCAGGGCTGTGTATCTAATCCTATCCTGTGTGATACTGTCTGCACGGCTGTGTATCTAATCCTATCCTGTGTGATACTGTCTGCACGGCTGTGTATCTAATCCTATCCTGTGTGATACTGTATGCACGGCTGTGTATCTAATCCTATCCTGTGTGATACTGTCTGCTGAGCTGTGTATCTAATCCTGTCCTGGCTGATACTGTCTGCTGAGCCGTGTATCTAATCCTATCCTGTGTGATACTGTCTGCACAGCTGTGTATCTAATCCTATCGTGTGATACTGTCTGCACGGCTGAGTATCTAATCCTATCCTGTGTGATACTGTCTGCTGAGGCGTGTATCTAATCCTATCGTGTGTGATACTGTCTGCTGAGCTGTGTATCAAATCCTGTCCTGGGTGATACTGTCTGCTGAGCTGTGTATCTAATCCTGTCCTGGGTGATACTGTCTGCTGAGCTGTGTATCTAATCCTCTCCTGTGTGATACTGTCTGCACAGCTCTGTATCTAATCCTATCGTGTGATACTGTCTGCACGGCTGTGTCTAATCCTATCCTGTGTGATACTGTCTGCTGAGTCGTGTATCTAATCCTATCCTGTGTGATACTGTCTGCTGAGCTGTGTATCTAATCCCGTCCTGGGTGATACTCCTGCTGTCCTTGGTGACACTTCAGACATTTCTGGTCACCAACAAAATGGTCCTGCACTGTGTCCCTACATGTCATTCTCTGTTATCTATTGTAAACACTTAGATTAGGAGGGGGGAGGCGTGCCATCACACACAGGAGAGCAGACTCTGCCCACTTTACTGCAGCTGTAATCTGAGTTTTTTCTACAGTGGGATTTCTGTAGGATTTCAGAAGCTGCTCCCCCTAGTGTTTAACAGTGGAAACAGTGGAAAATATCAAACTTTTTAATTTTTTTTTTATATTTTGCTCAATTAAAAAAAAAATAGTATTTAAACAAAACATTAAAATATTATTACTTTACATTTTTTCAGTTATTGATTTTTTTTTTTCTGACGATACATTCCCTTTAAAAAATAAAGAAAATGAAAAATAGACCTATTTGGTATATATGTGAGTCTGATCTACAACAAAAAATCAAACAGAAAAGCAAATAAAGCATTGTATCCAAAAAAAAGTTCACAAAAACAACAAGACCTCACACAGCTCCATCATCTTAAAAATTAAAACAATACAGGTCTCGGAACATGGCGAAAAACAAAACATATTTTTAGAAAATTATTTACTTTTCACCATTTAAATAAGAAAAAAGCTATACATGTTTAGTTTTGCTGTGATTGTACTGACCTGGAAAGTCATATTTCAAGGTCATTTTTACAACACAATAAACGCAGTAAAAAAAAAAAAAAAAGGAATTGCAAAATTTTTTTTTTGCAATCTTGCTGAATTTTTTTTTACCATTTTCCAGTACATTGAATGGTATAATGGATGATGTTATTAAAAAGTACAAAACAACAAGCCCTCATATAGCTATATTGATGGAAAAATCAAAAAGTTATGGCTCTTGGAAGAAGGGGTGGAAAAAACAAAAGCGCAAAAATGGAAAATCAACATGTTGGGAAAGGGCAACATGGATCTGTAAGGGGTACTTTGCACGTTGCGACATCGTCGGGGTCAAATCGAAAGTGACGCACATCCGGCGCCGGTAACGACGTCGCAACGTGTAAAGCCTAGATGCGCCGATAAACGATCGCAAAAGCGCCGTAAATCGGTGATCTGTGTAGCATCGGTCATTTTCATAATGTCGCACCAATAGGAGATACAATGTTGTTCCTCGTTCCTGCGGCAGCACACATCGCTGTGTGTGAAGCCGCAGGAGCGAGGAACATCTCCTTACCTGCCTTCACTGCCAATGCGGAAGGAAGGAGGTGGGCGGGATGTTTACGTCCCGCTCATCTCCGCCCCTCCGCTTCTATAGGCCACCTGCCGTGTGCTGTCGCTGTGACGCCGCACGACCCGCCCCCTTAGGAAGGAGGCGGGTCGCCGGCCAGAGCAACGTCGCAGGGCAGGTAAGTGCGCGTGAAGCTGCCGTAGCGATAATATTCGCTACGGCAGCTATCACAAGATATCGCATCTGCGACGGAGGCGGGTACTATCGCGCTCAGCATCGCTAGCATCGGCTAGCATTGTCGCAGCATGCAAAGTACCCCTAAGAGTTAATGCACACAATGTCTTTTTCAGGCAGATTCCACGAACTGAAAGCTTTAACAGACTAGACAGTCAAAAGAATAAACATAGCCTTCCCATGTAAGAATGACTTGCTGTACATATATGTTCAGTCTGTTGAGCATCTGTTAACCTCTTCAAGTTTCCAAAGATGCAAAGTGGTTAACAGAAGTGATCTTCGGGTGTTTATTGTTAAGGAGACGCTTTGTACTGTATAATACAAGTCAATTTGAAAGATCAAATGACGCCCAGGAAGAGGCTAGGGCAACTTTTTGAGGGTATTGCCAGTGATTTTGCTTAAAAAAAACACAGACATTTCTTCATTTATGAATGGCGTTTAAAAAATATCTCGAAAACATCTGTAAAAAGACGCCTCAAAATGATAGAAAAATGGAAAAAAAAGGCCTGCTTTCAAATACATTGAAAAAGACAACCAATGCTAAAAAAAAAAGAAGATGCTTAGAGAAAAAAACACCATCGTTTGCTGAAGCATCTTCAAAAACTCGGTAAATTCACCTGTCTGAAAAAGAAACCATGTGCACAAGCCCTGAGACCAGATGAGGATGGCGTACTTTGAAAATCCATGTCAGATTGGCTATATCTCGATACTAAGATGAGCATTTTATGAATCAAACTACAACTAGACTAAAAAAAATAACTTGAATGTCAGTCAAGAAAACTTTCAAACAGGATCATGCAGCCATTCTGACATAGATGATCACAGTAAGTTCACCAGCCTCATTGGGTCGAATAGATCTGTTTAATAATATGTGTTGTTTGTATTGTGAAATCTGTTGAAAGACCCCTTTAGTGCTTTCTAAAAAATAATAAGAATTCCTGTTTACCTTGGAGCACATGTCATGGAGGGCGCTGGCAATGGCCTTGGCTGGGACATCACAGCGGAACACATGGCACTTCAGCATGCAGGTATCTTTGTCATTAGCCACAAATGCAAAGTCCCTAAAAGAAGACACACATAATAATATTATAAGAGCAGGACATGTGAGCAGCCTGTGTGGCTTAAACGTGCTACCATGGTCTCCGGACTTGTCTCCCATTGAGCACATCTGGGACATCATTGGTAGACAATTGCAAAGGGAACTGCCGAGAGCAGATCTTGATGATTTGCCCAATTCCATTCAGAGCAGCAGAACACTCCTCAGACAACTATTAATAACCTCAATGACAACGGTCAAGGGAGTGTGTATTTCTGCATGTGGCACTCATAGTCCTATACGGCCTTAACTATGTGCGGCCTGTGCAGTTGCACCGGCCGCTAGACTACAGTGGGCGACGTCCGGATGAAATCACTGAGCTCAGGAGTTCATGTCATCTACACTGGTAGAGCCACTGAACTCCCCGAGGTACAGACCTATGGACTATAATGGGTTTGTGTCCTTAGAAGAAGGTCCTATGTTTTATTAGGGAAACATGCACCCACCATGATCAGGAATAGCAGTGTTTTGGATGCAGTGTGGTTTCCCTGTGTCCAAAAATCTGCGTTGCACAGTAGAAGCACAGTGGATGGGATTTAGAGAAATCTGCCCACTATACTTTTTCCGCAGTGTAACCTGACATGCGGCACAGCTTCCGAGCAACAGCATGTCAATTTCTGCTTGCAGAGATGAGAGTGTTCTCAGCAGGGAGATCACAGCAAATGTTGTGATCCTGGGCACAGAACGCTGTGTTCTTTCGTGGCGAACACTCACGTCTCTGCAAGCTTAAAGATACCCTGTGTCCAGGATGCAGCATGTGCAGATCGTACACAAGTACCCTTAAAGAAGCTACCCTAACTCATTTCATTTTTTATTCATTAGTCTTGCTATTATGTGCCACTAAATGCATCCATATTCTTATTATAGTAATATAAATCTTTTATCATGCAGATGGCACCACTTGGTGTCTCCAAGCTGTAGCTCTGATGTTTACATCCATCACTTCCCCTCCCCAGGCTTACTGTGCTCTATTACTACAAATTCTATCATGCATTGCAGTAGTCTGTGAGCCAGCACTTAGCTCGCCCCCTCCATTCTCCATCATGGGCTGCTGAAGATATTGGAAGATACCAAGTGCCAGAGCAGCCCAGAATAGGCAAATTACAGATGACCAGTACAGCCCTGCTATTGTGTTTGTTATGCAAATTGTCTTGCTTTTCAGCTGTCCAGGTCAGTGATAGGATTACCTAACCATTTGCTTTTGAAATTCAGATCGCAGAACTTCACTATCAAAGGTGTTGACCCCTGTTATTACTGCTGAATGAAATTATCAGCTCAGTTTGCATGTGGCAAACTAATTTTGTCTTCAGGATGCATGCTCACGCAGCTGTCCTTCATCCAAATCGACATCCAACATCAGGCGCCCAGTGACAACTTCCTTTCATTTGGTCTGATTTCTAATCCGGAAAAGGCAGTATGGGACATAACAGAGGAGAAAGAAGAATCTAACTGCATTCCAGCACTACGTGATCCAGGGGCGGACACTGAGAGCAAAGGACCCCTGTGCAAGAATTGTGTATGCCCCCCCCTCCCCGAGGTAAAAAGTCATGTCTGGGACACGCAGAGCCGCTTGTCCCGGAGAGTCTGTAGCGCAGGAACATTACTGAAAAGAGGACACCAGAGAGAGCAGCGGTAGGTGAATATATTATCACACTACATTACATGCACATACACACATTTAGTGAATACAAAATTTAATGAGAGCCTTGTTTAACAATGGTTGTTATCAGAAAACAGATCTACATCTCCACACTGTTCACCCACACTCCCTACTTCTCCATACTATCCCTACTATGCTCCCACTTATCCACACTGCTCCCTCTATGCTCCCACTTATCTATACCAATCCCCCTATGCTCCCACTTCTCCATACAATTTCCCCTATACTCCCACTTCTCCATACTGTCCCCCCTATGTTCCAACTTATCCATACTGTCCCCCTATGCTCCCATTTCTCCAAACTGTTCCCCCTATGCTCCCACTTATCCACACTGTCCCCCCTACGCTCCTACTTATCTACACTGACCCCCCTATGCTCCTACTTATCCATACTGCTCCCCCAATGCTCCCACTTATCCATACTGATCCCCCTATGCTCCCACTTATCCATACTGATCCCCCTATGCTCCCACTTATCCATTACTGTCCCCTATGGTCCCACTAATACATACTGTTTCGCCAATGCTCCCACTTATTCATACTGTGCCCTCAAGTTATTACCTCTTCATACTGTTCCCCCTTCTTCATACTGTTTCTTCACTTCTTAATACTGTGCCCCCCATTTTCCATGTGGTCCATTCAGCCCACGCTGCTCTCTCTCACACTGTCCCTCAGTGTGTACTCACAGTCTCTGCAGTCTGACGCTGAGTCATTGCCACTTCCGCGGCACAGCATGATGCATTAAGCAGTTATGGCCATTAAATGTCACTGCTATGCACCGCACACTGATAGCAGTTCCAGTCACATAGCAGTGACGTTTGATGGCCGCCGGCCCATCAGTGGCCGCTCGCAAACATGCACGACCTTTGATAGGCAGGTGGCCATTAAACGTCCCTGATATGTGCTGCAGGCTTAAAATAACGTCAGTGCTCGGTGCATAGCTGTGACCTTTGATGGTCCATAGGCCATAGCCTTTTTTTAAAATTTCTTATACCCATGTTGGTTACTGATGTGGTTTTCTCATTTCAGTGTTGATGTACGAGTCACAGCTGGCAGTTAATTCCTATGTTTGGTAACGGGACCGAGGACAGACGGTTCCTCCGGGAGTCTGGTGGGGTACATCGCTTTGGAGTTTTGATGGTTCATAAACGTTCATGAGAAAGAAAAGATATATATAGAAAGTTAATAAAGCAGTGGCCCACCCCGTCCATCAAAGAGAACTGATTGTTTGTGCAGTTATTTTGCGGCGCGTAAGCAAGGGAGGCGTGTATTTCTCTAGGTACAGGGAGTAGAGTAGGGTCCTACTAAGAGTCTACCTCATTGTGGTGGCAGTCAAAAACTCATTTGGCCAAAACACAAGATGATGGCTATGTATGTGATACTGTATGGTATTCAATGGGAACTGTTAATGTGTGATTGGTGAGGACGTGGTGCAGAAGTGGAGTTTTTCCAAGATTGGGTGTTAGGACTGTGGAAAGTTTGAGGGGTGGAGCCTGGGAGGAGTCTAAAGGGGGTCCAAAAATGTTGCCATTATAGGGCCCTGAAATTCCTGGTGGCAGCCCTTTGTACAGACATTAACACTATTGCACTAGACTACTAGTCTCCAGAGTTTGGCCTATCAACATTCACTACCCTAGTTAATTGTGGCAACATACACTAATTTTATATATATATATATATATATATATATATATATATATATATATATATATATATATATAGCACATAGGGAAGCCAGGGATATATATATATATGTGTATGCATTTACAGCAATATTTATTTCCACTCTTCAATTGCCCAATTTTTGAAGAACAGCTCCTAGATCCCTGGCTTCCCTATTTGCTAATTGGGTATAGAGGGAAGACGGCTCATGAATACAATATGATGCTTGGATGTGAGTTATACATGTAGAAAGCCAAATGAGACTTGTATAGGGAGGGCTGGCTGCCCTTGCTCAAAGCTTGTCTCAGCATGTGTCACGAATGAGCTCATAGCAGCTGCCCTTGGGTACAACTAGTTTTGTTGTTTATGTCGTTTCCACTGATGAGTCATAAGATAACCCAACCAAAAAAATAAAAAAAGAACTTTCCATGGATTTAGAAGCTTTGGCAGCAGCACAGACTAAAAGGATAAATGCCTTGTTCCATAATGGTCACACAGGGAGCTAGATGTTCTTACGTGAGGTGAGAAATCCAAATTTACTATTACATATTTGTATTGTAGTGCAGGGTGGTAGTCAAGGGTGAGGGATTTACTCCGGATGCCCTGGCATGCTACATGACAAAACAATCACTGATCTCGGGGAGACCAGCCAGAGAAAACACTGCAAGCAGCCAACAAAGGCGCTCACGACAGTGAAATCCTAGGTGCATTGCCCCCTGGGAAATATGCAAATCAAAAAGATCCGTGGAGCCTCTGTTAGGAGTCTTGACACAGAAACCAGCCAGATATCCCTCCGGGAAAGACCCAGCCAAGAAGTGTCTCTTTTTAGGAAACCACCATAACCACCATATGAAGTGGCCTTTTTAGTCAATATCCAACTCTTTGACAAGTTTAAAGATATGACAAGGGAATTACCAAGGCCAGGTATCCATGGATGGTAATTCCCTTGTCATATCTTTAAACTTGTCAAAGAGTTGGATATTGACTAAAAGGGCCACTTCATATGGTGGTTATGGTGGTTTCCTAAAAAGAGACACTTCTTGGCTGGGTCCTTCCCGGAGGGATATCTGGCTGGTTTCTGTGTTGAGACTCCTAACAGAGGCTCCACAGACCTTTTTGATTTGCATATTTCCCAGGGGGCAATGCACCTAGGATTTCACTGTCTTGAGCGCCCTCGCTGGCTGCTGGCAGTGTCTTCTCTGGCTGGTCTCCCCGAGATCAGTGATTGTTTTGTCTTGTTGGTCTACTAGGCATTGCTCCCACCTGGCCAGATTCCTACTCCACGCTGATGAGGGGCAATACCCCGAAACAGTTGTCTGTGGATGGATACCTGGCCTTGGTAATTCCCTTGTCATATCTTTAAACTTGTCAAAGAGTTGGATATTGACTAAAAGGGCCACTTCATATGGTGGTTATGGTGGTTTCCTAAAAAGAGACACTTCTTGGCTGGGTCCTTCCCGGAGGGATATCTGGCTGGTTTCTGTGTTGAGACTCCTAACAGAGGCTCCACGGACCTTTTTGACTGGCATGCTACATGAAAGATGTTGCCCTGGCTGGGTGTGTAGACTTTCACCCTTGCAGGCCGCATGGTGCTGTTAACCTGGGCTGGCCATGACCAGATGTTAACCACTTCACGGAAGGAAACCACCACTTCATGAAAAACACAAACTCTTTACTGAAGAGAAGGCTGATGGCAACTATATACACACGATAGCAGGCACATTTCTTTTCGTACGTTTCATTTGAATTACACAGTAACTCCAGACATATTCCTTCAGTATGTTCCATCTCTGCAGTTCTACTCTTTCACATAGGGATGAACAAATCACCACCACCCAGCTCAACTTGAATATCACAGTCCTCTACAGCAGGGGTGGGCAATTTACTTTCCCAAGGAGCCACTTGAAAAACTGTGACTGCAGTGGAGGGCCTAACCAATTGGCTGAACTTAAAGGGGTGGTCTGAAACCAAAGGTGAATTTCATACTAAATGTCTATATAACTCGACAATCTAATCACTTTTCTAATGTACTTCAATAAAAAGTTTCCTAATGTTCCCTCTCTATTCTGACTCTATTTTCTGATGACGTTTTGTTTGAGAATCAACAATGCATGCTGCAAAACTCAAATGGGATGTTATCAAGGAGGCCAGAGCTGTGGTCATTGCTGAAGCCTCTTCCCCTCCCTGAAACAAAGTGTCATCAGTGACATCTGTTACAGGGACTGGGGTCGTCTCTGCTCTACTGAGCATGTGCTGATTGTAAATTCTGATGCATGCTCACTCAGTATGAGCTCTGCTTTATATTCATTTGAATGCACAGTGACAGTGCACTCCCTTGACTGTTCTAAAGAGAAGTGATAAGCCAGCAAGAGAGCGCACTGTCAATGCAATTTGTAAGGAGACAACGCAGTGAGCAGGGAGAGCAGGGACTAGCCCAGCCCTTGAAACATATGTCACTGATTGTGCTTCATTTCTGGGACAGAAAAGCAGCTGCGGCAGTGAGCACAACTCCGGGCCCTGATGATGTCTCATGTGAGTATCCCAGCATGCACTGGGGATTCTCAAACAAAATGTCATTAGAAGTTAAACAAACAAAAAAAACAACAAGTAGACTGGAAGTTAGATTAGAGAGGGAACAGTAGGTAAGTTTTAATTGAAGTACATTAGAAAGTGATTAGATTGTTCAATTAAATAGACATTTAGTATGAAATTCACCCGTTTGAGGCCAAGTCCCTCCACTCCAATATGTCGTATGTGGAACAAGACCACGGGGATATGGCGCACTCCCTGTGGGCTCTGGGACCCTTTCTCTCCTTTTGGTCCCAGGGTGAGCCTCTTCAGCTCAAGTCCCCTTGGACCTGTCTCCTGCACGTCCTAACCCATTCTCCTCCAGACTTGTTCTCCTTAAGGCCCCGTTTCACGCGTCGATTTATCGTGCGATCGCATGTACGACGTGACACACCCAGATCGTATTTACAATTTGCCGGTATCGCTCATAGGTCGTTTATTTGCTGTCACATGTTACGATCTCAAAATCGACGCATCAGCAATCAACGATATATTGTTGGACCCAGGCGATTGTTTGAATGTTGTTCGTCGTTGGCAGAGTGTCAAACGGAGCATTATGTCAGCTGCATCCCCAAAAGCGAACAATTTTTTAAAAATGAACGACGTGTCAATGATCCACGATTTTCATCCTATTAGCGATCGTTCAGAGTCGCTCGTAGGTGTCACACACAACGACGTCGCGAACGATGCCAGATGTGTGCGTCACGGAATCCGTGACCCCAACGACATATCGCACTATAAATCGACCCGTGTAACGGGGCCTTTAGTTTCACTTTCTGTCCTACACACTAGGTGTCCACCCACTAGCTAACCCCACCTCCAAGCTGGCTTGTACAGAAACCCCTGTGCCTGTGTGTGTGTGTGTGTGCTTGTGTGCAACGAGTTATGGCCTCCTCCTTAACTGGGAATTAAATACCATACCTCTGCCTGAGGTGCAGTACCTCTGTGGCAACTGGATCCTCAGAGGTGCCACATTCTCCCGCTGAGAAATCAAAGTTTTTACCATGAGGTTTATCAGGTTTTCTCATTTGCAAAACAGTCTGATGGAGGTTTATTAAGTTTCTCCTAGCGGTCAGTGAAAAACGATCAACAAATGAATGACTTGGATCAAAAAAGAACCGTTTCCTATCCGTTTATTTATGTTTTGCGGACCCTTGGTTAACAAAAAAATACGGACATGTGAACAGCCTAATCAATTGCAATGGGTACGTGTTCAGTAAAACACAGAAAGGAAAAGAGCGGAGCGCGCCACTAATACTGGAGAAAAATCAATTGGGTGCACACTGGTGCGGAATAAGGAATCAATTGCAACAAGGAGAGAAAAGATTCCGCACAATGAGTCAGGAGCACACCAGTAATATATTGTATAGAAGAAAACCTTTATTTATTGCACAAGAAAAACATCTTAAAATTTATTTAAAAACATGCATAAGAACAAAAACACCCATTGGTTACCCGCCCTGATGAAGCCGCTGCTGCGGCGACACGCGTCGGCCACCCCTTTCTGAGCATTACCTCTGACCGCCCCCATGTTCCATTTGATTTGACTGACTGACTCTGTAGTTATGTTGTGCCTTACTATGTTACTTTTATACATTTCTAATATGAGCCTTGTTAGAGATGGGCGCAGTTTGACTGCAGCCAATCAGAGATGCCGGGACTGGCGGTAGGCGTGGGAAGCAGTGAATATGTATGAGGGTAATGAGCGGCCCTGGAAGTAGCTTTACAGCCACACATTAGACTTGGTAAGTAAAATGCTCCTGCTTTATTCCCTATTTTCTCTCTTATGCCTTTTTCTTTTATTATCAGGATGGCCGAACCCCAGATATTTACACGGACTTCCCTGAGAATTCCGTGTTTTTTAAGCCAGTTTTGATGAAGAGTGGTCAAGAAACATGCACTAAATACATTAAGAGATGTGCGCCTCCTCATGAATTCAGCACATCTTATAGACAGGCATATACCACTGCAAGAAACGTACTTGACTGGAGTACATTTTCATCAAAAGCCATTTTTGTGCCATAAATGATGATGAACTGGTTGGCCAAGCTCAGCCATGATCTTCCTACCTACATCCCTCCTACTTTTCAAAAAGTGTGCGGACTGGGTCGGGAGCATCACAGCAAGAATTAAACAAAGATTTTGTGCCATTTCAAACAATTTTCTGCCCAACTTCTGTTGAAAACTGTTTGATCGAACAGAGCCAACATGTTTGGTCACTTACCAATTTTTATATAATGTAATTAAACAAGGCACTCCTGAACTTGAAAGTGATGCAAGTTTATTAAATGTGCATGAAAAAAATGTTTTCGGTCCACAACGGACCTTCTTCAGTTGCACATTAGTGGAGTGGACTGGAGGCATAGGATGGCGTGAGGCGCGGTATCCACCGCTGCATGGGGCGGCCCCGTGTGCCTCACGCCATCCTATGCCTCCAGTCCACTCCACTAATGTGCAACTGAAGAAGGTCCGTTGTGGACCAAAAATGTTTTTTTCATGCACATTTGATAAACTTGCATCACTTTCAAGTTCGGGAGTGCCTTGTTTAATTACATTGTACGGCTTTGGAACCTGAAGAGCACCCCTATCTCTCTTGATATCCCTACAAGGAACTGCCATTTCTTCTTTCTACTTACCAATTTTTAGACTCAAGAATAGAGATGAGCAGACCCGAACTTTAAAGTTTTGGGTTTGTACAGAACACAGACTTTAGAAAAAAATCAGCATTCAAGTTCGGAGTTTGGGTGCTTTATGTATACTGGCCACTTGATCGAACATCTCTGTGTTCAGGCACGCGCGGTGCTCAGCCCAGTATGAGACGCTTGCAGGGTTTGAATGGCTCTTACTGGGAGTAACTGTGACGCCCTGGGCAAGCCAGGGGTCATAGGTCATAACACCACCACACCCTACACCCCAGATAGGTACACCAAAGCTACACAAAAATCCTTGTTGCCTTTCTCCAGGGGCTGATGTCCACACCAGGGGGTGGGCCAGGCGGTTGGCTCCACCCACCGAGGAGTTCACAGCCCTGGAGGCAGGAAAAAACAGGGAGAAGAGTCAAGCTAGGGAAGTGAAGGAGTGAACAGATAAGTTTAGGGAGAGTGAGAAGTAGAAGTGAAGTGGAAAAGGAGCAAGAGAGAGGAGTAAAGGTGGAAGAGAAAGTGACAGTTAGAAAGCCTGAAGTTGGTCCGGGTGTGTGCCCCGGACTGAGAACAGCAAGGTCAGCAGACGGCGGTGACTGTCTGCAGGAGAGGCTGCTTGGAGGTTGCCGAAAGGACCGTGGACGGGTGGTGGCCCGGCGGTACCGGAGCGGTATACAAAGAGCAGTCAGCACCATTGGCAGGGGCCTTTCGGATCCCGGCAAGGCTAGGAGTCGCCGTGAATTTGCCAAATCCGTCAGTGAAGGGGACCTCTGGGTCTCCCAACAACCAAGTCCCGATTGAAGGCAACAGTCCAACCGTTAGAGAGAGACACCGCCACCGCCAGGGCACCAGTTTCTCAGGGACAGCGCCTGCGGGCAAAGTAGGGCTCCTCCGGCCCATATCTAAGTCGGGGAGCGGGTTACCGGTGGGAACCCATCGCTACCATCATCATCTCAGGTGCAGGAAAAGGGACCGTCACCGTCAACTACTGGGGAAAAGCAACTGCAGCCGTCTGTGGGAACCGTCTTTCCAGCCGTGTGTTTTACCGAGAACTGTGTCACCGTCTCAGGCTGAGTGAGTACCACAGTGCCGTGAGGCACAGCGCTGCCCCCGCGTCCCTGCACCCCACCAAGCCCTGCACCGGCCCCGCCATCCCTCATCACCCACCTCATCACTGGGCCCCGGGACAACTACCCCCTACCCACGGAGGGGAGAACCAACAACTTTGCTGCTCCCTGTCACCGCTCCCGGGATCCCCATACAGAGCAGCGGTGGTGTCAACACAATCACCACAACCGTGGGTGGCGTCACGGACAATAAACTATCCCATCAACCAAACCCCTTTCACTCACGGGTGAGGAGCGCCGCTCGAGTTCCCGGGATCCGGCCCATCGCTCGAGCCACTGAGCAGCAGCAGGCCGCAGCAGCAGCGGCAGCCGGACCCGAGCAGTGGGAGAGCGCTGTGTCCCCTCCTCCGCCCGCGACAACTTGGCGTCACGAACAGGATCTTACCGCTCTGCCGTCTGGTAGAGGTGCGCCTTGTTACCGCCGGAGGTGTCCGGCCGAAAAATTTCGGAAGTCGCCATCTTTGGCGCGAAAAGTTCCCGCTCGATCGTCTTCTCGAGTAGCGGAGGCGCGAAGGCCAAAACCCCGCCCCGATAGAGGAGGGGCCGGAAAGAGGCTAAGGGGGACGGAAACAAGATGTCTGCGCCCGACGGAGCCGCTGGAGGAGCAGTGGTCGCAGCCGCAGTGGCACCCGTGGATGGGAATGGGCCTGCCCAGGTCCCGGCCGTGTTGGCAGGAGGTGCCGCGGTCCCCGCTCTCGCTCAGGTGATGCCGTTCTCCTTGCCCTATGTGCCTGGAGCTACCTGGCTACCGCAGCATGACGGGAAACCTGATGCTTTACAGGTCTTCCGGAAAAAGCTTAATCCGCTTCTGGAATTGTACCCCCTGACTGATAAGCAACGTGCAGCGGTAGTGCTGGGCCAGCTAACCGGCGCGGCTGAGCAGGAGGCGGAGACCTGGGCAGAGGGGGACCGGTTCTCTGTAGCCACCATCTTTGAGAAGCTACAGACTGCCTTTGAGACCCGTACCGAAGCTGAGCTGAGGATGCAGTTTTACCAGTGCCGGCAACAGTCTGTGGATAGCATTCGGGACTATGCTTTACGTCTGCAAACCGCCCTCCGCACACTAAAGCGGGTGGACACTATCAATGAGGCAGACAGCAACAAGATGTTAGTAGAGCAATTTGTGCAGGGGATGAGGTCCCCTGAGGATCGCAAACAACTCCGGCTGTGGGCCCTGGAACACCCTGATGTGAACTTTGCTGTGTTAAAGGAACGGGCCATTAAAGCGCTGCAACCCCCAGCTTCAGAAATCTTGGAGCCAGCCCCGTGGCCCATTGAGACGGCCCCTGTCGTGGTGGCCCCTGCCCTACCAACCTCCTCAATACCTACAGCCCCAAGCAGCACGATGGAAGAACTGGCAGCCCAGGTCCGCCGCATGGACGGAGACCTCGCCAAGATCCTCGCTGCACTCCAACCTTTGACCAGATCCCAGCCTCCAGCAAAGATACAGCTTGCTGACAGCCCTGAGGATGTTCCCTGGATGCAGCGGAGAAGTGCTAACAACTCGCGGAACAGACCTCCAACCTGTTACAAGTGCATTAAGCCTGGCCATTACTTCCGACAGTGCCCGTTAAACGAGCAACCCCTGGGGCCCCGGGCCAATCCTCAGGAGTAGAACCCCGTGGCCCCTCAGACTGGCGGGACCGGTATATCGGGGCCCGGCCCATCATCCCCGTGGCTGTGGACGGCATACCGGTGATGGCTCTCTTGGACACTGGATCACAGGTAACCACCATACCATACACATTGTACCAGCGGTATTGGGGGACAGACGAGCTGGCACCCCCAGATACTAGTATAACACTGATTGCTGCTAATGGACTCCCATTGACCCAAGTGGGGTATAAACAGGTGGCTATGACAGTGGGGCAAGCTGAACTGCAACACCAGGGTATGATTGTGATCATGAATGAACCCAGTGATCATAACCCGAAGATAGTGCTAGGAACCAATGTGATGGAGCACTGTATGGGTGATGTGTTGGCCCTACTGCAACAGCTGGCCGCTGACAGAGAGCTGTGCAGCGTGAGATCCGAGCCTTGATGTACCGCCAGCATGTAAACTCAACAGGAGGAGAGATTGGTGGAGTGAGAGTGATGGATGTTGCTCCGTTGATTGTGCCCCCTAGGAGTGAGATGATGATTTGGTGTAGGGCAGCAGTAGGGCCTCAGGGGCGTGACTACCCTGCCATGATGGAGCCCATGCCCTCCGAGCACTGGCTCACTGTAATGGCTGCCTGAGGGGTGGTAGACGTAAAGAAGGGGAGAGTGCCCGTGAGGGTACTGAACTGTGGGGAGGAAGAAGTCAGGCTTCCCCGGTATGCCACCCTTGCCAAGCTGCTCACCCTGGATCCCCACACCATCCACGAGGCCGCTCCCCCAGTTTCCCCACCTACTACCAGCACTCCCCCGCCCCAAGGGGAGGTAAATGAGTGGCACCAACAGCTACACGTGGGCACTGACGATACCCCTACACATCACAAAGCAGGGGTATACAGGGTGGTGCGGGAGTATGAGCAAGTTTTCAGCAAGCATCCACTAGACTTTGGGCAGATCAAAGGGGTCCAACACCACATCCCCACCGGTGAGCACCCCCCTATCAAAGAGAGGTACAGGCCTATCCCCCCTGCGCATTACCAGTGTGCCAAAGATATGTTGAGGAACATGAAAGAGGCAGGGGTTATTCGGGACAGCTGTAGTCCCTGGGCCGCTCCGTTGGTACTGGTCAAGAAGAAGGATGGCACCATGCGGATGTGTGTGGACTACCGGAAGATTAATCAGATAACGCATAAAGATGCCTACCCACTGCCCCGTATTGAAGAGTCTTTGGCCGCGCTAAGAACCGCAAATTACTTCTCTACCCTTGACCTCACCAGTGGGTACTGGCAAGTGGCAGTGGCCCCGGAGGACCGGGAGAAAACCGCCTTCACTGCCCCAATGGGGCTCTGTGAATTCAATACTATGCCGTTTGGGCTGTGCAATGCCCCTGGAACCTTCCAACGGCTGATGGAGTGCTGTCTGGGACATCTAAACTTCGAGACCGTCTTGTTATACCTGGATGATGTGATCGTGTACTCTCAGACGTATGAAGCCCATCTGGAGCACCTAGCCGAGGTGTTCGCATCCCTTGCCAAATACGGGATGAAGTTGAAGCCCTCTAAGTGTCACCTGCTGAAACCCAGAGTGCAGTACCTGGGGCATGTGGTGAGTGTGGAAGGTGTCGCCCCCGACCCTGAGAAGATCACTGCCATCCAGGACTGGCCAAGACCAACCACCGTGAGGGAAGTAAGGCAGTTTTTGGGTCTGGTGGGGTACTACCGACGCTTCATCAAGGGGTACACGAAGATGGCTGCCCCTATGCAAGACCTCCTCGTGGGACAGACCAAAGGTGGTAAACCTATCGGAGCCCCACTGGTGTGGGAGGACAGGCATGAGGAATCCTTCCGCCAGCTGAAAGCGGCCTTGACTGGAGAAGAGGTCCTAGCGTACCCCGACTACGGCTGCCCATTCATCCTCTGCACAGACGCCAGCAATGTGGGTTTGGGGGCAGTCCTGTCCCAGGTCCAGGATGGAAAGGAGAAAGTGATTGCCTATGCTAGCCGAAAACTCCGTCCGACTGAAAGGAACCCTGAGAACTACAGCTCCTTCAAGCTCGAGCTCCTGGCACTGGTATGGGCTATCACCGAGCGGTTCCGCCACTACTTGGCAGCAGCAAAATTCACCGCTTTCACGGATAACAATCCGTTGACTCACCTGGACACGGCCAAGTTGGGTGCGTTGGAGCAGCGGTGGGTGGCCAGACTAGCCAACTATGACTTCACAATCAAATACAGGGCCGGTCGTGTCAACATTAATGCTGATGCACTCTCTCGGATGCCCCACTTGTCAGAAGGAGGGTGCGAGGATGATGACCTCGAAGAGATCGAGTTGCCTGCATTTCACCAGCCACCAACTGAGAAGGTACATGTCCACCAACAACGGGTGAACCTGGATCCGCTGCCCAGTCAGGAGTGGCAGGAAGCTCAAAATCAGGCGCCCGCTGTCCGCCTAGTCAAGACCCTGGTGGAGCAAGGCGCTGCTGGGATGGACCCTGTCGCCCCAGCTGAAGCCCAACGCTTGTGAAAGGAACGGACCCGGCTGTATCTACATCAAGGGAAGTTGTACCGTGAGCTGATCAACCCGAAGACTCATGAGAAGATCCGCCAGTTGGTTATTCCCCAAGCTGATGTACCCACTGTTCTGCAGGCGTACCCTGATGGTGCCGGACACTTAGGATGGAAGAAGCTGGAGATGCTGTTGAGGGAGCGGTTCTATTGGAGTGGGATGCGGGAGTCTGTGGAGGCCTGGTGTCGAGAGTGCGGTCCTTGTACGTTGAGGAGGAAGGACGAAGCTAGCCAGAAGGCGCCCCTACGCCCGATCATTACACATCAACCGCTGGAGCTGGTCGCCTTGGACCATGTAAAGCTCACCCCCAGCCGAAGTGGGTACACTTACGCTCTGACCATAGTAGATCATTACTCCCGGTTCATGGTGGTTGTCCCGGTCAAAGACCTAACCGGCCGTACCGCCGCTAGAGCATTCCAAGCTTACTTCTGTCGACCCCATGGATACCTTGAGAAGGTGCTTACCGACCAAGGCCCAGCCTTTGAAGCGGAGGTGTTCCATGAGTTCTGTCAGCTGTACGGCTGCAAGAAGATCCGGACCACGCCTTACTATGCCCAGACCAACGGTATGTGTGAGAAGATGAACCATTTGGTCCTTGGCCTCCTTAAGACGTTGCCGCTGGAAGAGCGGAACCTGTGGCCGGAGAAGCTGCCTGACTTGGTCGATATGTACAACAATATCCCGTCTAGCTCAACGAAGTGCACCCCAGCATATCTGATGAGGGCTCAGCCCGGCCGACTGCCGGTGGACCTGGAAATGGGACTGGAAGCCCCAGAGACACTCCACTCGACGGCTGAATGGGACACCCGGCGGAGGGTGCAGTACCGACAGATTCAGGAGTATGTGGAGAAGAATTTAAGTCGGAGTCGAGAACAACAGGAGCGGCGCTTCAATCAGAAGGCGTCTGCAGGCCCTTTCCAGCCTGGAGATGTGGTGTTAAAGCGGAAGAGGAAGACCCACAAGCTGGATGATCAATGGGAACAAACCCCATACGTCATACAGCCCACAGGATGGGAGGATTGGAAGGCCTACTAGATCAGTCGTGACCAAGGGGGCACTTTGGCCACGGTTTCTCGGGACCATCTGAAAAGGTGCCCACCAGCATTGAGGGCAACGCCTGAAGTATCGGTTCCTCCACCAGCAGAGAAGGTAAAAGAGGTGTCCACACTGTAATGGGTGACTTCCCAGCAGATTGGCCTACACAGAACGGCGCGGTGATTATTCCAGTGATACTGTTCCCACAACCTGTGGATGAAGAAGTGATGGAGGCGGTCAACCGTGAGCCAGAACCAGTGCCAGCGCCCAGGGATGAACCTGCACCCAGCTCCCCTATGCCTCCGCCTGCCCCACACGATAGCGGGGAGGAGGAACTGATTGTTCCCTCTGCCCCACTGCCTAGCCCCACTGACACCGGACCCCGGAGGTCCACCCGTCCCAACCTAGGTAGGCCCCCACTTAGGTACAGGGAAACCGTTCTTTAAACAGAGGGGGGGGGGGGAGAAAGTATGTGTGTTTTGAGTTTGAAAAGTTTTGAAGAAAATGAGAATAATTACCGAACAGTAACCTGATTAACCGTGATTGAAACCGGTCGTTGCCGGCACCGTTGTCCCCGTGGGGACCATCTAGCTGCATAGGGAACTCTCTATGGACAAGCCCGTGAACTTGCAGGGCAACCACAAACTTAGTGTCTTGTAAATAAAATATGTTGTTGCAGCTAACCGTTACCGCCTCCGGAGAGGCAGGTTGGAGGGAGGGCCCGCAGTGGAGCAGGCTGGGGCCCAGCCACCACAGGAACCGGTGGCTACCCTCTGGAGGGGAAGGACAGATCCCGCTCGGGTAACTGGTTCAGGACTGGGGTCAAGGGGTGCTGCCTGGGTTTTAGGGGCAGCATCAGGGCCAGGTTACTTGGGTGGGAGAGAGCGGCAGCCGCAACCGTTGAAAATGTTAGTAACGTTTAAGAAATGAACCTCCCGATGTGGGATGAAGTTATTTTATTTGTATGTTTACCTTTTATATCTTTTCAGAAAATAAAACCGGTGTTGGACGGGCAACCCGCGGACGGTCTGCATTTTGCTAAGGGGGAATGTGACGCCCTGGGCAAGCCAGGGGTCACAGGTCATAACACCACCACACCCTACACCCCAGATAGGTACACCAAAGCTACACAAAAATCCTTGTTGCCTTCCTCCAGGGGCTGATGTCCACACCAGGGGGTGGGCCAGGCGGTTGGCTCCGCTCACCGAGGAGTTCACAGCCCTGGAGGCGGGAAAAACCAGGGAGAAGAGTCAAGCTAGGGACGAGAAGGAGTGAACAGATAAGTTTAGGGAGAGTGAGAAGTAGAAGTGAAGTGGAAAAGGAGCAAGAGAGAGGAGTAAAGGTGGAAGAGAAAGTGACAGTTAGAAAGCCTGAAGTTGGTCCGGGTGTGTGCCCCGGACTGAGAACAGCAAGGTCAGCAGACGGCGGTGACTGTCTGCAGGAGAGGCTGCTTGGAGGTTGCCGACAGGACCGTGGACGGGTGGTGGCCCGGCGGTACCGGAGCGGTATACAAAGAGCAGTCAGCACCATTGGCAGGGGCCTTTCGGATCCCGGCAAGGCTAGGAGTCGCCGTGAATTTGCCAAATCCGTCAGTGAAGGGGACCTCTGGGTCTCCCAACAACCAAGTCCCGATTGAAGGCAACAGTCCAACCGTTAGAGAGAGACACCGCCACCGCCAGGGCACCAGTTTCTCAGGGACAGCGCCTGCGGGCAAAGTAGGGCTCCTCCGGCCCATATCCAAGTCGGGGAGCGGGTTACCGGTGGGAACCCATCGCTACCATCATCATCTCAGGTGCAGGAAAAGGGACCGTCACCGTCAACTACTGGGGAAAAGCAACTGCAGCCGTCCGTGGGAACCGTCTTTCCAGCCGTGTGTTTTACCGAGAACTGTGTCACCGTCTCAGGCTGAGTGAGTACCACAGTGCCGTGAGGCACAGCGCTGCCTCCGCGTCCCTGCACCCCACCAAGCCCTGCACCGGCCCCGCCATCCCTCATCACCCACCTCATCACTGGGCCCCGGGACAACTACCCCCTACCCACGGAGGGGAGAACCAACAACTTTGCTGCTCCCTGTCACCGCTCCCGGGATCCCCATACAGAGCAGCGGTGGTGTCAACACAATCACCACAACCGTGGGTGGCGTCACGGACAATAAACTATCCCATCAACCAAACCCCTTTCACTCACGGGCGAGGAGCGCCGCTCGAGTCCCCGGGATCCGGCCCATCGCTCGAGCCACCGAGCAGCAGCAGGCCGCAGCAGCAGCGGCAGCCGGACCTGAGCAGTGGGAGAGCGCTGCGTCCCCTCCTCCGCCCGCGACATAAAAACAGATTATTGGATGTAGTGTGTCCAAAACAAATTAATATGTAGTGTGCCCTCTCTCCCACAGAAGTGATCTGTTCATGGCTGGCTGCATGTGGGCGGAGAGCCAAACTGCCCAAACAGTGACTTCCAATGAGGTTCGGATCAAGTCTGGGTCCAGAACAGAAGTTATCTAAACCTGAACCTGCTGAACCCGAACTTCCACGGGTCCACTCATCTCTACTCAAAAATGGTTTGGGCATGAGTGAATTTCATTTTTTTTGGTTTTTAACCGATAACGCGGCAGCACAAAGCAGGACAGCAGAAACAGTATTTATATTGTATGTATAGGGGTATTTTCTTATGAGCAAATACAAGACATTGGCACATTGACTAGCCAAGCCAACCCACTTCTCTGAGGGTGGGGGGCTGGAAATAGCTTTTAAAATGAGACAGTCATCCAGACAACTTCACAGGAACATTGATGGCATGCGCGAAACACAGCAAGTGTTATCTTTCGCCAAGCACAGTGCCAGACGTGAAGCTGCCAAAATCACATAGCGTCGGCAGAGTTGCTAACTTAAAGGGAACCAAACATCAGGATTTTGGTATATAAGGTAAAGCCAGCGCACTACTGGCACTATCAGGCACAGTCTGTACATACCATTAGTGGGCAGCTCGGATGTGTAAGCTGTGAAATACAAGTTTATGAAGTTTGAAAATTCATCCACTTTTTGACTGACACTTGCACTTCTCCAGATAATATCCAGGCGGGTTATGCACATATGCACAGCTGATCTTACCCCAATCGTCTGCTGCAGCTAATCGGGGTAAGATCAGCTGTTCTCAAGTCCTGTTGTGACCATGCGCACTCCCGCGGTCACAATGAGATCTGAAGAAGCGAGGACGCATGCGCCGCCCTCTCAGACACAAAACTGGGTAATGCGGGCTTCAAAAACATGGCGCCGGAGATAAGCGCTATGCGCAGGCACTAATGGTATGCACAGACTGTGCCTGATAGTGCCAGTACTGCACTGGCTTTACCTTATATACCAAAATCCTGATGTTTGGTTCCCTTTAACTTTTTATTTTTTTTTCTGGACACCCCACTTAATGGCACACACATAATAAGATTCCATGGTTGATCCTCTGCATAGAAATTAACAATATGTCTCCTCTTAGTGGGCAGAGTGAATACATGGTGGCACCAGATTGTGTGACTGCTATGTGACAGGCCTCAGTTTCTACAACTTTCTAGATTTTTACCCTTATAAAGAGCAAAAAGTTTAAATCAGAAAAGGTATAAAGAAAAAGGTTTTCATCATGAACAGCTACTGCTCTTATAGAATCGCATTGGGAAAAGTACACATTTCAATGAAGGAGAATGGTAGAAAAGTAGTGGCTTACCTGTCCCTTCGTGATTCAAGAGCGAAGACATGACAAGAGAAACAGAAATAAAAGCAGCTTTAATTAACGTATTACACATTAGCAAATTATTAGTCAAAGCCATAAATGCCTGAAAACTATCACTTCTTCTGTATATTATGTACTGTGCCTTGATAAAGTATTCATACCTTGTGAACGTTTCTAGAATTTTTCATGTTACACCCACAAACTTAAATGTGTTTTATTGGATTTTATGTGATAAACCAACACTAAGTAGCAAGTATTTGTGAAGTGTAAAAATAAATGATAAATGGTTTTCTAAATAGTATTCAGACCCCTGTAGTCTGACACCCCAAAATATAATTCTGTCTGACTAATTGCCTCCAGAATTCACATAACTAGTAAACTGAGTCCACCTATGTATAGTTTATTCTCAGTATAACTAGACCTGTTCTGTGAAGGCCTCAGAGGTTTGAGAACATTAGAGATCAAACAGCATCATGAAAACCAAGGAACACACCAGACAGGTCAGGTATAAAGTTGGGGAGAAGGATGAAGCAGGGTTAGGTTATCAAAAAAAAAAATAGGATAAGCTGTGAACATCCCACAGATCACTGGCGTATGGAACAACTGTAAATCTACCAAGACATGGCCATCCACCTAAACTGACATCCCATTCAATGTGAGCACTAATTCAAGAAACAGCCAAGAGGCCCATGATGTCTAGAGGATCTGCAGAGATCCATGGCTCTGGTGGGAGAATTTGGCCATAGGACAACTATTATTCATATACTCTACAAATAGGCCATTTATGGAAGAGTGGCAAGAAGAAAGACAAGCCATTAGAAGTCTCATTTTCAGTTTGCAAAAAGTCATGTAGGCGACAAAGCTAGTGTGGGGGAGAAGGTGCCCTGGTCAGATGAGACCAAAGGGCTAAATGCAAAATGCTACTTGTGACTGGAAACTAACACTGCACATCACAATGAAAACACCATCCCCACCGTCACACATGGTGGTGGCAGCATCATGCTGTAGAGATGCTTTTCTTCAGCAAGGAATCTGTTCACAACTGATGAGAAGATGGATGGCGCTAAATACAGAGCAATCCTGGAGGAAAACCTGTTAGAGGCTGCAAAAGACTTGAGACCTAGACATAAGTTCACCTTCCAGCAGGATAACAACCCTAAACATACTGCCAAAAAACAATGGATGGTTTACAGTAGATTAAAGCATATTCATGTGTGAATGACCCAGTCACAGTCCAGACCTAAATCCCATTGAGAATCTGTGACAAGATGTAAAAATTGCCATTTACAAACGTCTGCATCCTCACTGAAATATAGCTAGTGTGCAAAGAAGAATGGGTAAAAGATTCAGCCTCTAGATGTGTAAACCTGAAAGAATCATACCCCAAAAGACTTGCAGCAGTAATTGCAGCGAAAGGTCGTCCTACAAAGTATTCACTCAGGGGGCTGAATACAAATGCAAGTCACAATTTTCAGATTTTTATTTTTAATATATTTAGAAAACCATCTCAATAAAACACATTGAAGTTTGTAGGTGTAACATGAAAAAATGTGGAAAAGTTAATTAATACATTTTCACGGCACTTTATAAGGGGTGTAGACCTTTTATATAGGATCTGTGGGCTTAATTGATTTTATTAGTAAATATGTGTATTTCACATGAAACACAAATTTGGAATATCTTTTTATGTGCATTGTTTCTCATGGAAATGAATGAATGAATGAATGAATGAATGAATAAATTAGGCACTACCATTCTCCTCTTTAATAGGCTATGTCCCAACACATTTTCTCCACTAGTTAGAGACCAGAAGCAATAACTAAAGAATCAGACAGTGCAGATTTCTGAGAGCAGCATAATGTAGAGAAAGAGACCCTGATTCCAGTTATGTGTCACTTAATGGGCTACTTGCTGTAGTTTTTATAAAATCATTGTTTTATCAGCAGGAGATTATCACTAGGCTAGCAAATCAACTGACAGGTAGTCATCCATATTCATGAGCTTTGTACATCTCTGCCCCTCACTATCGATTGGCAGCTTTCTGCCTATGCAAGGTGTAAAGAGAATGCTGCCAATCAGTGGTGTGGGTGGGGTTATACAGGGGTGAGTATTCTGAGAACTACTAGATCTGCAGCAGTTAAAACAGGGATTTTATCAAAACAGCAGCAAGCAGCCCAGCAGAAGATACCTCACTGAAATCAAGGTCTCCGCCCATACATCATGCTGCCCTCAGATAGAATATAACCTAGAAAAAATCTAGTGATAAATTCCCTTTATGTCCACAAGGAAAGAGGTACCTATAGGTTGCAGTTGCTTCTGGGTACTGCTGTCTTAGAGGGCGCATTGGCTCTTACTGCATATAAGAGGACACCATGTACATGACATATGATAGTTGTTTGACCTTGTGCCATTTATAATACTGGTATTTTTAATGTGGCAAAATGAATACGCTGTGCACGCGTCTGAAGGATTGCATCAATTGTCCTTGACCTAGATACAAGACACAGACGTATTATCATCAATGCCTTGTGCAGGGCTCTTTCAAAATGGAATAAAACATTTCCAATATTTTAGAATTAAACTGTGCTACAACTAAATACAACTAAACTTGTCTCCTTTCAAAAAATCTTCTTCGTCCCCAGCTGTAGTTTTTTTTAAAGAGAACCTGTTAGGTCAAAAAAACACTATTAACCTGCAGACAGAATGCTATTAACATGCAGGTTAATAGCAGTCTGAAGTTGCTCTGTGCTCACATTGAGAACCCCACTGCCGGGAGGAAATAAACTTTATTGTTCCCGGCAGTCTCCAACTTTCAGTCATAGAGGTGGTGCCAGCATGGCTTCAGTCACCGCTCTGTACATAGTGAGCAGCGGCTAAACGGCGTTCCCGGAGTTAGAGCGGCGCATTAGAGCATCAAGCAGTGCTGGAGACACAGTTATAGCCACCACTCACTATGCATAGAGCGGTGACCGAAGCCACGCCTCTATGACTGAAAGCCGGCGGCTGCAGGGAGGAATAAAGTTAATTTTCTCCCAGCAGCATTGCATTCAATGTGGCCAGGCAGGTTCAAAGTGCTATTGGAATCCAGATTAATCCCAAATCTGCAGGTTATTAGCATTTTTGACTGGCTCCCTTTACTAAAATAAATAAATCAACAAATAAACAATATGCTTCGCTCAACATCCCTGGTTTCAGCTGAGTTTCTGATGCTGCTCCCACTCTCCGGTGATGTTTGTGGCACTAATGTCACATCAGTAATGTGACAGCCAATCAGTGAGTTCAGTGGCTCTGAGGGAGTGTTGTGTCTGCAAGGTCAAAGCCGCTAAGGTCACCAATTGGCTGCCGTGCTGTTGACGTGACGTCAGCACCGCAGTGAACCCCGGACGTCGGGATGAAGATTTTCTCAAAGGGGACAACCCCTTTAAATATGGGTGAGTAAAATCTTCAAGGAATCATGTAATTGATAAAAATACGGGCACACAATGGGATCAGGCATTCACCTAAAGCTGTGGTTCTAAGCTGCAGGTAAATGCCTATCCAACCATATGAGGCTGTCTAATGGGATGTGTAGATGTAGGGAGAAAAATTCTATTCTCCTTACAGCCTCTCAGCCCCCATCTGGATGGCATTGCAGCCTCTTGGCCTCAGTCATCTGGATGGCACTGCAGCCTCTTGGCCTCAGTCATCTGGATGGCACTGCAGCCTCTCAACCTCAGTCATCTGGACGGCACTGCAGCCTCTTAGCCCCAGTCATCTGAGCGGCACTGCAGCCTCTTAGCCCCAGTCATCTGAGCGGCACTGCAGCCTCTCGACCTCAGTCATCTGGGCAGCACTGAAGCCTCTTGGCCTCAGTCATCTGGATGGCACTGCAGCCTCTCAACCTCAGTCATCTGGACGGCACTGCAGCCTCTTAGCCCCAGTCATCTGAGCGGCACTGCAGCCTCTCGACCTCAGTCATCTGGGCAGCACTGAAGCCTCTTGGCCTCAGTCATCTGGATGGCACTGCAGCCTCTCGACCCCAGTCATTTGGGCGGGACTGCAGCCTCTCGACCTCAGTCATCTGGGCGGCACTGCAGCCTCTTGGCCCCAATCATCTGGGCAGCACTGCAGCCTCTTGACCCCAGTCATCTGGGCAGCACTGCAGCCTCTCGGCCCCAGTCATCTGGGCAGCACTGCAGCCTCTCGGCCCCAGTCATCTGGGCAGCACTGCAGCCTCTCGGCCCCAGTCATCTGGGCAGCACTGAAGCCTCTCGGCCCCAGTCATCTGGGCAGCACTGCAGCCTCTCGGCCCCAGTCATCTGGGCAGCACTGCAGCCTCTCGGCCCCAGTCATCTGGGCAGCACTGAAGCCTCTCGGCCCCAGTCATCTGGGCAGCACTGCAGCCTCTCGACCCCAGTCATCTGGGCAGCACTGCAGCCTCTCGGCCCCAGTCATCTGGGCAGCACTGCAGCCTCTCGGCCCCAGTCATCTGGGCAGCACTGCAGCCTCTCGGCCCCAGTCATCTGGGCAGCACTGCAGCCTCTCGGCCCCAGTCATCTGGGCAGCACTGCAGCCTCTCGGCCCCAGTCATCTGGGCAGCACTGCAGCCTCTCGGCCCCAGTCATCTGGGCAGCGCGCAGCCTTTTGGCCCCAGTCATCTGGGCAGCACTGCAGCCTCTCGGCCCCAGTCATCTGGGCGGCACTGCAGCCTCTCGGCCTCAGTCATTTGGGCAGCACTGCAGCCTCTCGGCCCCAGTCATCTGGGCGGCACTGCAGCCTCTCGACCCCAGTCATCTGGGCAGCACTGCAGCCTCTCGGCTCCAGTCATCTGGGCGGCACTGCAGCCTCTCGACCCCAGTCATCTGGGCAGCACTGCAGCCTCTCGGCCCCAGTCATCTGGGCAGCACTGCAGCCTCTCGGCCCCAGTCATCTGGGCAGCACTGCAGCCTCTCGGCCCCAGTCATCTGGGCAGCACTGCAGCCTCTCGGCCCCAGTCATCTGGGCAGCACTGCAGCCTCTCGGCCCCAGTCATCTGGGCGGCACTGCAGCCTCTCGGCCTCAGTCATTTGGGCAGCACTGCAGCCTCTCGGCCCCAGTCATCTGGGCAGCACTGACGCCTCTCGGCTCCAGTCATCTGGGCAGCACTGCAGCCTCTCGGCCTCAGTCATTTGGGCAGCACTGCAGCCTCTCGGCCCCAGTCATCTGGGCAGCACGCAGCCTCTCGGCCCCAGTCATCTAGGCAGCACTGAAGCCTCTCGGCCTCAGTCATCTGGGCAGCACTGCAGCCTCTCGGTCCCAGTCATCTGGGCAGCGCGCAGCCTCTCGGCCCCAGTCATCTGGGCAGCACTGCAGCCTCTCGGCCCCAGTCATCTGGGCGGCACTGCAGCCTCTCGGCCTCAGTCATTTGGGCAGCACTGCAGCCTCTCGGCCCCAGTCATCTGGGCAGCACTGCAGCCTCTCGGCCCCAGTCATTTGGGCAGCACTGACGCCTCTCGGCTCCAGTCATCTGGGCGGCACTGCAGCCTCTCGGCCTCAGTCATTTGGGCAGCACTGCAGCCTCTCGGCCCCAGTCATCTGGGCAGCACGCAGCCTCTCGGTCCCAGTCATCTGGGCAGCACTGAAGCCTCTCGGCCTCAGTCATCTGGGCAGCACTGAAGCCTCTCGGCCTCAGTCATCTGGGCAGCACGCAGCCTCTCGGCCCCAGTCATCTGGGCAGCACTGACGCCTCTCGGCCTCAGTCATCTAGGCGGCATTGCAGCCTCTCAGCCTCAGTCATCTGGATGGCACTGCAGCCTCTCGGCCACAGTGATCTGGGTGGCATTGCAGCCTCTCAGCCTCAGTCATCTGGATGGCACTGCAGCCTCTCGGCCCCAGTGATCTGGGCAGCATGCAGCCTCTTAGCCCCAGTCATCTGGGCAGCACTGAAGCCTCTCGGCCCCAGTCATTTGGGCAGCACTGACGCCTCTTGGCCCCAGTCATCTGGGCAGCACTGCAGCCTCTCGGCCCCAGTCATCTGGGCGGCACTGCAGCCTCTCGGCCTCAGTCATTTGGGCAGCACTGCAGCCTCTCGGCCCCAGTCATCTGGGCGGCACTGCAGCCTCTCGACCCCAGTCATCTGGGCAGCACTGCAGCCTCTCGGCTCCAGTCATCTGGGCGGCACTGCAGCCTCTCGACCCCAGTCATCTGGGCAGCACTGCAGCCTCTCGGCCCCAGTCATCTGGGCAGCACTGCAGCCTCTCGGCCCCAGTCATCTGGGCAGCACTGCAGCCTCTCGGCCCCAGTCATCTGGGCAGCACTGCAGCCTCTCGGCCCCAGTCATCTGGGCGGCACTGCAGCCTCTCGGCCTCAGTCATTTGGGCAGCACTGCAGCCTCTCGGCCCCAGTCATCTGGGCAGCACTGACGCCTCTCGGCTCCAGTCATCTGGGCAGCACTGCAGCCTCTCGGCCTCAGTCATTTGGGCAGCACTGCAGCCTCTCGGCCCCAGTCATCTGGGCAGCACTGCAGCCTCTCGGCCCCAGTCATTTGGGCAGCACTGACGCCTCTCGGCTCCAGTCATCTGGGCGGCACTGCAGCCTCTCGGCCTCAGTCATTTGGGCAGCACTGCAGCCTCTCGGCCCCAGTCATCTGGGCAGCACGCAGCCTCTCGGTCCCAGTCATCTGGGCAGCACTGCAGCCTCTCGGCCCCAGTCATCTGGGCGGCACTGCAGCCTCTCGACCCCAGTCATCTGGGCAGCACTGCAGCCTCTCGGCTCCAGTCATCTGGGCGGCACTGCAGCCTCTCGACCCCAGTCATCTGGGTAGCACTGCAGCCTCTCGGCCCCAGTCATCTGGGCAGCACTGCAGCCTCTCGGCCCCAGTCATCTGGGCAGCACTGCAGCCTCTCGGCCCCAGTCATCTGGGCAGCACTGCAGCCTCTCGGCCCCAGTCATCTGGGCAGCACTGCAGCCTCTCGGCCCCAGTCATCTGGGCGGCACTGCAGCCTCTCGGCCTCAGTCATTTGGGCAGCACTGCAGCCTCTCGGCCCCAGTCATCTGGGCAGCACTGACGCCTCTCGGCTCCAGTCATCTGGGCAGCACTGCAGCCTCTCGGCCTCAGTCATTTGGGCAGCACTGCAGCCTCTCGGCCCCAGTCATCTGGGCAGCACTGCAGCCTCTCGGCCCCAGTCATTTGGGCAGCACTGACGCCTCTCGGCTCCAGTCATCTGGGCGGCACTGCAGCCTCTCGGCCTCAGTCATTTGGGCAGCACTGCAGCCTCTCGGCCCCAGTCATCTGGGCAGCACGCAGCCTCTCGGTCCCAGTCATCTGGGCAGCACTGAAGCCTCTCGGCCTCAGTCATCTGGGCAGCACTGAAGCCTCTCGGCCTCAGTCATCTGGGCAGCACGCAGCCTCTCGGCCCCAGTCATCTGGGCAACACTGACGCCTCTCGGCCTCAGTCATCTAGGCGGCATTGCAGCCTCTCAGCCTCAGTCATCTGGATGGCACTGCAGCCTCTCGGCCACAGTGATCTGGGTGGCATTGCAGCCTCTCAGCCTCAGTCATCTGGATGGCACTGCAGCCTCTCGGCCCCAGTGATCTGGGCAGCATGCAGCCTCTTAGCCCCAGTCATCTGGGCAGCACTGAAGCCTCTCGGCCCCAGTCATCTGGGCAGCACTGAAGCCTCTCGGCCCCAGTCATCTGGGCAGCACTGAAGCCTCTCGGCCCCAGTCATCTGGGCAGCACTGAAGCCTCTCGGCCTCAGTCATCTAGGCGGCATTGCAGCCTCTGAGCCTCAGTCATCTGGGCAGCACTGAAGCCTCTCGGCCTCAGTCATCTGGGCAGCACTGAAGCCTCTCGGCCTCAGTCATCTGGATGGCACTGCAGCCTCTCAGCCTCAGTCATCTGGACGGCACTGCAGCCTCTCGGCCCCAGTCCTCTGGGCTGGGGGGCATGCAGCCACTTAGCCCCAGTCATCTGGACGGCACTGCAGCAGATAATAGTCAGAACACGCTACCAAGTGGAAGTGCTGTAATCATGCCCACTGATCCTTGAGTGACATCCTGCTCAGTACATTCACTGGCTGTCACTATTCGCTGGATGTCACTCAAGGATCAGTGGGCGTAATTACATTGTTTCCAGTTGGTTAGAGCGTTCTGATGAAAAGTATTTAAATCTTAATATACTATACTGGATGAATTTAAAAAGATATTCTTCAAGAAAATAAGTTACTCCTATCACTAGGCCTCCGCCAAGTCCGAGAAGGCGTCTGTAGCACTCTGAGGACAGGGGTCTGTAGCCTTATCTCGAATGCAGCAGAGGTGTGCAGGTTAAACCACCACACTTCATTGTCTATGGGACTGCTGAAAAAAACAAACACTGTACTGAGGTATTTCCAGCACTCTCATTGACTCTAGTGGCTGAGCATACTCCATTCAATATGTGACTGGCTGAAGTCCCTGTGGTTGGACCGCCAGTGAGCAGGAAGTGCTCCCATATACTATGTATATTGGTAAGGGATAACTATTTTTTTGGTGGAGGGTCAATCCATTAAAATACTAAAGCAAAATACTAAATTCCTTTAATCTGGTATCAGTGGAATGGGATAACGGCTTGACTATGAAATATGGATTATTAGATGATTATAGAAGAGTATATGAAGCGTAATTGTACTAATTTGAGCTAAAATGATTCCTGCTTTTGGACTTGTGTAAAGCCATACGACACCAGATAATAGGGATGTAACTGTATTTGCATAGTAAATAATCACATATAGATTACATGCTATCCATTCCTTATACAATTATGAATAATACAAGCAATAGTTCCGTTTCATGGACATACAGGGACAAAATTGTTGGTCTCCTTCTGCTAAAGTTAGAAAAACCCACAATAATCACTGAAATAACATAAAGTGACAAATGTAATCTTCAAGTTAAAATTACTAAATATCAACTATCAAATATCAAACATCAATATTAACATACATTTATTATCAATTGTGGTTTGACAGGAAAATAAAAAAAAAACGCACTACTGAGAATGGCCTGGATAAAAATGATGGTAAACTAACCTAATATTTTGTTGCACAATATTCTGCAGTCACTGCAAACGATTCTTGTGACTCTCAATGAGACATCTGCATCGCTCTACAGATATTTTGGCTCATTCCTCATAGACCCGCAACACACATCCGTTTAATTTGTACGTGTGCGGTACGTATTTGCACGTACTTGAGACACGTACACACGGAGACCCATGTTATTTAATGGTAGATGGCACACACACGTAAAATCACACGGAACGTGTGACCGTGTGGTAAGTACGTGTGTGTGCTTTTCTACACGGACGACATGTCCGTTTTTGGCCGGCAGCACGCAGGCACGGACCCGCTTTAGTCTATGGGTCCGTGCCTGCGGCGAACGCTGAATACAGCTGATCGCGCTATTCCCTTTATTAGCTGTGTGGAGCTGACAGGAGCGGCGGTGTATTCTGCAGCTCCGGTCACCTTCATGCAGCAGAGCTGGAAGCGACGTTGGACCATCCTGGAGTACGCCGGACATGGAGGGCTTTTTCGGGCTTATTAAATTGGTGAACAAGGCAATTTGTTAGTGTTTTTTTTTCTAATAAAGGATTGTTCGGGTGTGTCTGTTTATTTACTGTATTTACAGATTAATCATGGAAGGTATTTCGGGGAGACGCCTGACATGATTAATCTAGGACTTATTGGCAGCTATGGACTGCCAAAAACTCCTTATTACCCCGATTTGCCAACGCACCAGGGCAAATCGGGAAGAGCCGGGTACAGTCCCAGAACTGTCGCATATAATGTATGCAGCAATTCTGGGTGGCTGCTGACTGATATTGTTAGGCTGGGGGGCTCCCCATAACGTGGGGCTCCCCATCCTGAGAATACCAGGCTTCAGCTGTGTGGCTTTATCTGGCTGGTATTAAAATGGGGGGGGGAACGCACACCGTTTTTTAAATTATTTATTTATTTATTTTAGTGCACAGTATAGACACTACTCTGACTGCAACCACTCACAGGCGTCTGTGGGTGGGGAAAGCAGGGAATACGAGATTGATTAATGAGCGGCCGGCATATTCAAAGTATTTGTTGCCGCGTATTCTCTGCACAGCTGTTCCTCGCCGCGCTGGTGATCGGGGAGCAGTAAGTATGAGAGAGGGCTGCTCACTTCAGTCACTCGGGGGATTAGCGGTCACTGGTGAATCCTTCACAGGTGACCGCTAATCAGTACGCGGCACACAGACAGAGCCGCGGCATGACAATGAATTCGGGTGAAGTTCACCCGAGTTCATTCTCATCACGCAACTCTGTCTGCTGTCAGCTGACATGTATCAACGACATTGTGCAACACACAAACGGACATTCCACACGGACATTCCACGTACATATACACGGGCATTTTACACACAAACACGGACATTTTACACGTACACACGGCTCGCATACGCCATCACACGGATGCCATACGTACCAGAGAAACGCCCCAAAAAAACGGAACACGGACCCGAAAAACGGACCGTGTCACACGGACGTTTTTTTTGCGGAAGTGTGTTTTAGGCCATAAGCAAACTTCTCCGACTATCTCAGGTGTGAAGGCACCTTCTCCAGACTGCAGGTTTCTCCAGACTGCAGGTTTCTCCAGACTGCAGGTTTCAGCTCCTTACTCACATGCTCAATAAGATTTAAATCAGGATTCATAGAAGGCCACTTCAGAGAAGTCCAATGCAACAAGACAGTGACAGATGGTGCGATCTAAAGGGGGTGTTACACGCAGCGATATCGCTGGTGAAAGCACCCTCCCCAGTCGTTTGTGCGTCACGGGCAAATTGCTGCCCGTGGCGCACAATATCGTTAGGAGCTGTCACACGGACTTACCTGCCTAGCGACATCGCTGTTGCCGGCAAACCGCCTCCTTTCTAAGGGGGCGGTTCGTGCGGCGTCACAGCGGCGTCACTAAGCGGCCGCCCAATAGAAGCGGAGGGGCGGAGATGCACGGGACGTAACATCCCGCCCACCTCCTTCCTTCCGCATTGACGGCAGCCGCAGGTAAGCTGCAGTTTGTCGTTCTCGAGGTGTCACACGTAGCGATGTGTGCTGCCTTGGGAACGACGAACAATCTGCGTGCTCAACAATCAACGATTCTTTAAAAAGGAACGACGTGCCAACGATGGACAATAAGGTGAGTATTTTCCATCGTTAACGGTCGTGCCTTGCTGTCACACGCAACAACGTCGCTATCAATGCCGGATGTGCGTCTCGAAATCCATGACTCCGGCGATATATCGTTAGATATGTCGCTGCGTGTGACGGGGCCTTTACACCTTGATCTTGGAGTTCACCCCTAATCTCTTCGCAGGTTACAATTCAAATTATCTGTAACTACAATTTGTCATCAATTTTCTTCATGTGGCCACATCCAGGAAGGTTGGCTACAATCCCATAGACCTTAATCTTATGAATAATATGTGAAATTGTAGTAACAGGAACATCAAGTTGTTTGGAGATGGTCTTATAGCCTTAACCTTTTACATTTGTTAATAATTTTCTTTCTTTCTTTCTGTATCCTTAGCTTTATTTGGTCCATGTTCAGCATGGTAGACACCATGATACTAAACAGCACAGTGACTACTTTTCAAACTTTGAATGGATAGGCTGATAAGTTTGTAGACAGCTGTGATTCTAATTCCAAGACACATCTTAGATTAACATGTCCCTATGGTCAAATTATTTTCAATCTTTTCAAGGGGTACCATCATTTTTGTCCAAGCCATATTCATTAGTTTGTTTTGATTTGTTTTTCTTAATTTTTATTTTCTGTTGAACCAAAGTTCCAGAGCAATGACCAAAGCAATGTCTGGTTTTCATTAAATTAAAAAGCACTTTTGTCAGTTTCAAGTTATTTCAGTGACCGTTGCAGGTTTTCTTTCTGAGACAGAAGGGTACAAATAATTTTGTTCACGTGCGTGTGTGTATTGAAGTACATCTGATAATGAACAAGAATAGCTTTTATACCTTCCATTATTGCAGCCAACACCCCATACTCGTATGTTGATGATGGGTTGAGAGTGTATTAAACTGTGATCTAATGGATCCACCAAGCTCATTGTATCGTTCTTTAAAATCATAACCATATTTTGGCCCTAAAATTTAAATAGAAACAAAAATAATGCAGAAATCAGACACGGAAATATGATTTAGATCTAACATTCAAGAATACTCTACTATTAATACTAATGATATCATAGTCTCTAGGTTGTAACACTAATGCAGTAGACAATATAGGCAACCCATTGTTACGTCCCCACCAGAGTCGGCTTTATCGACTTCTGCTTCGATCACTAGGCGATGCCGTGTTCCTACCGTGGATAGTGCTGGTGATGGGAGAGGAGTCGATGCCAGCGGCGCTGGTGGAAGCAGGCTCCGCTAATCCACTGAGCTGGATTTCCTTGGGATCTACAGTTCCACTGGCTGACTGTAGGTGGCATGTGTCTTCCAGCTGAAGTTACCATTATTCAGCTACAACCAATGGGAAGACACCACACCCCTCTTATTTCCCCTCCTGTCTGCTGACCACTGCCAGAGATAGTTCTGTAGTCCTGGTTCCTGTCATGTCATGTTCTGTTTAGTGATTCTGGTGTTCTGACTTTTGCTTGTTTCCTGACTACCCTTCTGCCTGCTATTTATGTACCTCGCTGCCCAATCCGGATTTGATCTCTGCTTTGTTTTCTGATTACGTCCTTGCCTGCCTGATTCTGTCCCTGTTTTGCATTTCTCGGTTCGACTCTGTCTGGCTACTACTCTCATTGGACTGCAGCCTACCACTGGTAGTGATCCCCAGGGTCCTGTGTAATTCCAAATCCCTGTATAGGGGTTAAAGGGTTTCAGGTTCTCGGGGTCCTGCTTTGTGAGCGGCTTTCCTCTAGCCTGTCCATTACAGCCAGTCTGAGTCTGTGGATCCAGGCAGGCGTTACTCCCATGCATACATTAGCTGTTCCTTTGTGTACATTGGCTTAGAACTGACAGTCTACATACTGTATGTCAGTCCACATTTATGGTCTTTAAGGCTACGTTGCCATGATGAGCTTTGAATGATGCAGAATATCTGTACCTATTATTTAAATTGGGTTACTTGCATTTTTTCGTTGAGTTTTTGTGTGCAGTTTTTTTTAATGCTGCGGTTTCATGTAATGTAATGCGGTAATGATGTTGTTTGTCGTTTCTGCGGCAGCACACATTGCTACATGTGACGCCGCTGGAACGACAAACATCTCCTTACCTGCGTCCACCGGAAAAGGAGGAAGAAGGAGGTGGGCGGTATGTTCCAGCTGCTCATCTCCTCCCCTCCTTTTCTATTGGGCAGTGGTTCACTGATGCTGCTGTGACGTCGCTGTGACGCTGAACGAACCGCCCCCTTAGAAGGGAGGCAGTTCGCCGGTCACAGCGACGTCGCAGAGCAGGTATGTGCGTGTGACGCTGCCGTAGCGATAATGTTCGCTACGGCAGCGATCACAACATATCGTGCCACCGATGGGGGCGGGTGCTATCACACGCGACATCGCTAGCCGATGCTAGTGATGTCGCAGCGTGTAAAGCGGCCTTAAAGGCCCTGTCACACACAGAGATAAATCTTTGGCAGATCTGTGGTTGCAGTGAAATCATGGACATATTGTTCCACTTGTACCCGGCCACAAACCTGGCACTGATTGTCCACAATTTCACTGCAGCCACAGGTCTGCCACAGGTCTGCCACAGGTCTGCCACAGGTCTGCCACAGGTCTGCCACAGGTCTGCCACAGGTCTGCCACAGGTCTGCCACAGGTCTGCCACAGGTTTATCTCTGTGTGTGACAGGGCCTTAAGAGTGCATGTCAACAGTCTTTTTGAGGTGGTAAAAACCATGAGTTTTCAAGCAGAAGCTACTTTAGCAAACTTTCTTGTTTTGGCCTACGTGCACACACATTGTCTTTTTGCTGGGTTTTCAAAGCAAAAACTGAGCAGAACCTCCAAGTTTTGAGTAGGATTTGGCGAGTTTTCAATCAGTGGCTATGTGCACACAGTGTCTTAAATTCAGGCTAACCCGATGAGTTTTTCAAGCTGAAGACACTTCAGGAAACTGGAGTTTTCTTCCTGAAGCATTTTTTTGTGTAGTTTTTGTCTTGTTTCAGACAGCGGTTTTTGGGAAAGTTTTCAAATGGCTTTGTGAAGTCTTTTTACTGTCATTTTTTTACTTCATTGAATAATGAAGAAACCAGTAGCAGGTTTGTTTTAAAAGCAAAAACAATGTTAAAATGCTCAAAAAAAATGTCCTGTTGTTGTTGTTCCATGTGTCTTCTGAGCTCTCCCATTCACTTTATACGATTTTATTGTAAAGTACAGAGCATCTTCCAAGTAGCAAACGCCAAAAGTATGGACATGTCACTTCTTTTAACAGCTCCAGAGTTTCCAAACCCTGAAGTGTTTAAAGGAAGTAACAAAAGCCAGAACATATGCACAGTAAATTATTTTTCCATAGACATAAATACGTTTATTATTTAAAAAATTTTTATTGGCTTTCAGGCAGTTTCTGGGGCGGAATACTCCTGAAAATCATGTTTTGTGCATTAAGCCACTTTCTGCTCCAAAACCTCCATCTGCACGTGATTTTGGATGAGTTTTTTTTTTTCTGGAGGGTTTCCTTAAATGGTTTTGAAGAGTTTTGGGAGACTTTTTCACCTGAAGTTTTCTTTGCAGACTTTTGATTGGACAATGTCTAGAGAGGTTGCCTTCAGGATCAATTTCACGAAGTGATGTGCAAACTTATTTTTTCTACCTGACATTTTTTCAAAACCTTTTTTGGAAAAACGAAGAACCATAAGAACCGAAAAGTGGTTTTCCCACAGAAATTAATTCAAAGATTTGAATTCAAATTTTTTAAGACATTGTGAAGCAGTTTTGAGGAGTATTTTGGACACAATCTGGTTCAAAAACTAGTAAAGAAACAAAAAAAGAAACAAAACTCTGCACATACCCTAAGGCTATGTTCACACTGAGTCCTTTTGCTAAGTTTTTCAAGTGGAAACTCTCCAAAATCCTCCTCAAACACTGAAAACTTAAATTCATTCCAAGTTTGAGCAAGAATTATTTTTTGGAGGTGGCTTGGCATCTTTATCCTACACTTTCAACTATAAAAACTCTAGCATTTTCTAAATTGGTTAATGTAGTTCAAAAGAATGTAAAAAAAAGTAAAGAAATAACTTGCAAAAAAAAAAAAATGAGAAAAAAAACGCTCAAGAAATAACCAAAACAACACTAGCAAAAGACACCCTAGGTATACAAAACTCTAGAGAAAAGGAGAGCTTCACAAAGAGTCTTCCGCTTGAAAAACTGATGTTTTTGAGCATTGAAAAAATGAGGCTAACATCTATACACACACAATGCAATACACCCAAAAAGAGCAATTTAGTAAAACTGGCATGAAATATCACATAACTGTTCCTAGTCTTGCATTATGGATGATTTTCAATGCCTTTAGGGGGCTTTACATGCTACGATATCGTTAATGTTTTATCGCCGGGGTCACGTCGCTAGTAACGCACATCCGGCGTCATTAACGATATCACAGCGTGTGACACTTACCAGCGACCTTAAATGTCCTCCAAAGTGGTGAAAATCGTTCACCATGGAGAGGTCGTCATAAAACCAAAAATTGTTAATGGTTGTTAATAAATGTTGTTCCTCGTTCCTGCGGCAGCACACATCGCTGTGTGTGACACCGCAGGAGCGAGGAACCTCACCTTACCTGCGTCAAACCCGCAATGAGGAAGGAAGAAGGTGGGCGGGATGTTCGTCCCGCTGATCTCTGCCCCTCTGCTTTAATTGGCCGGCCGCTTAGTGACGTTGCGGTGACGTCGCCATGAAGCCGAACGCACCTCCCCCTTGAGGGATGGATTGTTCGGCAGTCACAGCGACGACGCCGACCAGGTAAGTGCGTGTGACGCTGCCGTAGCGATAATGTTCGCTGCGGCAGCGATCACACGATATCGCATGCACGACGGGGGCGGGTGCTTTTGTGTACGATATCGCTAGCAATTGCTAGAAATATCGTAGCGTGTAAAGCCCGCTTTAGACAAACATGCACTACCCAAAACCAATGATGCCACTCTTGATAACCCTCAGCAAGTAGGGGCATGCCACTTTTTTTATGTATTTACACCAGTTTTATGGTGTAGATACACAAAAAATATTATATTTGGGTCAAATTACAAATTTATGAAAAACCGTTGTCATATTTTTCAAAACAGGTGTCAAGGGCATCTTTCTTGTATAGTAGGGGCGAAAAATAGGCTGTTGGCTTGGCACTGTGCGCTACATGTGTGTGACTTGCACCCTATTGCAAGCTTCCTCTGTGTGCAATTTTAACGGTGCAGTCGCAAGGCCAGATGACTCGTTTGAGGATCACATCGCAATGCTTGGACTGGCTAGCGGCTTTCCGGACCCAAGCATGTCAGCATGTATTGCAATACACCTATGATGCTTGGATCAGGAGAGTCACTGGCCACTCCGGGCGTAGCAATGCGATTCTCAGACGAGTCATACGGCCGTGTTACTGCTCCCCAATACTAGGCAATCACCCCTTCTATGAATTGGTAGATTTAGAGTAGTTGTTTCATCAGTATTTTGCACCTGTGTTACTTACTTTATTAAGGGGGACTGCTGCATCCTGTTTGTACATTTGTCTCTGTCACCTTGGCTGGTAAACACCATTACCGTTTTATTATGTTTATAATTTAATTATTCGGGATTTGTTTAACATTCTTCTTGTTTCCTTGGTTATGCTTTTTATATATTTGTAAGTACAGAAATAGCTGTAAATCCCTAAGGACTGCCCTCTAGCTGTCAATCACCAAGTAGGACAGCCCAATGAACTGCATAAAAAGGCAGTGAATTAAATGAATAAATACAAGTTATAATGAATATAACTATAAATCGGACTCGGCTAGCAGGTTTTTGCTATTTAACCTGAGGATAGCATGAAGTAGGAGTTTAAGCATTGAATTAAGGGATGTGTCACTTATTAGGCTGGGTGCTGTTATTTCAATACAATGAGTGTTTAATCAGCAGGAGATTATCACTGCCAGGACTAAGTGCCCATGCGAGACCTTGTCCAACCCCACACCTACCCGGAAATTATTAGTAGCTCACTGTCACTATAAAGCTAACTACAACACCAAAATGAAAACTGGAATCAACATAGGGTATCTATAACAAATCACCAGGTGCCCTTCTCATGTCTGATCTTACTGTTGTTTGTGCCTTCTAACCCCCATTTCCATCTTCACAAAATGACCACCACAACCCCAGATTTCCCTATGCATACTATTCTTAGGAAGGCTAAGATACACCCATACCAGTTACACTGTCCCATGATACATCAGCACCAATTTTGTTATTGCTGTAATCTTTCAGGCTTGCCCTCCATAGGAAAGACTGAGACTGTAGATGCCATATTGGACCAGAAGGCACGAACAGTGGCAGGATCATTTGAGAGCACCAGGTAGCATGGAAGACTATACAGACATTGTGCATAGTCAAATGTTAATGGTAAATTCACTATAAAGAGGACCTGACATTTGCCATAAGTAAATTTTACCAGGCATAATTGCCACTGTTCTCCAGGTTTTACGAGGCATAATTGCCACTGTTCTCCTGAATCCTGCACTTCTCTTCTTCTTGGACATATATTTCAAGACCACGCCACTTGTGATAACAAGACCAGACTTACATACAGAGAGAAAAAGAAAAAGGGCTCATATCTCAGGAATAAAGAGGAGCCAAAACCAAAAATAACACCCCAGGTTCAGGCGAACACCAGGAAAAAATGACATATTAATGGCAAGTGACAGGTCCTCTTTACTGCTAAATCCAATCATGTAGAGATCAAGAGATATCAATCGCCTAATTGCTCCTACATTTCAAGGGGAAATATAGCTGGGCCTCCCTCATGCTAGAAAAACGAAGAATATGCCCCCCTCAACTACAATAACGTGATTGTGTATATGACAGAAAGCACATATGTCCATAATAGTCACTCACCTCGTTGGATGACACGTCACTGCCATCACTCTTAGTATGGGCAAGCTGCTGAATACAGTTATTGACTGTAATGCTGCTCTTCCCAGGAGCCAGATCTTCTTCAGGAATTTCCACCCATCCGAGACAGTGAACTGCGAAAGCCTGAAAAAACAAAATATATTTTGAGTGTATTTTTTCCTGGGTATCGATATTAATAGGGTAAGATTTACAAATATATCTCTATACACTGCCTACATCAGTTTGCTATATACACAGCAAATATATACAGGGAATATGTCAGTAAGTTCAACCCTCGTAAGCTGTTGTGATAGAGCACTCACTACGTGTGATGGGGTTATTCACTTTGCTTGCAGTTTGAGGTAGCTACAAGACCTAATTTCATTTAAAAGTCCAAACTGGCTTATTTATAACATATCTAAATCGCTGTTGCAAATGCAACCTCAGCCGTCCTTCAGCTTTACAGGGAAAAAAAACATGGTTTTCAAGTCCATTTACCTTCTCTAAAAAAATCTCTCAGGGGTATTGCAGCCCTCCATACACTGACCCCGATCAGACAAAGCAGACCCTCTCTTCTGTCAGAGGATCCCTTCATAGAGACATCACAGACACACAGCCTCCTCACGCCCTAGCTCCTGCCAGGGCAGAGCACCTCTCCCTGAGGTTCCTTCTCACAGACTGTCATGTGCCAAACAGTCGCATTAAAATCCCATGAGACACACCCATGAGCAAAAAAAAAAAAGCCTGAGATAAGAGATGTAGGGCTGAAATCTTTGTTTTAACTCTTATAGCATGCTGTCTTCAGATTACATTGCAGAAACCTGCTGACAGAGTCTCTTTAAGTACACTTTGTAGGCGTATTCTTCTATTGACTAGAATTTATATTGATATTAAACCATTACCACGTTCAACCTTACATGTAGTTAATGCCTTTTCAGAACTATGATCTGGATTCTTAATGCGTTATTCTCAGAGTCAAAAATTATCCCCTATCCAGCGTTCGGACCCTCACCAATTCTGAGAACGGAGCTCTGGATCCTGAAATCTGCAGAGCCCCTTCTTTAATATGACTGAGAAGTGCATACTCAGTCTCTTTTCTATTCCCTGTCTATGGGACTGATGGAAAAAAAACAAGTACCGCATGCTACTATATCCATCCATCTTGTAGACAATGAATGGAGCAGAGGTTAAGCATGTGATCCTCTACTCCATACAAGGTAGAGCCCCGTTTCGGGAATCCAAAGCTTTGTTTCCAGGATCTTGAGGTTCTAGTGGGTTGGCTCCCCAGCAATCAGTAAGTTATCCACTATCTTATTGAATATTAAACCTCTAATTGTTTATTTTCAGAAACACTGTATAAGTGTTAAGTGTTCAGGGTGCAGGAAATAGGGTGCATATATTATGTTCTGGATGGAAGGATATTGGACAGTATGCTACATAATACTATTAGAGACTTTCGTCTATATTAGTCAAGTATTCTTCTCAAATATTACCTTGCTACCTGGTTCATTGATATTGCGAAATAAATCTTCATCATGCCAATGAAGAGAAGGCCTAGAAATAAAACATTTATTCAAAAACAGGTATTCATGAATTCAATGTACACAACCCTGAGACAGGATTTCCTTGGCTAATGAGGATTTTCAGAGATATCAACATTATTGTCATGGTTGAACATATTTATATTGTCATTTTACTTTAACTTAAAGATCACAACAAAAATGGATGTGATTCCTGTCACCACGTTGAAAAAAACAGGATCTTACAAAAAAAATAGGAAGATGCCTATATCCAGGGGCATAATGATCGCGGTCACAAAGGTCATGACCTTGACCAGCCCAGGGGTGGAGGGAGCCCACCAGCACCAGCACATATTTAAGCTGGATGTTCTTCCACATTCAGCTAAAATGTATTTCTGCACAGAGACCTACCGGGTCCCTGCACAGCAATACCAGCTGCCGGCCAATCAGAGACCAGCAGCTGACGTCGGTGCTTGTGACTGGGGGCACATGGTAGTGACATCATGCGCTGCCCGTCGCTTACAAGCTGAAGCCAGTTGCTGGCATGAGAAGAGTACGCCGCATGCCGGAGGGAAAGTGAGTAGAATCGTAATTATTTATATATATATATATATATATATATATATATATATATATATATATATATATATATATATATATATATATATATATATATATATATATATATAAAATGTGTGTGTTACAAAAAGCAGTATAACAGGAGGCATAGACACCAGGATGGGCCTGGGATGGTGAATATACTTACCAAGAAGGGGGACATACAGTGAGCAAAAAAGGTATTTAGTCAGCCACCAATTGTGCAAGTTCTCCCACTTAAAAAGATGAGAGAGGCCTGTAATTGACATCATAGGTGACCACTACTATGAGAGACAAAATGAGAAAACAATGCCAGAAAATCACCTTGTCTGATTTGGCAACATTTCTTTTCCAGATTATGGTGGAATATAAGTATTTGGTCAATAACAAAAGTTCATCTCAATATTTTGTTTTATATCCTTTGTTGGCAATGACAGAGGTCAAATGTTTTCTGTCATAGGATTAAAAGAAACACGGTCTCATGGAGCGCTATGGAGGCCACGGGGATCTATAAGTTCAATGTTTTTTATTAATTCACATAAACCACAACGCGTTTCGATATAGTCCAATATCTTCGTCAGGTGGATAACCTACGTTTTCTGTAAGTCTTCACAATGTTGGAACACACTGTTGGTGGTATGTTGGCCAATTCCTCTATGCAGATCTCCTCTACAGCAGTGATGTTTTGGGCCTGTCATTGTGCAACACAGACTTTCAACTCCTTCCAAAGGTTTTCAATAAGGTTGAGATCTGGAGACTGGCTAGGCCACTCCAGAACCTTCATATGCTTCTTATGAAGCCACTCATTCATTGCTCTGGCTGTGTGCTTGGGATCATTAGCATGCTGAAAGACCCAGCCACGTTTCATCTTCAATGCCCTTGATGATGTAAGAAGGTTTATACTCAAAATCTCACGATACATGGCCCCATTCATTCTTTCATGTACACGGATCAGTCGTCTTGGTCCCTTTGCAGATAAACAGCTCCAAAAGCGTGATGTTGCCACCCCCATGCTTCACAGTAGGTATGGTGTTCTTTGGATGCAACTCAGCATTCTGTCTCTGCCAAACACGACAAGTTGTATTTCTACCAAACAGTTCTACTTTGGTTTCATCAGACCATATGACATTCTCCCAATACTCTTCTGGATAATGCAAATGCTCTCTAGCAAACTTCAGACAGGCCCAAACATGTACTGGCTTAAGCAGGAGAACACATCTGTAACTGTAGGATCTGAGTCCCTGGTGGTGTAGTGTGTTACTGATGGTAGCCTTTGATGGTAGCTCCATGCAGTTCATTCACTAGGTTCCCCCGTGTGGTTCTGGGATTTTTGCTCACCATTCTTGTGATCATTTTGACTCCACGGGCTAGGATCATGCGTGGAGGCCCAGATCGAGGGAGATTATCAGTGGTCTTGTATGTCTTCCATTTTCTTATTATTGCTCTCACAGTTGATTTCATCACACCAAGCTGCCTGCCTATTGCAGATTCAGTCTTCCCAGCCTGGTGCAGGGTTACAACTTTGTTTCTGATGTCCTTCGATAGCTCTTTAGTCTTCACCATATTGGAGTTTGGAGTGTGACTGTTTGAGGTTGTGGACAGGTGTCTTTTATACTGATAACAAATTGAACACAGGTGCCATTACTACAGGTAATGAGTGGAGGACAGAGTAGCCTCTTAAAGAAGAAGTTACAGGTCTGTGAGAGCCAGAAATCATGCATGTTTTTAGATGACTAAATACTTATTTTCCACCATAATTTGCAAAAGAAATCTTGCCAAATCAGACATGTGATTTTCTGCATTTGTTTTCTCATTTTGACTTTCGTAGTTGTGGTCTACCTATGATGTCAATTACAGGCCTCGCTCATCTTTTTAAGTGGGAGAACTTGAACAATTGGAAGCTGACTAAATACTTTTTTTCCAACTGTATATACCAGGATGGGGGACATATATACCAGGCTGGAAGACATATATACCAGGATGGGTAACATATATATCAGGATGCCCAAGATGGGGACATATGTACCAGGATGGGGGACATGTATATCAGGATGGGGGATATATATACCAGGATTCCCAAGATGGGGACATATATACCAGGATGCACCCAGCATGGGGAACATATATATCAGGATTGGGAAAATATATACCAGGATGGGGACAAATTAAAAAAGATGGGCCCAGGATGGGGAACATATATACCAAGATGAGGAACATATATAGCAGGATGGGAAACATATATACCAGGATGCCCAGGATGCGGACAAATATACCAGGAGAGGCTCAGGATGGGAAACATATAAACCAGGATGAGAGACATATATACCAAGATGGGGTACACATATACCAGGATGAGCCCAGAATGAGGATCATATATACCAAGATGGGGGACATATTTACCAGGTTGTGCTTAGGATGGGAAAATATATACCAGGATGCGGAACATATACAGTCATGGCCAAAAATATTGGCACCGTTGAAATTGTTCCAGAAATGAAGTATTTCTCCTAGAAAATTATTGCAATTACACATATTTTGTTATACACATGTTTATTTCCATTGAGTATTGGAACAACACAAATAAAAACTCAAAAAAAAAAAAAGTAAATTGGACATAATTTAACACAAAACTCCAAAAATGGGCCGAACAAAATTGTTGGCACCATTAACTTAATATTCGATTGCACATCCATTGGAATTAATAACTGCAATTAATCGCATCCTATAACCATCAAGCTTCTTACACCTCTCAACTGGAATTTTGGACCACTCATCTTTTGCAAACTGCTCCAGGTCTCTTATATTTGAGGAGTGCCTTCTCCCAACAGCAATTTTAAGATCAATGGAATTTAGATCCAGACTCATTGCTGGCTACTGTATAACTCTCCAGTGCTTTCTTTTCATCCATTTCTGGGTGCTTCTTGAAATATGTTTAGAGTAATTGTCCTGCTGGAAGGTCCATGATCTAGGACACAAACTCAGCTTTCTGAACATGGGCAGTACATTGCAATTCAAAATTATTTGGTAGTCTTCAGGTTTCTTGATGCCTTGCAAAAAGTCAAGGCACCCAGTGCCAGAAGCAGCAAAACAACTACAAAACATCTTTGAACCTCCACCATATTTGACTGAAGGTACTGTGTTCTTTTGTTTGTATGCCTCATTCCATTTTTGGTAAACAATAGAAGGATTTGCTTTACCAAAAATTGTCTCTTCTTCTCATCTGTCCACTGGACACTTTCCCAAAAGGATTTTGGCTTATGTACATTTCGTCAAACTGCATTTTACTTGTTTTATGTCTCTGTGTCAGCAGTGGGATCCTCCTGGGTCGCCTGCCTTAGCGTTTAATTTCATTTAAATGTCAGTGGATAGTTAACTCTGACACTGATGCACCCTGAGCCTGCAAGATATCTTGAATATCTTTGATAGTTGATTGGGGCTACTTATCCACCATCCGAATTATTCTGCATTGCAACCTTTCATCAAATTTTCTCTGCCGTCCATGTCCCAAGAGATTAGCTACAGTGCCATGGGTTATACAACGTCTTGATTATGTTGCACATTGTGGGCAAAGGAACATCAAGATCTCTAGAGATTGCCTTGTAACCTTGAGATTGTTGATATTTTTCAACAATTTTGGTTATCAAATCCTCAGACTGTTGCCTTCTCTTTCTGTTCTCCATGCTTAATGTAACACACACACAGACATACAATGCAAATGAGTCAACTTCTCCCCTTTTTATCTGGTTTCAGGTATGGTTTTCATATTGGCCACGCCTGCCACAGGTGAGCTTGAATGAGCTTTACATGTTTGAAACAAAATGGTTTACTCACAATTTTGGAAAGGTGCCAAAATTTTTGTCCAGCCCAGTTTTGGTGGTTTGTGAGAAATTATTATCTAATTTGCCTTTTTTTCCCTCATTTTTGTATACCAGAATGGAGGACACTTATACCAGGATGGTAACATATATTCCAGGATGGACAACATATATAGCAAGATGGGGGACATATATACCAGGAAGGGGAATAAATATACCAGGATGAGGACATATATACCAGGATGGGGACATATATACCAGGCTGGGCCGAGGATTGGGAACATATATAACAGAATGAGGGACATACCAGGATAGGCCCAGAATGGTGAACATATATACCAGGACTGGGCACTAATATACCAGGATAGGCCCAGGATGGGGGAGATATATACTAGGATGGGTCAAGGTTGATCAACATATACAGTAGGATGGGAAACATATACACCAAGATGGGGGACATACACACAAGGATGGGAAACATATATACCAGGATGGAGGACATATACACAAGCATGAGGGACATATATACCAGGTGGTGCCACATATATACCAGGTTGGGCGACACATATATACCAGGAAGGTGCCCAGTATGGGGGACATTAGTTCAGAACGAGGGGGACGTTACTACAAAATGGGAGCAACTCATATGTCCTTATAGGATTTAGAACACTACAAAAGCCCATACATCTGACCAATATGTGAGGAAGGGGGCAGGTCCAAATGTTGCCCCTGGTCCCATCTAGCTCTAGATACGCCACTGCCTCTTTATCAGTAAAAAAAAAAAAAAATCAAAATTTTCAGCTTATGATTTATTAATATATTAAATGATTCAAGTATTTGGTGAGTATATAAACTAAATGTTAAACGTTACACAGTTACAATAAAAGGACATCTTACCGTCTGTCTGAAGCAGATGCTGTTGCAGCCTGAGCAGAATCATTAGCAATTGACATCCTATGAACTTTCTGAAATAAGAAAAAATGTTCCATGATAGTCAATGCAAAGTATGATTAACATGGGTCTAATAACGGATCAGTAGTGTGGGTAGTAGACTGAGCTTCTACAAGCCTTCTACCTCATATAATGGATACCAATATTCCCTTGCCCCTACCTCTCCACAACTCTCCTTCTCCGAAAAGATAGATTAATGGATACCAGCTACAGTAGAGTTCTTTCTATAGACACATGGTTAAGTTGTGTTCCCTTGTAAGTAAACAGACTGCAAGTGAAAAAAGCATATAAACTACAAGGTGTACTTGCAGCGCTGCTCCCCATTACTGGCACCCCTTCATAGATTGTACAATATCTTCCGAAATAAAAGGAAATGTACCAAAGTTATATCCTCAGGATTTTTTATTTAGTGGTACAAAGTAATACAAAAATAAAACATTGTTTTTCAACTTACATGTTGCAATTTCAAAGAAATAACAGAATAAACAGTATGTGCAGCAATAAAGGCCCCCCTTATTAATATTTGGTTGCACACCCTTTGGCATTGATGACAGCCTACAAACATTTCTTGTAGCCATTTATAAGCTTCTTGCACTTCTCAGCTGTCTCTTTTCTCCCACTCTCCCTTTGCAGTTTGTTCAAACTCTTCAATGTTTGCCGGGTTCTTTTTCCCCAATGGCAGATTTCTGCTCACCCAAAAGATTTTCAATGGGATTGAGGTCAGGACTTGCTGGATATTTTACAACAGTCTATTTTTTTCTTTTTCAACCATTGCTGTTCATTTTTGGATGTGTCCTTTGGGTCACTGTCTTGCTGGAGGACCCATGATCGTTGTCTAAAATCAGGTTTTCTTAGACTGGGTAGGACAGGTCATTCTAAAATCTCTTGATAATTCTCTGATTTTATGATTCCTGTGATACATGCAAGTCCTTCCGTACCAGACACAGCAAAGCAACCCAACAGCATTATGGATCCTTCACCATGCTTAACTGTTGGTAGGGTGTTCTTTTCCTTATAAGCTTCATTACGCAGTCTGTAAACAAACTGTTGCTTTGCATTGCCAAGAAGGTCCATTTTTATTTCATGTGTCCACAGAACATTTTCCCAGAAGGATTGTGGTTTGTCAAAGTACTATTTAGCAAAGATAAGTCATTCCTTTTTATGACTTTTCTTCAGCAATGGTTTCTTACTTGGCCTTCACTCATGAAGTTCTGCTTGGTTTAGTGTGCGGCGTATGGTACTTGTTGAAACCATGACTCCAGACTGTTACAGGTTGACCTTCAGGTCTTTGGATGTTTGACGTGGTGTTTTTTCCATTATTTGCACCAACCTACAAAGACATCTCGTCATGTTTCCTCTTTCGCAAATGTCCAGGGAGGTTCTGGATGGTTCCATGCTTAGCAAACTTCTTAATAACATTGTGCACTGTTGAAACTGGGATACCAAGGTCTTTGGAAATGGCCTTATACCCTTAGGAAAACTTGTGTTTGCTAATAATAGCAGTTCTGATGTCCTCAGACAGCTCCTTTGTCTGCATCATTGTGACAAAGGAACAGGGCCTCAAATGTGGCTTTTTAAAACACTGAAGTCATCATTCATTGGCTATTTCATGTCACATGGGCACTGACAATTTATCACAGGTGACTCTCATTTGTGATTTACCATAGGTGAATGAAAATGTGTTTCCATACTAATTTAATATGAAGGTGCCAATACCAATGCACAGCAGCTTTAGGTTTTTCTATTTTTCCCTCCCATTGTTTTTTGCTTTAAATTGATGTTTATCATTTGCTCTTTTGTATTTAACACGATTGCTCAATACAAAAAAGCTGTTTCACTGGATTCATTTTTTTCAGGAGATTCCACGTTATGTACTTAAAGGCGTTTTCCCACAAATAAAGTTAATTTGAAAGTTGATTCTAATCAATAGATCATAGAAAAATAACAATTTATACAACTGGATATGTTTTAAAAAAACATTCCAGTGCTGAGATAATCTTATATATGTGCCCTGCTATGTACTGTGTAATGGCTGTGTCTGACCGTACAGGGACATGGTCTGATCATATCACAGCTCCTGGGCCGGGGAGGAAGGAAAGGAGAGTATACAGACATTACATCACGAGATCATAGCTGATTCTTTTTTTTTTTTTTAGGTAAAGCATTTTCCTGCCTTTTTTGAAATATTTTACCTCATAGAAAAATTATTTGCAATCCCAAGCTGTAATGTTTGTGTACTTTATGTTTTTCTTCCCCGGCCGAGGAGATGTGATATGATCAGACAATGTTCCTGTATGGTCAGACACGGCCATTACACAGTACATAGCAGGGCACATATATAAGATTATCTCAGCACAGGAACATTTTTTTTAAATACATCCAATTGTATAAATTATTATTATTATTATTATTATTATTTATTATTATAGCGCCATTTATTCCATGGCGCTTTACAAGTGAAAGAGGGTATACGTACAACAATCATTAACAGTACAAGACAGACTGGTATAGGAGGAGAGAGGACCCTGCCCGCGGGGGCTCACAGTCTACAGGGAATGGGTGATGGTACAATAGGTGAGGACAGAGCTGGATGCGCAGTGGTCTACTGGGCTGAGGGCTATTGTAGGTTGTAGGCTTGTTGGAAGAGGTGGGTCTTGAGGTTCCTCTTGAAGCTTTCCATGGTAGTGGAGAGTCTGATGTGCTGAGGTAGAGCGTTCCAGAGTATGGGGGATGCACGGGAGAAATCTTGTACACGATTGTGGGAAGAGGAAATAAGAGAGGAGCAGAGAAGAAGATCTTGTGAGGATCTAAGGTTGCGTGCAGGTAGGTACTGGGAGACTAGGTCTATTGATTAAAATCAACTTTAAAATTAACGTTGTTCTTGGGAAAACCTCTTTAAACTTCATAGGTGCCAATAACGATGAGCAGGACTGTATTTCTATTAAAAGTTTGAATTAATCCTGTAAAGTGCACAATATATCCGAAGGTTTGTGGATCATTGGGGCTATTGCGTTAGTAGCAAACAGTTACAAAATTATAATAAAATTAAGTTATTCCTAAATTATTGTTGTCTGTAAATCCCAGATGGATGCCTAGACCAGATGACAAGTTTATTTGGCAAGTTAACACAAAAAATTGCAAAGCCAAAAGCGTTACATATCAAAAGGCAAAAGCAGAATTCCTAACGCAAACCTCCAAACATCCGAGAGAATCCATCATGAAGGAATTGATGATGTCTCTGTTGCTCGGGAAAATCAGTAAACTCTGACGGCCATTGCCAAATAGGACTAGATGAATTCTATCAAATCATTACAGTCCATCACTGATCACAATGGGGAGATGTCACCACCAGTGACTGAATGGAGCAGTCACATATACTTTCGTAAGGACATCAGGAAATGGAGACCGGTGGGAAACCAAGAAACGTCAGAATGGGGATGACAAGAGATTAATAATGCGAATATTGCTTTTTGCCAAAACATTTTATTCATCAAATATTAAGTGTCTAAGTAAATGGTAATACTTTTTACAGTAAAAAAATGTATTTGTACACATGAAAACATACCTTTTCCTGAATAGCACCTAAAGTATTAGGTATTCCTGAATTGTATGTTGGGTGCTGCCACTGAGTGGTCCCCGTAGGCACATGCCAGTAATAAGTGCCAGAAGAGTCACGGATTGTCCTCCATCCTGAAGGAAGGTCAGGATCAGCTTCAAGGGTTTGGTCACTCCAAAGGTTATCTTTAAAGGCACATACAAGACAACTTCAATTGATAAAGTCATACAAGTACAGTGATGGCATGAAAGAGTTATAAAACTAACTAATGAGCAGTCAAAAGTACACAACGCATAAAGCAGCAGCGTAAATATTCACGTTGTGGTACTTGGGGCTGAGATACATAAACTACTTATCTGGTTTAGAGAATACCATTTTCAAACAAGATATTAGAACATTCTAAGTAATAGATGGGGATCTCTCTCATTAGGATTGACAACTAATAGCCAAAGTAGAGACTGCCTATAAATAGTTAAAAACAACTGACCCACACATCAAACAAGTGTGAATAGGTGCTAGCTGAAAAAACATAGTAACTACAAGATGCATACAGCTGCACACTAAAAAGCCAACAATGTATAAGGGAACTCTGGCTTTGCGTTACTGCTGTAGGAATATATGAAAAAAGAGATATTTAGTTTATGTATTGGCCAATGCACGTGAGCCCGTTCACCACGAGAAGGTAATTCTCTGTAAACTGGGAACCTAACTTGAAATGCCACTATCTGGGTTAAAAACATCCATTTCTGGGCAGCTAGACTAACCCAGATAGTGGCATTTCAAGTTATAATTTTTAGTCTAGTTGCCCAGACATGGATGTTTTTAACCTAGATAGAGGTATTTGAAGTTAGGTGTTCCCGGTTTACAGAGATATACCTTGCTGTGGTGACCGGGTTTACATGCATTCACCAATACATAACATAAATATCTCTTTTTTCATATATTCTTTTTTTATATACAATAAATATCTCTTTTTTCATATATTCCTATAGCAGTAATGCAATACTTTTTAGATTATATTTAGAGTACCCCAAAGAGATCTGCAGTGACATGGTGGGATAGCTCAAGAAATTGCAATTTTTTGCCAAAACTCTCAAATTTTAAATAGTACAGTTTGGAATTTTCAGTGCAGTGCACATTTTTGTAATACGTGCCATTTTGAGGTGAGCTGGCTTTCTTGTTTTTTTTCAAGGAGCTGTAAGTGCAGGCCAAGGAGCTGTAAGTGCAAGGCCAATCCCCCTGTACTTTGGGCTCATTATCATAAAATTTAGACAAACGATTTCTCTGAAACGGAAACATGGATTGCTATAATGAATGTATGGATTCATTCTGCATTATAGTAACCTAACATAAATGATATTAGTTTGGGATGCACAAAGCTTCTGACAGGTTCCCTTTAAGAAAAGTAAATAGCACCATACAGTGTAAAAATAATAGCAACATACAGTGCTTAAATATCAGTGATTTACAATATCTTAGTATAAATCTGCAGTGCCCAGGCATTTACGGTCATATGAAAAAGTTTGGGCACCCCTATAAATGTTAAACTTTTTTCTTTATAACAATTTGGGTTTTTGCAACAGCTATTTCAGTTTCATATATCTAATAACTGATGGACTGAGTAATATTTCTGGATTGAAATGAAGTTTATTGTACTAACAGAAAATGTGCAATCCGCATTTAAACAAAATTTGACCAGTGCAAAAGTATGGGCACCCTTATGAATTTCTTGATTTGAACACTCCTAACTACTTTTTACTGACTTACTAAAACACTAAATTGGTTTTGTAACCTCATTGAGCTTTGAACTTCATAGGCAGGTGTATCCAATCATGAGAAAAGGTATTTAAGGTGGCCACTTGCAAGTTGTTCTCCTATTTGAATCTCCTATGAAGAGTGGCATCATGGGCTCCTCAAAACAACTCTCAAATGATCTGAAAACAAAGATTATCCAACATAGTTGTTCAGGGGAAGGATACAAAAAGTTGTCTCAGAGATTTAAACTGTCAATTTCCACTGTGAGGAACATAGTAAGGAAATGGAAGAACACAGGTACAGTTCTTGTTAAGCCCAGAAGTGGCAGGCCAAGAAAAATATCAGAAAGGCAGAGAAGAAGAATAGTGAGAACAGTCAAGGACAATCCACAGACCACCTCCAAAGACCTGCAGCATCATCTTGCTGCAGATGGTGTCAATGTGCATTGGTCAACAATACAGCACACGTTGCACAAGGAGAAGCTGTATGGGAGAGTGATGCGAAAGAAGCCGTTTCTGCAAGCATGCCACAAACAGAGTCGCCTGAGGTATGCAAATGCACATTTGGACAAGCCAGTTACATTTTGGAAGAAAGTCCTGTGGACTGATGAATCAAAGATTGAGTTGTTTGGTCATACAAAAAGGCGTTATGCATGGAGGCAAAAAAACACAGCATTCCAAGAAAAGCACTTGCTACCCACAGTAAAATTTGGTGGAGGTTCCATCATGCTTTGGGGCTGTGTGGCCAATGCCGGCACCGGGAATCTTGTTAAAGTTGAGGGTCGCATGGATTCAACTCAGTATCAGCAGATTCTTGACAATAATGTGCAAGAATCAGTGACAAAGTTGAAGTTACGCAGGGGATGGATATTTCAGCAAGACAATGATCCAAAACACTGCTCCAAATCTACTCAGGCATTCATGCAGATGAACAATTACAATGTTCTGGAATGGCCATCCCAGTCCCCAGACCTGAATATCATTGAAAATCTGTGTGATGATTTGAAGTGTGCTGTCCATGCTCGGCGACCATCAAACTTAACTGAACTGGAATTGTTTAGTAAATAGGAATGGTCAAATATAGCTTCATCCAGGATCCAGGAACTCATTAACAGCTACAGGAAGCGACTAGAGGCTGTTATTTTTGCAAAAGGAGGATCTACAAAATATTAATTCCACTTTTATGTTGAGGTGTCCATACTTTTGCACCGGTCAAATTTTGTTTAAAAGGGGATTGCACATTTTCTGTTTTGTACAATAAACCTCATTTCAATCCAGAAATATTACTCAGTCCATCAGTTATTAGATATATGAAACTGAAATAGCTGTTGCAAAAACCCAAATTGTTATAAAGAAAAAAGGTTAACATTAATAGGGGTGCCCAAACTTTTTCATATGACTGTATATCACCCTATTCAGCAGAGGTGACTGATGCAGAGGATTGCACATCCTAAAGGGATTTTCCAAGAATTGATACATCTCATTCATAAGTTTGGTGATAAGTGTGCAATTGTCAAGGGGTTTCGTTAACAAGGATGGCGGTCTTGTGTTGTGGGTCAATGTGCAGTGGAGCATGTGCACTGCCAGTTCTCTAAGTTTATGGGACAGATGATGATAACCCAGTTCCATACCTGACAATCTCTGACAGCCCCATAGCCTTTTTATAGAGTAGTTGAGAAGATACTTAATTGCTTCTCTATTCAAATGAAGGACACAGGATACTCGTGAGCAGGGATTGACCTCAGAGATCAGACACTTAGGCGGGCTTTGCACACTACAACATCGCAGGTGCGATGTCGGTGGGGTCAAATTGAAAATGACATACTTCCGGCATCGCATGCGACATCGTAGTGTGTAAAGGTTCGATGATACGATTAACGAGCGCAAAAGCGTCGTAATCGTATCATTGGTGCAGCGTCGGCGTAATCCATAATTACGCTGACGCGACGGCCCGATGTTGTTCCTCGCTACTGCGGCAGCACACATCGCTGTGTGTGAAATCGCAGGAGCGAGCAACATCTCCTACCGGTGTCACCGCGGCTTCCGTAGGATATGCGGAAGGAAGGAGGTGGGCGGGATGTTTACATCCCGCTCATCTCCGCCCCTCTGCTCCTATTGGCCACCTGCCGTGTGACGTCGCTGTGACGCTGCACGACCCGCCCCCTTAATAAGGAGGCGGGTCGCAGGCCAGAGCGACGTCCCCGGACAGGCGAGTCCATGTGAAGCTGCTGTAGCGATAATATTCACTACGGCAGCTATCACAAGGATATCGCAGCTGTGACGGGGGCGGGGACTATCGCGCTCGGCATCGCAGCATCGGCTAGCGATGTCGCAGCGTGCAAAGTACCCCTTAGGCTTTCCACCTATTCATAGGACAGGTGCTATTTCAAGCCGACCCTGGTTTGAGAGAATGTAATTCTGTGCCATAATGGAAAATAGTGTACACAAGGTCTCTAGACAGTAGAGGAAAGGTACATAACATAAATCCTTCCTAGATACTTCTGGATAGTTCCATATTTGGGTCTCTGTTCCAGGCAGTGAGGCAAGGATCAGGCCTTGCCATCATTAGTATAGTGCTGCGCAGCATGAGGCATGAGTACTGACCTGATTATCTCACACTGTGCTGTACAGACCAGCAGCGGTGTCTTCTGAGAAGGCAGAAGCGGTTTATCACAGCTATCTGTCTTCTCTTCTACAGGCATAAAGAACTCAGTGAACATTGTGCACTGAAAAGAAGCTCCGGTCTCATGTTCACTGGGTCTCTGCCTAACATAGCAGACCTGGTGGGTCCTAGCTCGCTAAGATTAGCTCTGTCAGTGATATATTTCTGGTTGTTTCCCCTGTAACTGGAACTCCTAGTGATGCATCATCTACAGTGGAAAATATCTATAGTAAAGAAAAAAGAAATATATGTCCCTCAGAGTTCTGCTATGAGCTCTTGGGGACAAATTATGTTTTTAAAAAGAGAAATCTATCTATCTATCTATCTATCTATCTATCTATCTATCTATCTATCTATCTATCTATCTAGCGATCACTCTTACCTATCTCTCTATCTATCCAATAAAAAAAGAAGTAGAGCCCTCAAATAATATAATATAATAACATTTTACCATCTATGTGGCCATCTGTGTGTATGTGTGTACTGTCCGTGTGACACGTACCAGAAAAAAATGCATGGCACTGAAATTAATGGCCGGGTTTTGTGTTTAAAATGTGCAAAAATAGATAGAAAATACGTAAAGAGATAGATTATACAGCTATTAAATAAATAAATAATTAAATGAAGAAAATTATGCCCCCCCCCATTTATGATAACAGCAAAGGTAATGCAGACAGCTGTGAGCTGATATCAGGCTGGAAAGGGCTATGGTTATTGGGTCCTTCCCAGCCTAAAAATACCAGCCCGCAGCCACCACTTCTGTGATCAATATGCTGATTAGATAGCATGATGCGCCTTTGGCCTGCCACAAAAAGGCCACTCTAAAATGTGCAGTTTTACAGTATTAGGGAGGTCTGGGGTGGTCAGAAAGCCAGTCCGTATCTGGTGTGACCACCATTTACTAGTCTGCTATCTGTCCTGTACAGTGAAAACCGGGATTCATCCATGAAGAGAAAACCTCTCAATGTGCCAGACAACATTAAATTTGAGCATTTGCCCACTCAAGTTGGTTATGACAACGAACTGCAGTAAGGTGGAGACTCCAATGAGGACAATGAGCAGCAGATGACCTTCCCTGAGATGGTTTATGACAGTTTGTGCAGAATTTCTTTGGTTTTGCAAACCAATTGTTGCAGCAGCTGTCCGGGTGTTCTGTCCCAGGTGATCTTGGAGGTGAAGATGCTGGATGTTGAGGTCCTGGGCTTGTGTGGTTACATGTGGTCTGCGGTTGTGAGGCCACTTGGATGTACTGCCACATTATCTGAAACGTGTTTGGAGATGGCTTATGGTTGAGAAATGAACATTCAATTCACGGGCAACAGCTCTGGTGGACATTCCTACAGTCAGCATGCCAATTACACGCTCCCTAAAACCTTGTGACATCTCTGGCATTGTGCTGTGTGATAAAACTGTACATTTAAGAGTAGCTTCTTACTGTGGCCAGGCTAAGGCACACCTGTGCAATATTCATGAAGTCCACCTGTGAGATGGATGGATTATCTTGGCAAAGGAGAAGTGGTCACTGACACAGATTTAGACAAATTTGTGAATGATATTAGAGAGAAAAAGGCCTTTTGTGTGGATAGAAAAAGTCTTAGATCCTTGAGTTCAGCTAATGAGAAATAGGAGCATAAACAAAAGTGTTGCATTTATATTTTTGTTCACTGTATTATCTATTATTTTTGCACATCTTTAACACATAAAAATCTTTAATTTCTAAAATGCATTTTATTCTGTTACGTATCCCACAGATGGCACGCGGATGTCACACAGATGCCATCCATGTGTTGTACGAGTTTTTCATGGAACCATAGACTTCTATTGACCCTTTTCATCCCTGCTTCTAGTAAAAAAACAGATATATTGCCTTGAATTTCTCACAGACAGACGTGTGGTTCACACGGACATGTAAGGCTCACCATAGATTACAATGAGTAAGTGTGATATCCTTGAAAAAAACGGATGCCACACGTACCGGAAACTAACATGTGAATGGGGCCTTAAAGGATACCTGCCAGGTTGGATAATGCTATTTACCTGCACAAATGGGGTTAAATTGTAGGTTAGAAGTGTGATGAAGGTGCGGCAGGTTTACTGAAAGTGCATTAACTTGGAAAAAATGAACTTTATTCCTCCCGGCAGCCGCCGGCATTCAGTCATACGGGTGCAGCAACAGTAAACACGCACCCGAAACTTTGACTGACAGCCAGCTCTACAGTGTATAGTTTGTTTTCTATAAGTTCTCTATAATAGAGAACATATTAGCTACATGAAACTGAATTATTTCTCCCCAGTCACAGTACAAGTGCTACTGGGTTTATTAAGATACAGAAGATTCAGGATTCTGATGGAAACAAGGACGGCTCAGACCAAGATATGGATAAGTCAAGTGCACCACCTTGTACGCTCCTCCGAGAATTGTCACTGTATCTGATCATCTAGTGAAGGAAGCTAAAAATATACAAAGGTTAGCCTGCCTTCCCTTGTAAACTCAATCATGTTGACACGCTGCAGCTTAAACCCTATTAGAAAATTGGAAAACCGTCTCCTAGCTACAAGGCACGTCATGTCAGGATCACACTGTGCACAGGCCTGCCGTGCGAAACAACAGACAGATCTGTGATTACTGAACAAGCAAGCATGGGCTATGTCTGATCTGAGATAAAGAGCTAAAGAGATAGGGATAGAGGGATAGATAGATAGATAGATAGATAGATAGATAGATAGATGGATAGATAGAGGGATAGATAGATAGATAGATAGATAGATAGAGCATTGCCCCTGTTCACTCTTGCTGGATTCTGCTCAGTTTGGGGGTTTTTTTGTTTGTTTTTTTTGTAATACACTTATAGAGGTGGTGACTGCCTCAATACTTGACTGTGCATTGTTCCCATCAGCCTTTAGCAGAGGTTTCAAATTTGGCTGGGTATATGGGTCGCACATAGAAAAATGTTTTATTAGGGGGGGCACATTCTTGGCAGGACAAAGTGACATTTTTAGTAATACCATATATTTTTTTCTATACACCTTTGGATCACTTTTTTTTCATTTTTCACTCTTTTTTTGAGTTATGGTATGGTTTTAAGCTTGAATCGTTATCCTGCTCCCCTTCTTGTAGTAATATGCCCATCCTGGTCCCCTTGTAGTAATGTGACCATCCTTGTCCCTATCCTGTAGTACCTATCCTGGTCCCCATTCTGTAGTAATGTGCCTATCCTGGTCCCCATCCTGTAGTAATGTGCTCCATCCTGGTTCCCATCCTGTAGTAATGTGCTCCATCCTGGTCCCCATCCTGTAGTAATGTGCTCCATCCTGGTTCCCATCCTGTAGTAATGTGCTCCATCTTGTTCCCCATCCTGTAGTAATGTGCTCCATCCTGGTTCCCATCCTGTAGTAATGTGCTCCATCCTGGTTCCCATCCTGTAGTAATGTGCTCCATCTTGGCCCCCATCCTGTAGTAATGTGCTCCATCCTGGTCCCCATCCTGTAGTAATGTGCATATCCTGGTCCGCATCCTGTAGTATTCTGCCCATTCTGGTCCCCAACCTGTAGTAATGTGCCCATTCTCCTTATATGCCATTCTTCATATACACATAAAAAAAATCTTCTCACCTGTCTTCCGATCTCTTGGTGTACTCTTCCCTGCTTCTTGTGGCCCGCAAACCTGTGGACCCGGTAATGATGGCGGCTCGTGCCCACAGTAGTCAGCGCTTCATTTCATCTGAATGAACTGCTGGTGCCACGCAGAGCTCTCTGCAGGCCTAAACCAATGGCAGCTGCTGGCCTATCAGAGTCCAGCGCTTGACGACATATCACTACGTCAGCTGTTGGCCTGCTGCGATTGGCTGCTGGCTGCCTTAGGTATAGTTCTGCAGACTGCAGAGAGCCTTGAGCTGCACCAGTAGTTCATTCAAATGAAATGAGGCACTGTGGGCACCGTCACCGGACGCGAGCGTCATTGGGTCCACGGGCCTGGGAGCTGCAAGAAGAAGCCTGAGGGGCCACGTGTTTGAGACCCCTGGCCTAAAGTGTCATTCACACATCTGTATTTAACCCCTCCCCAACATTGGAAGTACTCCATACGTCCTGATTGTCAGTGAGTTCCCGACCAAGGACATACCTTGCTTTCCTGAGACTCCTGGCTCTCACAGCCAGAGACAGTGCCCGCGCAATCCCTGGCTGTTTAAGCTCATAAATGCCACAATAAATATCGATTGCAGCATTTAGGGGTCTGGAAGATGGATCACATTCCCTCTCCCTTGCGATCTGTAACTGAGCAATGTGATCGCGAGGGCCCAATGGTTGCCATGGTGACCCAAGGTCGTCATGGCGACCTCCGGATCATCAAGGTACGGAAAGCCTTTGGGATCATGCCAAGAGTATCCCAGATGGTTCTGTCATTGCTTTACTGACAGCTACTGTGTATTACAATGCTGATGCAATACACCATAGCTATCAGTAAAGCAATGCAAAAAGAGCAAAAAAAAAATTAAAAAATATTTAAATAAAAAAAAAATTTAAAAAGTAAACTTATTTGGTAACACCGCATTAAAAATACTATGTACAAATTGTCACACTAGTTAACTCCTTCAGGGCATAAGGTAAAAAAAAAAAAAAAGTAGCAAAAAAACTCTTTTCATCATTTCGGTAACAAAAAAGTGCAATAAAACGTGATAAAAGAAAGCCATATAATAATAATAATAATAATAATAATAATAATGGTACCGCTGAAAACATCATCTTGTCCAGCAAAAAACAAGCTGTCACATAGCTCCGTCAATGACAAAATAAAAAAGTTCTAGCTCTCAGAATACGCCTCATAAAAATGAGTAGTAGAAAGTGATCAAAAATAATTGTGACCCAAAATGGTACCAATAAAAACTCCAGCTCATCCTGTAAAAAACTAGCCCTCACATGACTCTGTTGGTAGAAAAATAAAAAAAAAAACTATAGCCTTTAAAATTCAGTGACGTAAAAAAACCTTTATTTTGTAAAAAAGCGTGTTTAGTGTCACAGGCGCCAAACCTATATACAGTTAGTATGGCTGAAGGCAGACTACTATATAAATGAAATACACTCTGGTGGGAATGTAGATATAGGAAAACATCTTTTACCCTGCAATATACTGGCAATTACAGTTGTTCACAGCATGGGCTGCTTTTACATTCAGAGCATAATGCATATACAGTTGAAAGCAATGATGGAACATCATTCTCCCTGTGCATCTGAGCTCTGACGTCTCAGCATAGCGGGCACGATGAAGTCACTATATCATGCCCGCTGTGCGGAGCTTGACAACACATGCTGCAGAGATCGGGGGAAGAGAAAGATGTTAGGTTTTTTGGTTTTGTTGGGTTTTTTTTTAAATCAGTGAGTAAATTGTTCTTATTGGGTGATCATGCTGTGTGTTGTCATTATACATTGTGGAGGGTTCTGTAGGGGGCCATTAAACTGCTTGGAGGGCTTTGTGGGGGGCCTTTATACTGTTTTGAGGGCTAAGTGGGGGTCCATTATACTGTTTTGAGGTCTAAATGGGGTCCATTATACTGTATGGGATCCATTATACTATGTGTGGGGAATTATATTGTGTGGCAGTCATTATACAGGGAGGCTACATAGGTAAGGATGGTTGACCTTGGGGAGATCAACATCCAACACCGCGGAGACATCATCACATGTTTCTCAACGCAGTGACATTAGAACAAGGCCCCCTGGGAAAATATGCAAAACAAGAATGCCGCGGAGACACCATCATATGTTTCTCAACGCTGGCAGGAAACTAGCCAGGTCTTTCACCGGGAAGGAACAACCACAGGAAGGGCAGTCTTCAGTCAAGGAGACACCTATGCCAAACATGGTATCCATTCACAGACAGCTGTTTCGGGGTATTTGCCCTTCCCGTGGTTGTTCCTTCCCGGTGAAAGACCTGGCTAGTTTCCTGCCAGCGTTGAGAAACATATGATGGTGTCTCCTCGGCATTCTTGTTTTGCATTTTTCCCAGGGGCCTTGTTCTAATGTCACTGCGTTGAGAAACATGTGATGGTGTCTCCGCGGTGTTGGATGTTGATCTCCCCGAGGTCAACCATCCTTAAAAATGTAGTCTTCTACTAGGCATTGTTCCCACTAGCCAGTTTGCTACTCTGCACTGGTGAGGGGCAAATACCCCGAAAAAGCTGTCTGTGGATGGATACCATGTTTGGCATAGGTGGTCTCCTTGACTGGAGAGACTGCCCTTCCTGTGGTTGTTCCTTCCCGGTGAAAGACCTGACTAGTTTCCTGCCAGTGTTGAGAAACATGTAATGGTGTCTCCGCGTCATTCTTATTATACAGGGAGGAGCCATTATAGTGAGTGGAAGCCATCATACTGTGTGGATGGCTTTGGTGGCTATCATACTGTCAGATAGGGTATGCAGTCCATTATACTGTCTGTGGGACCATTATACTGTATGGAGAGCCATCATGTTGTGTACAGAGCTGTGGGGGGAGTATGGGAGTACTGTGTCAGGGTCATCATACTATGTGTGGGTAACTGTGGGGGCCATCATCATGTGTTGCTGCCACTGTGGAGGATCATACTGTGTGGGAGAACAGTTGGGATATCATACTTTTGGAGGAGGCACTGCGGTGCTATCATACTGTGCAGGAATTTACTTTGGTGGTATTTTACTATGTTTGGGGCGTAATTTTGTTGGGGGCAATGAAAGAGCTATCTTAGTGCATGGAAACACTAAGGCGAATCAATAGTAGCAAAATTATTTTGTAAGACTACAAAATAAATTTGGGGGGATGGGGAAAGTTTTTACGTCAGCTAAGGGGACCAATGATTTCTCTGTATGCCACTAACCAAATAGGGTTATTATTATTCTTTTTCTATTCCTTTATTTTAAAACTAGGAATAAAAAATGACTTTTTTTTTTTTTAAATATCGTTTAAAACTTTTTTTGTATTTACTTACTTTATTATTTAATTTTCTTTTGCGGACTTAAATGTGAGATCCACAGTATATAGTATGACACAGCCTCCTTTAAAGTTCTTCTCCAGAGGAGTACCAAGAGGGCTGTGACGGAGGGGGTGTTAAAGCGCACCAATCACCAGGATTTTCCTATATAACCTAAAGCCAGTACCATACTGGCACTATCAGGCTGATTCTATATATACCTTTAGGCCTAAGACACACGGCGAGAAAAACGGTGAGAGTGGAATGCGATAAAAAAAATCGCATTCCACTCGGACCAATATTACGCTATGGGCCCGCTCCCATGAGCGATTGTTTTCTCAGCCCTAATCGGACCGAGGAAACAGTCGCAGCATGCTGCGGGTGAAAAGCGATCCTGTTTCACTCGCACCCATTCAAGTCTATGGGGTGTGAGACTGTGACCGGGGTTATCTATGACGGCCGGTATGTCTCGCCCCGGTTGTGCTCACTCCATGATAGAAAGTAAATCCACTCTAGGGTTAATGCTGTTTCCCTACAGGCTGAAGGAAGGGTTAAATGGAAACAGGAACGAGGGGCAGGTGTGCCGGGTGTGAGGGAGTGATCACAACTCCCTGAGTCTCTGCTGGAGAGACATGTATATTGCTGTGGATTTTTGTTTGGACATTAAACACCGTGTGCTGTGAACCTATATGCCTGGATCCCGTGTCTTCTGCTGCGCAGCCGACCGCGCTACCTCACATATGGTGGAGAATCGGCGGGCATGCCAGCCCGGTGAGGTGTACTTCCTTTTCTGGTGATCCGGTAGCACATGTCCTGGATTCAAGCAGCTATACTACGGCCCAAACCCAGCGACGCCATGGAGGACATACTAAGGCATTTGGCTCAGGCTAATGCACAGCAACAAGAGGCTAATGCACAGCAACAACAGGTGAATACCCACCTGCTCCGGACGTTGGAGCAACAGCAGCAACAGCACCAGCAATCCTTGAAATTGCAGGAAAAAAGGCACCAAGAACAGATGGTTCTCCTGGCCAAGTCAATCCGTGCCGGACCGGCAGCAACAACCCCGGGACCGGGTGACGACGGCAGCGTCCGGAAAGCGGTGAGACAAGCGTTGCAAAAGATGACCCCGGGGGATGATGTGGAAGCGTTCCTGGCAGTGTTTGAGCGGGTGGCCGAGCGGGAAAAGCTGCCGACCCCCCAGTGGGCTGAGGTATTGTCGCCCTATCTGACGGGGGAACCCCAAAAAGCGTACCTGGACCTCGGTACCGAGGACGCCATTGACTATGTGACCCTGAAAGCCGAAATACTGGCTCGGTTGGGGGTGAATACCTATGTACGGGCTCAGCGGGTAAATCAGTGGTTCTATGAGGAAGCCAAACCCGTACGCTCCCAGGCCTATGACTTATTACATCTTGTAAAAAAGTGGTTGCAGCCTGACACTCTGAGCCCGGCGCAAATGGTGGAAAGGGTAGTAGTGGATCGTTTTGTGCGCACTTTACCCGTCACCGTTCAACGGTGGGTAGGACAGGGTGACCCGAGTACCCTGGACCAATTAGTGTCCCTGGTAGAGCGGCATGTGGCTACGCAGGACTTGATACGGGACACTGAGACCTTGCGTACCGCCCGTCGGTCCGGCCCCTCCAAGCCTAGGGCCAAGGACCCACCGCCGACACCGGTACAGGAGTCCGCTACCATCCTGGCTGAGGCCGCGCCCGCCGTTCCTGAGGTCCGGAAGGCCATGTACCCTAAACGACAACTTGTCAAGGGGGTTTCCTTCCCTATTAGATGTTGGCGGTGCCAGCGGGTGGGACATATGGAAGCCCAGTGTCCCCTGACCACGGAGCCCATGGATTGTGGGGTTACCCGGCGGGGTTCAATGTATGCTCAGGTGGTGTGTACCGCTGACCTGGTTCCCCCAGAGACTGAGCCCCACTTGTGCCAAATACAGGTGAATGGATGTCCGGTTACAGGATTGTTGGATTCCGGAAGCTTAGTGACCCTTGTGCGATCCACCTTGAGGGCTAAAGTAAAGGCCACAGGACGTACCGTGGGGGTGGTTTGCATACATGGGGACCGCCGAGACTATCCCACGGGGATTGTCACCATCACAGCACCTTGCGGTCAGGTGCAACATGAGGTGGGACTGCTTAACACTCTTCCTTATGACGTGATCCTAGGACGGGATCTGCCCTATTTTTGGACTTTATGGAAGGGAACCCCTAGGTCCCCTCCGATATTGGTCAGTCCGGGGCCTGAGCCCTACAATCCTGAATCCGGGACACCTGCCGTAGGGGTCCCCATGATAGGGACAGAATGTGAACCCGATAGGTCGCCCCTAGAGGTATTGGCAGGAGAGGCTGAGACGGTCGAGCCCATCCCGGACTTGGAGGCATCCCCGGATGCGTTTGGGACAGCCCAACTCCAGGACCCTACGTTAATACATGCCCGGAATAGGGTGTTAGTAATTGACGGGGTGGCCCAGCTGCCCGGTGCCCAGGTAAGGTACCCCCATTTCGCTCTTAAACAGGATTTACTCTACCGGGTAGATGAAATACGGGGCGTGGGGGTGGAGCAGTTGGTGGTGCCCCAGCCGTATCGCCGGCGGGTCCTCGACTTGGCTCATAAACCTCTGATGAGTGGCCACCTAGGGGTCAAGAAAACGCAGGAGCGAATATTGCAAAGGTTCTATTGGCCCGGGGTCTTTGGGGAGGTAAAACGGTTCTGCGAAACCTGCCCGGAGTGTCAGCTTACCGCACCACTGGTCCACTTTCGCAGTCCGTTGGTGCCGTTACCCATTATAGAAGTCCCTTTTGAACGGATAGGGATGGATCTGGTGGGGCCCCTCGTAAAGTCTGCTCGAGGGCACCAACACATCCTAGTGATCGTTGACTATGCCACCCGGTATCCAGAGGCGATACCTCTCAGACATACTGCGGCGAAGCTTATAGCTCGGGAGTTGTTTTCTGTGTTCTGCCGGGTGGGTTTGCCCAAGGAGATCCTTACGGATCAGGGGACCCCATTCATGTCTAAAGTGACCAAAGAACTATGCCGGCTACTCCAGATCAAGCAGTTGCGTACGTCTGTGTATCATCCTCAGACGGATGGGTTAGTAGAACGATTCAATAAAACCCTGAAAACCATGCTAAAAAGGGTGATCTCCAAAGACGGGAAGGACTGGGATATGATGCTTCCCTATTTGATGTTTGCCATCCGAGAGGTGCCACAGGCATCCACGGGGTTTTCGCCTTTTGAATTGTTATACGGGCGACATCCCCGGGGATTGTTGGACCTGGCAAAGGAAACATGGGAGCAAGAGCCCACCCCCCATAAAAGGGTGATTGAACACATTTTAGGAATGCAGAACCGCATAAGCGCGGTCATGCCAATTGTGAAGGAGCATTTACAGGAGGCTCAGGCCGCGCAAAGCGGCCGCTATAATAGACAAGCCACCGTGCGGACCTTTAAACCCGGGGATCGGGTGTTGGTATTAATCCCCACGGCGGAGAGTAAATTCCTGGCTCAGTGGCAAGGCCCCTACGAGATAAAGGAAAAAGTCGGGGTGGTCAACTATAAAGTATTGCAGCCCGGTAGGCGGAAACCTGAACAAATATACCATGTCAACCTATTAAAACCGTGGCAGGAACGGGAAAGCCTGATGGTTGAGTTTCCCCCATCTCCCTCCTCTTCGGGTCGTTCACTCCCGGCTTCAGCGACCTCCGGAGAGGACGAACCGGAAGTAAGGATCGGAGAAGCCCTCACCAAGCAACAGAGGCGAGAGGCCAGACGGCTGGTTCAGCAGAACCCCGATGTCTTCTCCGAGTTGCCGGGTAGGACCAGTCTGATACGACATGACATTGTCACCGAGCCCCACCTGAAGGTACGCCTGAAGTCATACCGCGTGCCGGAGGCTCGAAGACAAGCCATATCAGAAGAAGTGAAGACAATGCTACGCCTGGGGGTCATCGAAAAATCCCGGAGTGAATGGGCTAGTCCCATTGTCCTAATACCAAAACCCGATGGCTCCTTAAGGTTCTGCAATGACTTCCGGAGATTGAACGAAATATCCAAGTTCGATCTCTACCCCATGCCCCGGGTGGATGAGCTGATTGATAGGCTGGGACAGGCGCGATATTTTACCACGCTCGACCTGACCAAGGGGTACTGGCAGGTGCCACTGACGGAGTCCGCCAAGGAGAAAACCGCTTTTGTTACGCCGGAGGGTCTCTTCCACTATGTTGTCTTGCCTTTTGGGTTACATGGCGCTCCGGCCACGTTCCAGAGGTTGATGGACTTAGTGCTGGAACCCCACCAGGCGTATGCATCAGCGTACCTTGATGACATCATTATTTACAGCCCCGATTGGCAGACCCACTTGGAACAGGTACAAGCGGTGGTGGACGCGCTTCGAACAGCCGGATTGACAGCCAATCCCAAGAAATGTGCGTTGGGACTCACGGAAGCCCGCTACTTGGGCTACGTGATAGGCCAAGGAGTGATAAAGCCCCAAATTAACAAGGTTGAGGCGATCCAGAAGTGGCCTAGACCCCTGACCACAAAGCAGGTTAGGGCCTTCCTGGGTATCGTGGGGTACTACAGGAGGTTTGTAAGAGATTTTGCGGGACTATCAGCCCCCTTGACGGACCTTCTCAAAGGCAAGAAGTCCGTCATGGTGCGCTGGACTCCGCAGGCCGAGGACTCCTTCCGGGCCCTGAAGGGGGTCCTGTGCGGACAACCCGTTCTGGTCAACCCTGATTTCCGGAAGGAGTTCATAGTACAGACTGACGCCTCTGGGGACGGCCTGGGGGCAGTGCTGTCTCAGGTGGTTCAGGGGGAGGAACACCCCGTCACCTTCTTGAGTAGGAAGCTCACCCCTCCCGAGCGGAATTATAGCGTAGTGGAGAAGGAGTGCCTGGCGATTAAATGGGCCTTGGAGTCCCTACGCTATTACCTGCTGGGACGGCAGTTTCGCTTGGTGACTGATCACTCTCCGCTGGTCTGGATGAGGTCCGCCAAGGAACGGAATGCCCGGGTTACCCGGTGGTTCCTTTCTCTGCAGAACTTCCGGTTTACGGTTGAACACCGGGCCGGTAGGTTGCAGGTCAACGCCGATGCCTTGTCCCGCGGCCCGTGTTTGATGGCGGGAGTTCAACCCCGCACGCTTGAACTGAGGGGGGGGGTATGTGAGACTGTGACCGGGGTTATCTATGACGGCCGGTATGTCTCGCCCCGGTTGTGCTCACTCCATGATAGAAAGTAAATCCACTCTAGGGTTAATGCTGTTTCCCTACAGGCTGAAGGAAGGGTTAAATGGAAACAGGAACGAGGGGCAGGTGTGCCGGGTGTGAGGGAGTGATCACAACTCCCTGAGTCTCTGCTGGAGAGACATGTATATTGCTGTGGATTTTTGTTTGGACATTAAACACCGTGTGCTGTGAACCTATATGCCTGGATCCCGTGTCTTCTGCTGCGCAGCCGACCGCGCTACCTCACAGGGGCGAGAGAAATATCGCACTGCTCTTGCGTTACACCAGTGTAAAGAGAGAGCAGTGCGATTCTCGCATCAGCCGGCGACGCAGGAGATAGGGAGATAAATCCCTCCCCTCCGCAGCACTGGCTCTCCCCTCTGCAACTACGGCCCTCCCCTCCCCAGTGCCAGCCCCTCCCCCTCTGCAGCTGTGGTCTGATCGCACGATCAGACCACAGTCGCATGACTCTCGCGTGACACGCAGCTCCCGCTGTGCTGCCAGCATGAGGCGAGTGTCATGCGAGGATTGCACATAACCCCGTATGGCCTCAGCCTTAGTTGTTTAGTTGTCAGCTAGGAAGCATAGGTTTTGAAACACAAGCAAGTAAAGTTTGTAAAATCAGCAGCTTTTTGAATGACAGCAGCTGCAGGAGCTGATAGCTGGGATGGGTATTGATATTCATTATCCCCTCCCCCTGTTATTTATGCTAATGCTGCTGTCATACCCATGTGACCAGAAGGGGCGAGGCCTTAGCCAACATAGCTGATACCAGGAAGCAACATTTTTCTGTTGGCCCCTTCTGGTCAAATGGGTATGACATCAGCACAGGTCCTTTTAGTCACAAAGTAAATCGATTCTATAACATAATTAGCATATATAACAGGGGGAGGGGATAACTATGAATACCCCCCCAGATATCAGCTGATCGGCAGCTGCTGTCATTCAAAAAGCTGCTGATTTTCAAAGTTTACTTGTTTGTGTTTAAAAACATAAACATCCTAGCTGACAAATAAAAGTATGTATAGAATCAGCCGGATAGTGCCAGTATAGCACTGGCTTTAGGTTATATAGGAAAATCCTGATGATTGGTTCACTGTAAGTGCATGCATCAGTGATCGCTTTATTGAGAGATTGACAGATAGAACCAGTGGTAAACACAGGAAGAAGGGGGTACCTGAGAAAGAATAATATTTCGTCCCTTTACAGTTCCACAAGACGTAACTCTGTCAGGGAATCTGATCTCGGAAGGTTGGTGAATCAGCAGTATCTCTTGGATGTGAGAATCACAAGCATCTTTTCATCATTACATATTCATCACTTAATGATCTTTTTCCATACGTTCCGCTTGAAAACACACCAAGCAAAAATATACACACAACACTTTTATTTTTGCTCCCGTTTTTCAAGAGCTGAACTTTGAGATCTAAGACTTTTTCTATGTACACAAAAGGAATTCTGCTCACAAATATTGTTCACAAATTTGCCTAAATCTGTGTTAGTGAGAATTTCTCCTCTGCCAAGATAATCCATCCACATCACAGGTGGGGCATATCAAACATTACGCTAGGGTGTGGACCCATAGCACCGAGTCACCCTGAGGGGCGTTACTAAGCGATTACCTCGTATTCACTAGAGCCTCTGATGGTGAGGATAGGCTTGTGCCGGAAAGTAGCCATGAGGTGCTACTCCAGGGTATATCCCGACACAGCAACTGCTGACCCCAGGGGTTAAGGATGCAGGAAAGGGCTCAGGTGCAGACATGATGGCTGATGCAAGCTGGTCGGCTGGTTCAGAGGGTATGGCTAATATGACAGGTGTAGCAGTTACAGCGGGTATGAAAGGTACAGCAGGTAGGGGAGATACTAAGGGTACCCTTAGTACTATATTTATCATCTTGCACCTTCTCTTGCTGTTTTTTGTATATTTTGTATGATTTTAATTTTATATTTCTATAAAAATTAATTTTTAATCTATTTATTGTCACTTCTTTTTTGAACATGGATACATGTTCAAAGTTGTTGTTCACAGGTGTGTCTTAGCCAGGCCACAATAAAATGGCACTCTAAAATGTGCAGTTTTACAGTACTGGGGGAGGGGAAGGGTCTGCTGGTCATGCAAAAAGTGGGATGATTCCAGCTACCAGGAATTGTGTACAGATCCTTGCAACATGGGGCCATGCATTTTCATGCTGTAGCATGAGCTGATGGTCGTGGATGAATGGCGGAACAATGGGTCTCAGGATCTCATCACTGCATTTCTGTGCATTAAAAATGACATCAATAAAATTCACCTCATATCATGTTCATACGCCTGCCCATACCATTACCCCACCCAACCAAGAGCCACTCGATTGACAAAGTTGCCATCATGTAAATAATCACTAAAGGATTCTACAAGATTCTGAACTCAAAAATGGGCCTCACTGTATTAAAGCACATAATAAAGCACCATGGTGAATATTAAGACTCAACTTTTACTTATTAATTATTAAAAGTATAAATACGTGTGTAAATCATGCAAATCAAAATGAAAAACTATACATAAAAATTTTACACTGGTGGATCTATTCCTGCCGTTTAGAAGTACCGGGATACCAGAAGAATAAATAATAAGTAATAATAATAATAATAATAACTAACGGCTGTGTGTGGGCGGCGGAGTCTGTGTGCGGTGGTGTCTGTGTGCGGAGGTGTCTTTCTGCGGAGTTGTCTGTGTGTGGCGGTGTGTGTGCGGCGGTGTCTGTGTGCGGTGGTGTCTGTGCGGTGGTGTCTGTGTGCGGAGGTGTCTTTGTGCGGTGGTGTGTGTGCGGCAGTGTCTGTGTGCGGTGGTGTCTGTGTGCGGAGGTGTCTGATGAATCAGTGAAGTGTGGTTCAAATCCCGCTCCAATTCGCAGCCGGACTGCACCTGTCGCTGATTGGTCGCGCCAGCTGCCCGCAACCAATCAGCGACGCGGAATTTCCGTTACAGACAGACAAAATTAGACAATTCTATATATAGATGATTAAACCTTCCAAGAAATATTGCTTGAGAAACATACTGTATAATAATGCTGAAATACCAGCATATCTTCCACCATTTCAATAAAACAAAAAGATAACTGAAAAACAGTAAATAAGAATAATAAAAAATAATAAAAAAAGAGAGAACAACAACAAAAAAAGGGGAAAATGAGCAAGATAGAAAGTAAGTCAGGGTAAGGAGCATAAAGAGAATATAGAAAAGAAGAAAAAAGGGAGGGGAGAGGGAAAGGGAGAAAGGTCACCTCTCCCACTCACAGCTTTTCAAATACCTCCCGGAACTCTAGAGAGTCTAGGAACATGATCCAGAGGCCCCATATTCGAGTAAATTTATCAAACGACCAATCCCTCTCTGCAGTGAGGTCCTCCATACTCTGAAGACTGGCCATCTACCCTACCTAGTCCACCAGTGAAGGACATTTTGTGGACTTCCACAATCTTGGAATGACCATCCGAACTGAAGTTAAGCAAAATCTCAACAGATCGCTCTTCTGGGACTTTACAGAGCCCGGAATGACAGAAAGAAAAACTATTTGTGGAGAACTGTCAACCTGGTTCCCACTAATCTTACAATACACTGAGAATATTGAATCCCAGAAGGGTCGGATTTTAGGACAACTCCACCAAATGTGCAGCATGGAACCTCCATCTACACCGCACCTCCAGCACCTGATACTAAGGGAAAGACCATATGGAGGGTCGCCGGGCAGCAATACGATCGGGTAAGAACCTTGTAATTTTTTTCTTGCGCTGAGCAAGCCATTTAATTTGTGAGTTCGAAAAAACACCTGCTTCCATTCTTCCTCCATAACATCCACTCCCAGCTCCTCCCTCCATCCTGTGATGAATTTGAGACAGTCGGCGTCATCTCTCTGATTCATAAATTTATAGAGGAGTGAAATAGAGTGAGCAGGCTGCAACTCCAACAGGAACAATTTTTCAAACTGAGTAAGGCAAGTATCAAAAATTTGTCTCCATCCCCAGAAGAGAGAAAAGACTTCAACTGCGAGTATTCCATACAAGACACCTAAGATGTTTAGATACTATTGAGACAGCAAAAAATATTGTAAGTTCAAATTACTGCTCAAAAATACAATTCCTAAACATAATTGATTCTAGTCAAAAACAGAAAAAAGGTTGCGCAAAAGAATTTAATTGCCTACTGGCCACAAGATATTTAGACAATGAAAACAGCAGCACTGAGATAGAGACGCACTTCATACAGCTATGTCAAAACAATGGTCGGACAGCTACAACTAAATCACCATGTGTCACATGACCATGATCAAAACAGACAAAGAACAATCTAACCCATAGGTTGAGGTCCAGGTGTTGATGTCCTCAAACTAGTGTCTGTCCTGTATCAGCAAGCACTTTCTTGGCGGGGCTAGGAGTCAGCCCTAATCAACCCTGTCAAGGTATAACTGGACCTGTGCATCCACAGCTCCAGCTCTTGCAAGGACCGGCCACATCTGACCCTATGCGTGAATGTACCTGTACTAGCCCCAAGAGCCTCCTGATGTGATTCGATCTTCCAGGATTATTAGGGGAGTATCAATGCACTTGACACACAGTTAAGACTCACAGACCAGTATCTTAGTAATGGATTTTGGTAGAGTACGGTCTGGTCATTGCATTGTTACTCCCCTGATGATCCTAGAAAGTTGAAACTCATCGGGAGCCATTTGGGTCTAGTACAGGGACCATCACACATAGTGTCAGATGTCGACTGTCCTTGTTAGAGAGGGAGCTGTGAATTCACGTGGCCAATTATACCCTGTCAGGGATGAATAGGGTCAACTCCTGTTCTTTGGCCACCCCGCATTCCCCTCCCCACCGATTCGTATGGACAGATGAAATAAAGGTAAAGATTTTAAGCAGGCTAATGAGTGCCAACCTTTCTTTTGTATGCCTGTGAAGGGCCAACTCCTAGCCCCACTAAGAAAGTGCTTGCTGATCCAGGACAGACTCTAGTTGGAGGACATCAACCCTTGGACCTCAACATTTGGGTGACATTGTTCTATTCTGTTTTGGTCATGGTCATATGACACATGGTGAGTTAGTTGTAACTGTCTGACCATTATTTTTACATTGCTGCGTGAAGTGTGTCTCTATATCAGTGCTGTTGTTTTGATTGTCTAGATATCTTGTGGTCAGAAGGCAATAACATACTTTTGGGTAATAGGCAAGAACATACTTTGGGGTAATAGGCAATAACATACTTTGGGGTAATAGGCAATAACATACTTTGGGGTAATAGGCAATAACATACTTATGGGTAACAATTTTACTGTTTTTGACTAGAATCAGTTATCTTTAGGTATTGTATCTTTGATCAGCAATTTGAACATGAAATATTTTTTGCTGTGTCAATAGTATCTAGATGCCTTCATACACATTCTTGGCAATGAGTGGTACCTTGTCTTTTGTAATTAGTTGAATACTAATTATTTATTCTTTCTGGTAACTTGGTATCTAAATGGCAGCAATTGATCCTGCAGTGTCAAATTTTTAAGTATACTTCTTCACTTTGATTTGGTTGATTAACGTTGACATTAGCAAACCTCTCACCCACATGACGCCATACATGGTGTCTGGCATCTGCCCTGTACAATGAAAACCGGGATTTATCTATGAAGAGAACACTTCTCTAACGTGCACTACCCCACTCAAGTCTGTTACGACTATGAACTGCAGTCAGGTGGAGACCCCGATGAGGACGTCTCCCTGAGATGGATTCTGACCGTTTGTGCAGAAATTCTTTGGTTATGAAAACCAATTGACGTAGCAGCTGTCCTGGTGGCCGGTCTCCGATGATTTTGGAGGAGAAGATGCTGGATGTGGAGGTCCTGGGCTGGTGTGGTTACACATGCGGTTGTGAGGCCGGTTAGATGTGCTGCTAAATTCGCTGAAACGTCTTGAAGACGGCTTATGGTAGAGAAACGAACTTCCAATTCACGGGCAACAGCTCTGGTGGACATTCCAGTCAGCTTGCCAATTACATGTTCCCTCAAAAGTTGCAACACCTGTGGCATTGTGCTCTGTGATATAACCGCACATTTTAGAGTGGCCTTTTCTTTTATTGTGGCCAGCCTAAGGTGCACTTGTGCAATAATCATGCTGTCTAATCAGTATCTTGATATGCCACACCTGTGAGGTGGACAGAGTCTTTCAGCAAAGGAGAAGTGATCACTAACACAGATTTAAACAAATTTGTGAACAATATTTGAGCGAAAAAGGCCTTTTGTGTACCTAGAAAAACCCTGAGATTTTGAGTTCAGCTCATGAAAAAATACGAGTAAAAACAAAAGTGTTGCATTTATATTTTTGTTCCATGTGTGTATCCGTGACTTTTCAAGTTTCAAAGAAGTCTCCTTAAAATTAAAGAGGTGGTTCACTACTTAGTTTACCAAGCCACATCAATATAACATTGAGAAACAAGGCTTCTCTTAAATACCTTGTGTTGGCCACAGTGTCTGTGAGCAGCGCTATTGTGGTCTGCTCATTCCCATCCACCTGGATCCGTGACCTCTGATGTCCGGTGATGTCACATCAACATCCAGTTGACCTGACATCACCGATGCGGACCCAGTCTCCATGAGTGATTGGGCTGTGGGCAGTGTTTCACCGCACATCACAGTCCAGCATTGCTCCTGATGGGGCGTGCTGCAGTGAGGTAGAGAGCGGGGAAGATGCTGGGCTGTGATATTGGGCTGTGATGACTCATGGAGACTGGGACCCGTTTTGGTGATATCAGGTCAACTGGATGTTGATGTGACATCACCGGACATCAGAGGTCACAGAGTCAGAGGATCACGTGATGGGGATGAGCGAACCGCATTAGCGCTGCTCACAGACACTATTGCCAATACATGGTATTTGAGAGAAGCCTTGTTTCTCAACGTATATCGATGTGGCCAGTAATGCTAACTAGGGAATCCCCCTCTAATATTTTCTTACTATGCTGCTTTATATAAGGAAAGTTTGATGCCAGCTCATAGGCAAAAAAAGTAGAATATGTATATCGTATATATTTATTTTAGCATAATAGTAAAGTAGAAATCTGTTCCATGTTGTTGACAGCGAGGAGGATTTAATCGAGAAAATAAAGGTTCTTATCTGGAGGATTACTGTATAAAAAAACGCGGTTTCATAGATTGGCTGCGTACTTGTGTGTTTGCCCACACATTCGCTGGAGTAAGCTGATTGGGGAGTCAAAGAGCTTTATAGCTATAGAGAGAAAACCAAATCTTAACCACTGATTGCCTGGCTGTTATTGTATAGGGCAAACATAAACTTGAAGCATCTTTGCAAAATATTATCTGCATGTTCTCTGTATCCCATCAGTCACCTACCGCACGAGGAGTCTTTTACTATGGACAGGACCTTATTATAATATTTTATTGTACTTTTTTTTTATTTTCGCACATGTAACCCAACTGGTCATCAGCTCACTATGGTTACATAAAGAGGAAACTATTTGTACCATAATGCCTATTGACTTACATATTCATTTAGGTTGAAAAATATTTGGACAGTGACCGAATCTTTGTGATTTGGGCTCCGCATGACACTATTTTTTAAAATACATTTTTGAAATGTTTAAGAATTGCAACCATTTTGTACAAAGCCTCCTCATTTTAAGGGCTCTAAATTAATTGGATAAAGTAACTATCATAAATAAAATGCTAATTTTTATTACTTTGTAGAGACTCCTTTGCAGGCAATGACTACCTGAAGTCTGGAAGTCATGGATATCACCAAACGCTCGGTTTCCTCCTTTGTGGTGCTTTCCCAGGTCTTTACTACAGCAGTGATATCAGTTGTTCCTTGTTTGTGGGTCTTTTTGTCTTAAGCATGTGAATTGCAGCTCGATGGGGTTGAGATCTGGTGATTGACTTGGCCATTGCAGAATATTCCACTTATTTGCCTTAAAAGTCTCCTGGGGTTCTTTCGCAGTATATTTTGGCTCATTGTCCATGTTTACTGTGAAGCGCCATCCAATCAACCTTGCTGTATTTGGTTCACTCTGAGCAGAAAGTACAGCCCTGTACACTTCAAAATTCATCCGGGTTCTTCTGTCTTCAGTCACATCATCAATAAACACTAGTAACTCAGGGCCATTGAAAGTCATGTACGCCCGGCCATCACTCTGCCTCCACCATGTGTTACAGAGGATGTGATGTACTTTGGATCATGAGCCGTTCCAAGCCTTCTCCATACTTTTTCTTCCATCATTCTGGTACAGGTTGATCTTAGTTTCATCTGTCAAAAAAATGCTTTTCCGAACTGGGCTGGCTTGTTTAGATTTATTTTTGGCACAGTCTAATCTGCCTTTCTATTTTTAAAGGGAACCTGTCACGTCCCATATGCGTTCTGACCTACAAACAGGGTGATGTGTGGCCTAATAACCCCTTCCTACCCATCCCAGTTTTGTAATAATGTATATTATGAATGTTAAAAAAAAACAACATTTTATTGCTTACATGTTCCCTATGTAAATACGATAGGCTCTAGTCCCCAGGGCATCGCTTCACCCTGTGGGCATTTGTATACCATAAATTTACATGAGCGACGTCACCGTCAGCTCCTTCAGATCCCGCGTGTGCACGCTTATTATTCCCGCAACCTTCTTATCTGGCTGTTTACTTGCTGGCGATCTCTGACTGCAGGATTTAACGTGTGCTGGGGCGAAGTGCGTCATTCCCTGCTGCCATAGGCGGCCCTGTAACATAATCAATAGGTGCCGATGGGTCGTTATGACAGCAGGGGGTCAACTGGTAACTCTATCACTGTTATGGCGTAGTCCCTGTGAACACTGAAGCATCGCTCTGAGCACCAGAAGTGATCGGACTGTGTTAACTTCAAGTCTTCGGGACTAGAAAATCAATAAAAAGTATATTTATATACTGTGTATATATATATATATATATATATATATATATATATATATAAAAAACGTTTTTCAAAATATGACAAATAATAACAAAACAAGTTCAAATTGCCCCAGTGAAAAGAAAACAATAAAAAAAAAACAACATCACATATTTGGTATCGCTGTGTTGATAAATGCCTGATAAAAATATTAGTAAAGGGTGTAACGAGAGAAAAAAAATCAAAACTCCAGAATTACACTTTTTGGTCTCCGTAACATTGCAATAAAATGCAATAAGAGGCGATGAAAACATCACATCTATGATAAAGTGGTACAATTAAAAATGCCAGCTTGAGGTGCAAAAAATAAGTTGTCACTGAGGACCAGATCCCAAAAAATGAGAACGCTATGGGTCTTGAAAATGGCAATTTTTTATTTATTTTTTTTTCTTTTACACAAATTTCTGAATTTTTTTTCACCACCTAAATAAGAATAAAACAACACGTTTGGTATCTACTAACTAGTACTTTCCTGGAAAATCATACTGCCAGTTCAGTTTTACCATATAGTGAACGTGGTAAATAGAAAAAACTCAAAACAGTTGTGGAATTGCACTTTTTTTTTGCAATTTCACAGCACAAGGACATTTTTTCCTGTTTTCCAGTACAATATGGGGCAGAATAAATGGTGTCATTCAAAAGTACAACTCATCCCGCAAAAAAACCCAAGCCCTTATATGGCTATATAAACTAAAAAAAGTTATCGCTCTTGGAAGAAGGGGAGGGACTTATGAAAATGGAAAAAAAAACCCCAACAAAACAGAAAATTAACCGGTGGTTAAGGTGTTAAAGGAACAAAAAAACCAAAAAACTTTAATATTAGATGATCTGAGATGCTTATGTAAGAGTATTATTGACAATTTTTTTTATTTTTTAAGATTTTTATGTCTTTCCCTGGATCAACAATTCATGATGATTTTTTTTTTCAATCTTACGGATTATGAAAATATTAACATCAGCCATTTAAAGGGGTTTTCCAATAAGCAAAGTTAATTTTAAAGTTCATTTTAATGATTAAATCCTGGATTAATAGTAATAATTTCCACAATTTGATGTGTTTAAAAATAATGTTCCTGTGCTGAGATAATCTTATATGTGTCCCTGCTCTGTACTGTGTAATGGCCGTGTCTGACCGTAGTGGGACAAGGTCTGATCATACCATATCTCCTAGGCAGGGGAAGAAACAAAAAAAGTATACAGACATTACTGCACAAGATCATGGCTGATTCTTTCTGTGAAGGAAAACATTTCCCTGCCAGTTTCTTTTAACAATGTTTTACCTCAAAGAAAGAATAATTTGTGATCCCGTGCTGTATACTCTTTTACTTCCTCCCCTGCCTAGGAGATGTGGTATGATCAGACCATGTGCCTGTATGGTCAGACACATCCATTACAAAGTACATAGCAGGGACACATATATAAGATTATCTCAGCACAGGAACATTTTTTTTAAACCCATCCAAGTGTGGAAATTATCATTCCAAGATCTAATGATTAAAATTAACTTTGTTCGTGGCATAATCCCTTTAAATTCTAACATGACTCATTCAAAATACGTCAAAATAAGTGTTATATTTCTAAAAGTGTGACTAGAGTGAAAACACACTGAAAGGTTATGGCATGCTGAGATTTAATAAAGGTAAACTATGTCCTTTAGTACTGAAATTATTACATTTCTTCTAAAACACACCCACGTGAAATGACACATTTAACTACTTGGAAGATTTAAAAAATCTATATATATAATTGCCTTATTCTGTCTGTCTGTCTGTCTGTCTGTCTGTCTTGCTCCAAAATTGTGTCCTTACGGTGACACAAAGCTGATTGGCCGCTGGGCTCGCCATGGCCCCGCCCCCCGCACGGATTGGCCGCTCGCCCAGGCTGCGCCCCCACACGGATTGGCCGGCCGCTCGCCCAGGCTCCGCCCCCCCACAGATTGGCCTCTCGCCCCGGCACCCTGCAGGCATTGGCAACTCGTCCACGCCCCGCCCCCCTCACGCAATGCACGCTAGCTCTTGCCCCGCCCCCCCCCCCGCATTCCCCGAACCGACACGGTCACGGAGCCACGACTACCAGGTGAGTACTGTACCCCTGGGAGCCCACATCAGCGTACGCCGCCAAACCAGCCGACACATACCCTCGCATTGCTGGGGCTGGCCGGCGTATGCTGGTGTGGGCTCCCGTGCGAGCGGGGGACGAGATACGCTGGTAACCATGGTAGCATACTTACCAGCGCATCAAGGTCCTGCAGCGGCGGAAAATACACACACGCACACACATAACAGCACACACACACACATCAGATCACACTCACTCTCACACACACATCACATCGCATCCACATACTCACAACATCCTGGGATATCGCTTGCTTCTCAGCGGCGATATTGTGCTGTGAGCTTCCAGGACCTGCCGGAGGATCACATGGCCAGAAGCATGTGGTATTTCCGGATGTTGTGAGTATGAGCGCATATGTGCAATATCGTCAATGTGTGTGTGCTTGAGTGTATGCGATCGGGTGTCTGTGGGTGTGTGTGAGTGTATGCGATCGGATCTGTGAGTGTCGGCAGAGGAGCACGGCGTGCTGGAGGAGGCTGGGAGGAGAGAGGCTGATCCTAGGGAAGGCTGGGATGGGGAGGCTGAGAGAAGAGAGGCTGATGCTGGGGGAGGCTGAGGCTGGGGTAGGCTGGGAGGAGAGAGGCTGATGCTGGGGACCGAAAAGGCATCAGCTGGGGACAGAAAAGGCTGATGCTGGGAGGAGAGAGGCTGATGCTGGGATGAGAGAGACTGATGCTGGGATGAGAGAGGCTGATGCTGGGATGAGAGAGGCTGATGCTGGGGACAGAGAGGCTGATGCTGGGAGGAGAGAGGCTGATGCTGGGGACAGAGAGGCTGATGCTGGGAGGAGAGAGGCTGATGCTGGGATGAGAGAGGCTGATGCTGGGGACAGAGAGGCTGATGCTGGGAGGAGAGAGGCTGATGCTGGGATCAGAGAGGCTGATGCTGGGATGAGAGAGGCTGATGCTGGGGACAGAGAGGCTGATGCTGGGGACAAAGAGGCTGATGCTGGGATGAGAGAGGCTGATGCTGCGGGTAGAGAGGCTGATGCTGGGAGGAGAGAGGCTGATGCTGCGGGCAGAGAGGCTGATGCTGCGGGTAGAGAGGCTGATGCTGGTGCAGCATGGGGGATGGAGCACGATGGGGGGTGCGCAGCATGGGGGATGGAGCACGTCTTGGAGTGTGCAGCATGGCGCATGGAGCACGTTTGGGAGTGCGCAGCATGGCGGATGGACCACGTTTGGGAGTGCGCAGCATGGCGGATGGAGCACGTTTGGGAGTGCGCAGCATGGCGGATGGAGCACGTTTGGGAGTGCGCAGCATGGCGGATGGACCACGTTTGGGAGTGCGCAGCATGGCGGATGAAGCACGTTTGGGAGTGCGCAGCATGGCGGATGGAGCACGTTTGGGAGTGCGCAGCATGGCGGATGGAGCACGTTTGGGAGTGCGCAGCATGGGGGATGCAGCACGATGGGGAGTGCGGAGTATGGCGGATGGAGCACGTTTGGGAGTGCGCAGCATGGCGGATGGACCACGTTTGGGAAAGCGCAGCATGGCGGATGGAGCACGTTTGGGAGTGCGCAGCATGGGAGATGGAGCACGATGGGGGGTGCGCAGCATAGGGGATGGAGCACGATGGGGAGTGCGCTGCATGGGGGATGGAGCACGATGGGGAGTGCGGAGTATGGCGGATGGAGCACGTTTGGGAGTGCGCAGCATGGCGGATGGAGCACGTTTGGGAGTGCGCAGCATGGGAGATGGAGCACGATGGGGGGTGCGCAGCATATGGGATGGAGCATGATGGGGAGTGCGCTGCATGGGGATGGAGCACGATGGGGAGTGCGCTGCATGGGGGATGGAGCACGATGGGAAGTGCACACCTCCCCCCAACACACACACATGCGCGCGCACTGCACAACACACCACACACACACACTGGGAACCACAAACAACTGCCCTACACAGACACCCACACACACAGACAATGCTGCACACACAAATATATGCACATACCGCACAACACACACATTGCACAAAACATACCTCCCCCCAAAACACACCACACACACACAAACCGCGCAACACACACACAACGCTACAGACACATGTGGCGCCCCTGAGGCTTCCGTCGCCACAGGTCATTGCACCCCATCAGCGGTGTGATGCCCCATTCTGGGTGAGGAAGGGAGTGAACACCGGTCCCCTGGTAAATCCACACTACACCCATTGCTGGGAGCACACTGGGACCAGGGAAAGTGGCAGACAACCCTCCCATGCTGCATGCTGGGAGGAGACATAAGACCCATCCCTGCTCCCATAGGGTGGTAGCTTAGCAACCGGGGGGTGGGGAGAGCCAGCCGAGTGTAGAGCAGAGAGGAAGGTCAGAGTTTCAGTTTACCTCAGAGAGTGGGAGAGTGAGGAGCCAGCATGTAGCTGTGAAAGAGAAAGGAGCTCTGTGAGCTCAGAGCGTCCGCACAGAGAAAGCAACAGAATTCTGAGAGAGAGTGCGGAAGGAGGAAGAGGTCTGCAGGAGGCAGGCAAGGAGGAGAAGAAAAAGGAAAGAAAGCTCCAAGTCAGTCAGGAGCTGAAAGGAAAGAAAGAGACGCTTCCTGGTGAAGATCCTGGGACTCAGAAGGTCCAGGTGACACCACGCAGAGAACAGAAGGGGTCCCAGGGCCACGGGCAGTCCTAGAGGTGCCAAGGGTAGTTGTAGAGCTGCAGTGGCCTGTTCCACAGGAACATCGGTGGAGGGATCAAGCTGCAACAGGGGACGGTCCCTAGAAACCGGAGGAGTGCAAAATCATCTCCAAACAGTAAAAACCGAGGCCCAGGGAACGTTGTAGACTCCCCGGGCCAGAGCCCATAGCAGAACCTCCAGAAAAGGGGTAATCAGCCGACAGGTGACCCCCCAGCCTGGAGGCTGTAGTGGAGGCCAAGCCAGGTTTATCCTATCAAAGGCAAGGCTTAGGAAGACAGAGACACTAAAGAGAAGGGCACCGGCTTTTACTCTCAGAATCACCCAGAAACGGCGGAGGTCCCTGACAGTGGTCTCAGCAGTCCAAGGGCCCCTGGGCCCCGACAAGAATTGTGAGTAAAGAACTTGAACTGCACCCTTGGAGTGGTCTCTGTTATTTTTAGCTGCTTAAACTTCCACTACTTCATAGACTCTCACGAGCACCAACAGTGCCCCGGGCATTGCTCCACCTGTGGGGAGCAGTACCATCATTGCTGCCACTTCATCATCCCGGAGGCCTCACACAGCAGTGGCGGCTTCATAGCCGCATGCCACAGGTGGCGTCACGAACACAAACTTTAATTCATAAGCCACATATTTTACTGACACCCACCAGGGCCACGGAGCCGGGCCCAGCCACCACTGACGTCCCCCCGGACTAGTCCGGCCCGGCACCGGGTGTCCCATAGCCCTGGGGTGGGCGAGTCAACTTTTGGTGCTGTGAACAGGATTTCGTGCCCGGTTCCACCGGTTACTGTGCGCCTGAAGAATCATGAAATAGCCTGTGTTTTACTGTGAGAAACTGCCGCCATTGAAGCCACTGAGCACGGGAAGAAGGGGGGCGTGCCAGAAGAAAGGGCGCGAAGAGAAGCCCCGCTCCCTTGTCCCAGAAAGAGCGCGAAGCAGTGCCCGCCATGGAAGGCGGAAGAAGAAGAAATGGCGCCTAGAAAAGCTGGCCGGCTGGCAGAACAAGTCTAAATGCCAGACCAGCAGAGAGAGAAAATGGCTCCTGCAAGCGGAGGCCAGGAGGAGCTTACCTGGATCAGGCCTGTGACCGCCGCTGAGCTGGAGGCTGAGGTGGGGAGGATGGCTGACGGGATGAAGGAGCAGAGCGGACTGGAGACAGCCGTGTGGGGGAAGGAGATGGTGCTGGCCATGAGGAGTCTGCAGATGTCAGTGCAGCGAGGCCTGTGTGGAGGTGCCGCTCACGACCATCCGGAGCCCACACCAGCGATGGCGATCCTGCTGCAGAACATCTCCAGCCTAGATCTGGGTGAGTCCCATGCTGCCCCTGCTGGCGCGAGTGCCCCAACCCCCGCTGCCATGCCCGCGGTCCCTAGAGAGACGCCCGGCGCTGCGACGCCGATCCGGGCCGCAGCCACGCCAGGTGCGGCCCGCCAAGATTTCGCCGCCGGAGCGGCGCCCATCCACACCGCAGCAGCGACGCCAAGCCCGGCCCGTCCAGCTCAGGCTCCAGCAGCGATACCCCGCTCGGACAAGCAAGATCCCGCCGCAGCGGCGACGTTAATCCACGCCGCAGATGCGGCCCGCCAAGCCCAGGCCGCAGCCACGCCAGGTGCGGCCCGTCAAGAATCGGTCACAGCAGCGACTCCAATACAGGCCGCCGCCATGCCAGGCGCGGCCCGCCAAGACCAGCAGACGCAGACTGTGCTGACCGCTGTCTACCTGCTGCCAGGTGGGGAGCCGGAGAAGAATCCCTACATGTAAAGAAGTAAGAAGATGCTGAACTGTATATAGCCCCTGTCAGCCCCTCATTCTTTGTGAAGATGTCCCTTTTGTGCTGCCCTAATGTGCTTTTTGAAGACGACACCCTACCCTGCCTTACTGCCCTGTGTACTTTTTGAAGATGTCACCCCCCATGTTTATATGTACCGGGCCACGGAACTGGAATGTGGGCCCCGGTGTATGTGAATGTGATGTCGTATGTGTCCTGTGTAACCAGGCCACTGGACTTAGTGGCTGGTTGAGTTTTTGCACTTTTGTTGATTGAAAAAGAAACGAACTGCCAGGCTACTGGACTTGTTGTAGCCAAGAATGTATATAGTTGCACCTGTTGTGCCCCCTACCAGAATTATGGGGGAAGTGCCCAAACTGTGCAATGAACTGAAAGTGCACACTTAGATGTTTCTTTATAAGAAAGTCTGCAACGTTAAAGTGCTGCGCCTCCCATAAAGGGAAGAAATGTTTAATTGTTTTATTGTTATGTATAACAAAAATGTTTTGCAGTTCTTCCACATGTTTTTGTTGTCTATTCAGCCCGAGGACGTGCTGGGATTCGCTGTGGGGGAGTGTGGCGCCCCTGAGGCTTCCGTCGCCACAGGTCATTGCACCCCATCAGCGGTGTGATGCCCCATTCTGGGTGAGGAAGGGAGTGAACACCGGTCCCCTGGTAAATCCACACTACACCCATTGCTGGGAGCACACTGGGACCAGGGAAAGTGGCAGACAACCCTTCCATGCTGCATGCTGGGAGGAGACATAAGACCCATCCCTGCTCCCATAGGGTGGTAGCTTAGCAACCGGGGGGTGGGGAGAGCCAGCCGAGTGTAGAGCAGAGAGGAAGGTCAGAGTTTCAGTTTACCTCAGAGAGTGGGAGAGTGAGGAGCCAGCATGTAGCTGTCTGTGAAAGAGAAAGGAGCTCTGTGAGCTCAGAGCGTCCGCACAGAGAAAGCAACAGAAGTCTGAGAGAGAGTGCGGAAGGAGGAAGAGGTCTGCAGGAGGCAGGCAAGGAGGAGAAGAAAAAGGAAAGAAAGCTCCAAGTCAGTCAGGAGCTGAAAGGAAAGAAAGAGACGCTTCCTGGTGAAGATCCTGGGACTCAGAAGGTCCAGGTGACACCACGCAGAGAACAGAAGGGGTCCCAGGGCCACGGGCAGTCCTAGAGGTGCCAAGGGTAGTTGTAGAGCTGCGGTGGCCTGTTCCACAGGAACATCGGTGGAGGGATCAAGCTGCAACAGGGGACGGTCCCTAGAAACCGGAGGAGTGCAAAATCATCTCCAAACAGTAAAAACCGAGGCCCAGGGAACGTTGTAGACTCCCCGGGCCAGAGCCCATAGCAGAACATCCAGAAAAGGGGTAATCAGCCGACAGGTGACCCCCCAGCCTGGAGGCTGTAGTGGAGGCCAAGCCAGGTTTATCCTATCAAAGGCAAGGCTTAGGAAGACAGCCGAAGACAGAGACACTAAAGAGAAGGGCACCGGCTTTTACTCTCAGAATCACCCAGAAATGGCGGAGGTCCTTGACAGTAGTCTCAGCAGTCCAAGGGCCCCTGGGCCCCGACAAGAATTGTGAGTAAAGAACTTGAACTGCACCCTTGGAGTGGTCTCTGTTATTTTTAGCTGCTTAAACTTTCACTACTTCATAGACTCTCACGAGCACCAACAGTGCCCCGGGCATTGCTCCACCTGTGGGGAGCAGTACCATCATTGCTGCCACTTCATCATCCCGGAGGCCTCACACAGCAGCGGCGGCTTCATAGCCGCATGCCACAGGTGGCGTCACAAACACAAACTTTAATTCATAAGCCACATATTTTACTGACACCCACCAGGGCCACGGAGCCGGGCCCAGCCACCACTGACGTCCCCCCGGACTAGTCCGGCCCGGCACCGGGTGTCCCATAGCCCTGGGGTGGGCGAGTCACACACAGCGCTCCACAAACAACGCAACACACGCAACACACATACAACACCGCTCTCACCCCCCGTCACACCCAGACAACACCCAGAACACGTACAGCGCCCTACACAAACACTTGGTAACTACAGACAACAACATCTATATATATATATATATAACAAAAATCATACATGAACTACACAATACGTAAATTCTAGAATACCCGATGCGTAGAATCGGGCCACCTTCTAGTAAATAAATAAATAAATAAATAAATAAATAAATAAAAACAACAAAAATCACATTCTTGCCTTGCAACAGTACCAGCATGAAAGGGTTAGTCCCCAAAAAAACAAGTTATCCTCTATTCACTGATTAGGAGACAAATTGCTCATCACTAGTGTCCACCTGCTTGGGCGACCAGCAATCCTGATATTGGGGCTCTGGGACCCTGAGAATAAGCTCTGAAGTACGGTCTTTAATGGAATAGAAATACACATGCTTGGCCTCCGCTACATTCAATGGCTATGGACTGCAGGAGAAAGTCGAGCACTCTACTTGCCTTTTTTTGAGCAGTATCATTGACAATGAATTAAGTAGAAACAAAGTGTGTGTTTGCCGGTCCGCTCAAAATGGGGCTGCGGAGACCCATCCTGAGGATTTCCGACACCCAATATCACGATTGCTAGTGTAGCGCCCCACAGGGCAGGTGTTTAACCTACTCATCGCCGGGCCGTTTCGGGTCGGGTCAAGCGTTGTCACGGGGCGGCCTTGCCTGGTTCCGTCGCCCTGAGGCATACAGTAAATGGTGGGGGAAGCGGGGTATTGGGAAACGATTGTTGTGATGCCACCTGTGGTATGCGGCCAGGGAATAGCCGCCGCTGCCGGGTGGATGATAAGGGTTATAATGGCCGTTGGTCACTGTGTTGGTCATCCTGGTAAGGATGAGCCAACACAGTCTCTGCGGGTTCAGAGTGTAGTTTACTCACAACTTCAGCTACCAGTCCGGTTATGCTGGTCACTGCCATGATTGGCTCAGGTCAATCCCAGATCCGTTAAGGTGTCACCAGCGGGGTTTTGAAAGAGAAGGAGTGAGAGTCCTATTGCTAAGGTGTACCCCTCCGCAGTTATGTACCCTGGCTGAGCTCCCGCTGCAAGCCACAGGGTCCAGTAAAGTCCACGTTTTCCAGAGATGTCTTGCCAGAACTATGGTCCTGACGGGTCAGTTTTTGATGTGCATGTGTTGTGCCTATTTCTACTCCAAGAGGAACCCGCCCCCCCAGGTGGCTCGCTTCAGTGACCGGGAAGTCCATGTTCGTATGGCCACCCCACTGCCTATCCTGAGCCAACCCACTCTAAAATTTGATTATACCCGGGGGTGTGATGTGTGGACATGTAAATGTGATGCCCTGGCCTATCAGGTTGTCACAGGGTATTGCGCAAAATGCCCTTCTGTGCAATATCCACCTCCTCCTTGGTTGTGGGTCCCCAACTAATGGTGTTGCCAACAGCAGTCAATCAAAGTCCTAGGTACACTCTGCACCACACCCACCAGACACACCAGTGGATGGCCTGAGTGGAATAGGGCCGCCCACTTGGGAGGTTGGTTAAGGGGGGATCAGGAGTGTCAGGAGCAGTGCAGTGAGAGCTAGGAGCTTGAGAGAGGAGGACAGGAGCTGGGATCCTTGGAAGTACTAGGTGACACACGGTGGTCTGGGCCTAGTAGGAGCTGGACCCCCGATCACAGGGGATTGTGGCAAAGGGGCACGGTATTGTCGAGGAGGACAGCCGGCGGCCTTGCACCATCACAGGGCTGGGACCAGGGCATGACGGGGTACGTGGACCCTAGGTCAGGGAGTAGCTTCAGGCAACCTGATAATTAACCCGACAAAAACGGAGCCTTCAAGATCCATTCTCAACCCGCTCCAGAATCGGGGTGCTAGCGCAATGAGGGGGATAGGACTTTCCACCAAAACGGTCCAGAAAATCCCAAGCGAGAACCCTGAGAGCAAGCTCCCACAGTTAGCCACACTGGGGAGCGGGAGCCGGCTAATTCCACACTACCGGGACCAACAGAGAAGTAACTTAGTGCCAGGAGGCAGGTCACGATCAGAGCTTATCTATGGCAGTTAGTTCACATGAGTGCAATTTATAAAGTAGTGGCCAACCCCTTTAAAATAACTACGTTTTTGGGGGAATAACTTTTCCTTTAAATTATAGGAAAGGCTAGTGTGACGCCCTGGCAAATCCAGGTAGCCACATAAGTAGTCCACCCTCCTTGATACCACCAAAAACCCACACCCAGGTACAACACACAGCCATTAAAGCCTAGACACCCCCTCATGATAATAAGGACACACCAGTGTGCAGGATCAGGCGGATGAGAACGCCCACCTAGGAGTCCTGATGTGTCAGGGGCAGGAACACGACAGTCAAGTTGAAGTCAGTCAATGAGTGGAGGGGAAGTCTGACAGCAGTCAACTGCAGACAGAGAAGTGGAGTCAGGGGTAGGGGCCCCTGGACTACCTGGCTAGGTGGCAGACAGTAAACAGGGTCACAGGTGACGGAGATCCTGTCACGGGAGACCTTAAGTGGACCGGGGCAGGGTTGTAGCCCGCTGGTGCCGACAGCGGGAATCCGGTCCGGAGGCCATGCTCAGACGGGGTGCCTGGACCCTACGACGAGGACGGTTGCAAGTCCCCTTGTTAATTAACCAGCAGAGGACGGTGTTTCAGGCCTTGTTCTCCGGAAGCCCAGAGAGCGAAACGGAAGCCCAATGCGGGGGATAGGGTGTCCGTCAGAACCCACAGAACTCCCAAGGGTCAGATTTCGCGAGCCACAGCTCCCAAACATACACAGTACCGGGAGTGGACTTCCCCATTCCATTCGGAGTCGTCCCACAGGAGACACAAACACAGAGTGCAGGAGGAAGGGACCCCTGTTTGCTACACCCGGGTGTGGGACCCGAATACACCCACCAAAGGCGATCGGTCACTGGCAACTTGGTTTATCACTGGACTTGTGTGTGATTATTGAACTGTGAGTACACCATTGATCCCCGGTCCAACCCGGCACGCCACCTCCAGCAGTCATTACTTCCGTGTACCAAAAAGGGCCCCGGGACTACACCTCCCCTACCTGTGTAGGGGATCTCATCTTGCTGCCTTGCTCCATCAGCCTTGGGCGCCCAATCACCAGGCAGCAGCTGTGTCTCCATCCCTCCCCGCAATCCATGGGTGGTGTCACCGACACATCAATCCCCTGTAAATATCCCCTTCCGACGGTTGTGAGGACGGACGGCCGTGCGAGCCCGGTTCCGGTCACAACTCAAGCCGCAGCAGCAAACCCGGATCCGAGCAGCCCCAGAAGCAGCAGCGGTCCCCGCCTGCAACACAAGCATGTTGTAACCCTTGTCAAAACCTTACAGGGTCGCATGAACAGAAGGGTAGTCAGGAGTCTGGTAACAGGAGGTCACGTATAATCATAAGGGGTAAACAGAGACGTAGTCAGGGCACAATCCGAGAGTCAGAACACCAGAGGAGCGCGTAGTAGTACAAGGGAGCATGCAAAGATGTAGTCAGATATTGGTCCGGGGTCAAAGACAGGATTGCATGACATGAATAGGGAGCAGGTAGTGGGAAGTCCAATAACAGTCCGGGGTCAGAATACCAGAGAATACAACTAGCAGAGTTCTGGGGGATCATGCTCAGTAAGAAAGCCTGAGCAATTACCCGTAAAATGGAGCAGCTGAGTAACCAGCACCTCCCAGAACCAACCTGGACTCCAGTATAGGCCGGTTTCACACATCCGGCATTTCGCCGCTTTGTCGGATCCGTCACACACCAGTACAGTGCAATACAGTACAATGGCATCACAGCAAGCTCCGGTCACATGCTCCAGTCACATTACATCATGTGACCAGAGCTTGCCACAATGCCATAGTACTGTATTGCACTGTACTGGAGTGTGACGGATCCGACAAAGCGGTGAAATGTCGGATGTGTGAAACCGGCCATAGTGACCAAGCTGCTAGTTCATTAACAAGGACGGTGCCACAGAACATCTCCAAGGGCAAATGCTCTGCACAAAGGAATAGATACACTGCCAGATCTGTAAGTGCTGCAGAGCATGTCCAGGTCTGTGAGATGCTCTGCACAGAGCATTGTGACACTTGTGTTTTTTTAGTATTTTGGAAGATTCAGAATATATAAAAGAATATATTATTGTAATAATCATATATATTTATATATACTCATATTTATATATACTTCTGTTTGCACCAATGGGCCTACAGACAAAATTTGCTAAAAAAGGAATGATCTGCTTTCCAATCTGTACATGTAGGCTTGACTCACTATTTAGAGACTCTGGAACAAGTTCAAACATCTTATTGCTGGTGATGAGAATTTGTGGCGCCCTGGACAAGCCAGGGGACACAGATAACAACACACACACACCCCCACCCCCAGCAGTTCACAGCAGACATCCCCAAAGTGACCTGCTTTCTTCCTCGGGCTCAGACAGACACACCAGGTGGGCGGAGTCAGGAGATGGAGACGCCCACCCAGGAGTTTGGCTGGCCTGAGGCAGGAAACAAGCCCAGTCAAGTTCAGGCAGAGGAAGAGAGAGGAGGTCTGCAGAGAGGCAGACATAGCCAGGGGCCTAGGTTGGAGCCTAGGGCCATCGTATAGAAAGTCAGGCAGACGGTAGTGGCTGTCTGCAGGGAGCCGGGGGACAGTTGGTGGAACCATAGTTAGCCGGGGCTGGGCGGTGGCCCACCGGTACTGAACCGGGGAGCCAGCTGGAAACCGGAACGCAGGAGGAGTGTGTACGGAGGTGAAAGAAAGGACTTACACCACCAAACTTGGTCAGGGGAGAAGCAACACCGCAGCCGTCTGTGGGACCCGTCCATCCAGCCGTGTGTTTTACTGAGAACTGTTATCATCATTACCGGCTGAATGAGTACCACCGTGCCGTGCGGCACAGCGCTGCCCCCGCGACCCTGCACCTCACCGGGCCCCGGGACAACCAACCCCCTACCCACGGAGGGGAGAACTAACATCTAGCTGCTCCATACCATCACTCCCAGGATCCCCGTCCAAAGCAGCGGTGGTGTTCTAATCTCACCACAACCGTGGGTGGCGTCACGGACAATCTCCCTTACCTAATCCCCTTTTTACTGTGGAGCCTGGGATCACAGACCGGGTCACGCCACCGTAATACCCACAGAAGTGACCTCGTGGCCCGGATCTGAGTACCCCTGGTCCCCGGGCGACACATTGATCTTACCGCTCTGCCGTCTGGTAGAGGTGCGCCTTGTTACCGCCGGAGGTGTCCGGCCAAAAATTTTGAAAAGCCGCCATCTTGGGCTTGAAAAATTTCCCGCTCGAGCGTCTTCCCCGAGCAAGAAAGGCGCGAAAGTGGAGCCCCGCCCCCTGAAGAAGGAAGTGCTAAAAAGAGACTAAGGGGGACGGGATGGCGTCCGGCCGCATGTGAACCGCGGCTGTGGAAGCAGGGACACCAGGACTCTGCCAGTGTTTGGTTCCTGGAACACCGCTGCACGAGATGTCCCGTCCGTCCGGCACCGCTGAAACCTCAGTGTCCGTGCCCGCGGCCAACACCCCAACCGACCCGTTACCTCTGTCACCGTTAGCGGAGCTCGCAGCGTCTGTGAGGGAGGGTCCAGGTCTTACCTTTGTCACCGCCCTGCCACTGGTCCCGACTTCCATCCCAGCCGCACCGCCGATGACGACGGCTCTGGCAGTCCGCCCGGTTGCGACGGAGATGACGACGGCTCCGGCAGTCCGCCCGGCCGCAACGGCAGCGAAGCACCCATCCCGTTAACTATCTGGGCAGCCTGGTTCTGGACTGGGGTCAAGGGGTGCTGCCCTTTCCTTAGGGGCAGCATCAGGGCCAGGTTGTTTGGGTGGGTGACGAAAGGACCCGTTCCGTTGTCATTATTAAAAGTGTTTATTTTTGTTGCAACGTTGAAGTAATGTGCATCCCGTTGTGGGAGGTTTGCAAGGTAATGCTTGTGTTTTGATGTTTTATTCTTTTTGCAGTGAAAAGAAAAATAAAACCGGTGATGGACGGGCAGCCCGCGGACGGTCTGCATTTTGCTAAGGGGGAATGTGGCGCCCTGGACAAGCCAGGGGCCACAGATAACAACACACACACACCCCCACCCCCAGCAGTTCACAGCAGACATCCCAAAAGTGACCTGCTTTCTTCCTCGGGGTCAGACAGACACACCAGGTAGGCGGAGTCAGGAGATGGAGATGCCCACCCAGGAGTTTGGCTGGCCTGAGGCAGGAAACAAGCCCAGTCAAGTTCAGGCAGAGGAAGAGAGAGGAGGTCTGCAGAGAGGCAGACATAGCCAGGGGCCTAGGTTGGAGCCTAGGTCCCTCGTACAGACAGTCAGGCAGACGGTAGTGGCCGTCTGCAGGGAGCCAGGGGACAGTTGGTGGAACCGTAGGTAGCCGGGGCTGGGCGGTGGCCCACCGGTACTGAACCGGGGAGCCAGCTGGAAGCCGGAACGCAGGAGGAGTGTGCACGGAGGTGAAAGAAAGGACTTACACCACCAAACTGGGTCAGGGGAGAAGCAACACCGCAGCCGTCTGTGGGACCCGTCCATCCAGCCGTGTGTTTTACTGAGAACTGTGTCATCATCATTACCGGCTGAGTGAGTACCACCGTGCCGCGCGGCACAGCGCTGCCCCCGCGACCCTGCACCTCACCGGGCCCCGGGACAACCAACCCCCTACCCACGGAGGGGAGAACTAACATCTAGCTGCTCCATACCATCACTCCCGGGATCCCCGTCCAAAGCAGCGGTGGTGTTCTAATCTCACCACAACCGTGGGTGGCGTCACGGACAATCTCCCTTACCTAATCCCCTTTTTACTGTGAAGCCTGGGATCACAGACCCGGTCACGCCACCGTGATACCCACAGAAGTACCCCGTGGCCCGGATCTGAGTACCCCTGGTCCCCGGGCGACACAAATTCAACTCATAATTCGTGCCCTAATGTGCAGTACAATCTGGTCCTCATTGGCCAGCCTTTACTTCTGCATTCGGCACCATTGACCTTGCAATCCAGGTGCCTCTAGACTTTACATGGCTCAGTGACGTCTTGCAGAATGTAACGACACTGGGCGGGGAATAGAGCTGGAGTGACAGAGGCTTTAAATCTACCATAGCGATTTGTTTATCAATACAAACACTGTCACTAATGTAGGGGTAGACTGGCCATGTAACGTTATTGCTGGATTAGTCTTAGAAAGAGCGACATTCACGTATAAGCAGTTTGGGGCTTGATATCTTGCTGACAGATTACCTTTAACTTATTACTCCAGGAAACACTATTCAGGCACATATAGAAAAGATGGACAAAAATAGACATAAAATGAAAATAAAAGAGGATTATAATAGACAAGATTACCTAGAAACCATATATACGCCTGTCTAGTTCTACAACAGCTCTACTATCATGTCAATGTGATTTTCTTCATTTCTAATAAACAAAGAACATAAATTTGTTGTACAGCAGGAAGAAGTATTACATAATTGATGATAAATGGAAAAGAGGATGATGTATTTGTATCAAATTTAGTAACTTTTTAAAGGGGTTGTCAGAAGTTTAAAATGATGGCTTATATTAAAGATAGGTCATCAATATAAGATCCGTGGGATTATGACACCCAGCACGCCCGCCGATCAGCGGTTCTTGGTGCTAGTGGCGTCAGCTGATCACTTATAGATGCCAATGGGACCCCCATTACTAATCCTGTAAGTGAAAAGAAATAAAACACACACACTAAAAAAATCCATTATTTGAAATAAAATACACACACCCTCTTTCACCCTTTTATTTCACTTTTCAATTTTTTTCACCTGAGGTGAGTTTACCTGTGGTCACAGGTGGGGGACCGTGGGAACCTCTAGCTGTGACCACAGGTAATCTCGGTGACATCACCACTCACAGCTGCTGCTCAGTCAGCGTGTGCCTGAAGCCACAGCGGGTTGTGTCTTTTTCTAATGTACCTGTGCGCTGTGACAGTATATAATGTTTTGAGACTTTGTATGGCTTACGTCGGATCTGCAAGGTTGTTGTTGGAGTTAATAAAGGAGTAAAAGAGAGGGTGTGTGTATTTTATTTCAAATAAAGGATTTTTTCAGTGTTTGTGTTTTATTTCTTTTCACTTAACAGGATTAGTAATGGGAGGGTGGGTCTCATAATCCAGGGCTTGATGGCAGCTGACAAATCACAACTGTCATTAACCCCTCATATTACCCCGATTGCCGACTGCTCCAGGGCAATCTGGATGAGCCGGGTAATGCATCAGCATGGTCATATCTAATGTGATGTGCCAAAAATGGGCAGCTGCTGGTTGGGGGCAATATCCATAGCTCCTCCCATCCTGACAAAACCAGCCCCCACCGGTCTTATTTACCGTGGTTGGATATAAAAAATGGGGGTACCCTAAGTCTTTTTTCCCCTCTATTTTGATATTGAGCCACAGTAAAGCTCACAGATGGGGGCTGGAGCCTGCAGCTGTTGTTTTACGCACACTAGCTCTCAAAATATAGCGGGAGCCTACGTCATTCTTTTTAAATTATATATTTCTTTTTACACTGCTATACAGCAAACTGACTGTAACCAATCACAGACATGGCACAGGGTGGGGGCATGTGTAGAAGTTTGCAACCAATCACAGACACTAGCATAGAGGGTGGGCGGGGAAGCCGTGAATATTGATGAATGTTAATAAGCAGGCCAAGAAGAGAGTCTGAGAGCAGCGTGATCCTCCGGGAAACATGGTATGTATAAGTATCCTACTCTTACTACCATTTAACTTCCATTTGAAGCCCCCTAGCGCTTATTACAGCCATTTTACTGTCCCAAATGTCTCATTCCCATTTACTTGTATGATATTTGTTGTTTAGGGTCAAGTTAGCTTGTGGAATACAATTTTTTTTTTCCTGTGCTGGTTTGGTGAACTCCAATATCTATGGGTTCGGTCATCACTACTCCTAACACTATGATGGATCAGTTACAGACCCTACTGACTCTATTTAGTTATGTAGGGTTTCAAGTATTTTTGTCAGCATATGGATTGTGCATATTTGATATGAAAAAATTAGAGAACATTGATTCTTAAAGATTCTTAAGGGGAATCTGTCATCATGAAAATGCAGTCCAATCTGCAGGCATCATGTTAGCATGCTGGAGTTTTGTGTGTAAAGATTTAGCATATCCTGAGTTTTAATGATTGAATCTTCTGCTCTTCCTGGGATTTTCGAACCAGTGGCGGTCTTATCAGTGATTGACAGCTATATTTGTAACACACATATACAGAGACAGCTGTCAATCACTGATAGGACTGAATGCTGGACAGAAAATTCCTGGACAAGCAAAGGTTTAAATGTTAGAAACACAGGTTATACTGGTTCCTTTCTTACAAAACTATATATCAATCTATTCATCTCCCCCCGCTCTATAACATGGATCCTGCAGATTAAATGGCATTTTCAGGGTGACAGGGAGGGGCATAACGACCGTGGTCGGAGAGATCATGACTGCAACCAGGCCCAGCAGGGTTAGGGGCCTGGCGCTCATCCTGCAGAGAAGCAACAGGCTACTCTTTCTGAGAGAGGAGCTGCGCTGTTCAGTGGCAGACCATGCGGCCGCTATGGGGCCAGTGAGTCAGGGAGCCCGGTGCCGCCGCTAGCACACGGGCCCTCGCCCGTCATTGCACAAAGTAATGATGAAGGGTGGAGTGGAGCGCTCTGTTCCATTCTTCATCATTCTCCCCGTGCCTGCTGTCGACGTCTCAATGCAACAGAGAGTGGTAACATCACTACTGTGCGACATCTGTGCTAAGACATGCAGAGCGCAGGACGGGATGACGCTCTGACTGGAGCAGCGGGGGAACAAGGAGAGGTGAGTACTTGTTTATTTTATTTTTTATATCAGTGAGTACAGTGACCTATGGGGGTGAAATTAAATGATATGGGGACTGCATAATACAATATGAAGGACACCTTATACATGAGTTATGGGGGTGCGTTATAATACATGGAGGCCTATGGTGTGCATTAAATGGTACAGGGCCGTATACTATAATATCAAGGACTATGAAGCTAAATTATAATATGGAGGACTATGGGGGTGCATTATAATACATTCAGGACTATCGGGCTGCGTTATATTATATGGAGGCCTATGGGTGTGCACTAAACAGTATGTGGGCTGCATGATAAGACATTAAGGACACCTTATACATGGACTATGGGGGTGCATTATAATATAAGGAAGACTAGGGGGATGCAGTATAATAAATGGAGGACTATGGAGGTGCAGTAAAATATATGGGAGACTATGGGGTGCAGTATAATATATGGAGGACTATGGGGTGAATTATAATACATGGAGAACTATGGGAGGTGCATTATAATACATGGATGACTATGGGGGTGCATTATAATACATGGAGGACTATAGGGGTGCATTGTAAGATATGAAGGGTTATGTGAGAGCCATTATACTATATGGAAGGCTATGTAGGGGCCATTATAGCATTTGGAGAGCTATGTATGAGGGGGGACAAAGTGAAAAGCATGAGATGGGAAAGTTTTGTGCTGAGGGAAAGAGGCTGTTCCCCTCAGCACCCAGCTTTCCCATGCTCTGCTATACATCTTTCCCTCAGCATTGCACCCAGCTTTCCCATGCTCTGATATAATGGAAAAGATGGGTGCTGAGGAAAAGATGTATATTAGAGCATGGGGAAGCTGTGTGCTGAGGGAAAGATGTATAGCAGAGTATGGGGAAGGTTCATGCTGAGGACAAGATGGATATCTTCCCTCTGTACTAGTCTGTCTACTGTAACTTGTATATGTATTTTGTATGTAACCCCCTTCTCATGTACAGCACCATGGAATCAATGGTGCTCTATAAATAAATAATAATAATAATAATAATAATAATAATAATAATATCAGAACATAGAAAAGCTGGGTGGTATTAGAAAGAGGGATTTCAGATCTTGGGAAACATGGGTGCTGACGGAAAGAGCTAAGTGTCAGTGACACTATCATGTACCCTAGTGTAATTATCCTGTACCCCGAGTGTCGGCGTCTTTATCCTGTACCCCGAGTGTCGTTGAAGGGCGGACCCAGGTCCAAACTTTGCACCGGGGTTCATCAAACTCTAGTTATGCCACTGGTGACAGGTTTCCATTAATGCGAGTGTGAACAAAACCTAAAGAGAAATGCCGGCGTCACACGGTACGATCTATCGTGCGATCGCACAAGCGATCATACCTGCTCCCGCCGTTTGTGCGTCACGGGCAATTTGTTGCCCGTGTCGCACAAAGTCGTTAACCCCCTGTCACACGCACTTACCTCCCGGGCGACCTCGCTGTGGGCGGCGAGCAACCATTTCCTGAAGGGGTGGGACTTCGGCGGCACAGCGACGTCACACAGGGGCCGGCCAATAGAAGCGGAGGGACGGAGATGAGCGGGACGTAAACATCCCGCCTACCTTCTTACTTCCGCATTGCCGGTGGGACGCAGGTAAGCTGTGTTCATCGTTCCCGAGTTGTCACACGCCCCGGGAACGATGAACAACTGGCGCACAGAAGAAGAAACGGCTTTTTGAAAATGAGCGACGTGTCAACGAGCAACGATAGGTTGAGTATTTTTGCTCGTTCACCGTCGCTCGTAGCTGTCACGCGCTACGATATATCAAACGATGCCGGATGTGTGTCACGTACGACGTGACCCCGCCGACATATAGCCCGATATATCGTACCGTGTGACGCCGGCATAACACATAAACATGATTCGCCAGTAATGCTGACACAAAAACACTCAGACACGCTGATAACCAGCCCTCAATAGCTAGTTATGCAGCCATATTTTCCCTGGATTGATAATGACTGGGCAGATTAACCAGGATGAGTCTGCGAAAGCTGCAAAACAAGTTCACCATGAGCGGTGAACGTTCATATCATTAGTGCCAGATACAAACTGAACAGATGAAAAGTCAAGGCTGTGAAAAACAGCAAGTAACAGGAGGCATCTTACATATACGGGTAAACCACTATATAACGGCAACATGAACATCTTGTGTGCAGTATAAGTCAGGACAAGACGTTCTAAAGCCTGGGAGATCTATCCTCAGACAAATCCACCATGCGCTGCAGCTTCCTTCCCGAGCAGACGCCGCTGAAGCTAATCTCTGGCGCTGTGCGGACATCGGAGGCTGTTGATTTGATGAACATTTAATGCTCCTTTATCCACTCTGCTGATTTACTGATCCCTTCTAGTCCTGATTTTTTTTTTTAAAACACTTTGAATTGCACCACTGAAATCCTGATGTAGAATGGACAGTGTTCACTGCACAATATATTCCATGGATATGAGAGTTCAAAACAAAATAGCTTTAATGAGGACTTGTCAGATTCCTTATGCTGCCATAGAAAAGGACAGGAGGGTGACAATTAGCTTTATAGTCTTGCCTGATTTCTTGAATTAAAGAACCTTATAAATGATGTATTGACTTATTTAAGAAGTCATTAAACTTTTTCTTAAAGGGGTTATTCTGTCAAATGCTAAATATGTAGCAGTCACTGCCGAGTACTGCACTCCACCTTCTGTCTAATGTGTAGAGGTGGCTGCCGAGTACTGCCCTCCACCTTCTGTCTAATGTGTAGAGGTGGCTGCCGAGTACTGCACTCCACCTTCTGTCTAATGTGTAAAGGTGGCTGCCGAGTACTGCACTCCACCTTCTGTCTAATGTGTAGAGGTGGCTGCCGAATACTGCCCTCCACCTTCTGTCTAATGTGTAGAGGTGGCTGCCGAGTACTGCCCTCCACCTTCTGTCTAATGTGTAGAGGTGGCTGCCGAGTACTGTCCTCCACCTTCTGTCTAATGTGTAGAGGTGGCTGCCGAGTACTGCACTCCACCTTCTGTCTAATGTGTAAAGGTGGCTGCCGAGTACTGCACTCCACCTTCTGTCTAATGTGTAGAGGTGGCTGCCGAATACTGCCCTCCACCTTCTATCTAATGTGTAGAGGTGGCTGCCGAGTACTGCACTCCACCTTCTGTCTAATGTGTAGAGGTGGCTGCCGAATACTGCCCTCCACCTTCTGTCTAATGTGTAGAGGTGGCTGCCGAGTACTGCACTCCACCTTCTGTCTAATGTGTAGAGGTGGCTGCCGAGTACTGCCCTCCACCTTCTGTCTAATGTGTAGAGGTGGCTGCCGAGTACTGCACTCCACCTTCTGTCTAATGTGTAGAGGTCGCTGCCGAGTACTGCCCTCCACCTTCTGTCTAATGTGTAGAGGTGGCTGCCGAGTACTGCACTCCACCTTCTGTCTAATGTGTAGAGGTGGTTGCCGAGTACTGCACTCCACCTTCTGTCTAATGTGTAGAGGTCTCTGCCGAGTACTGCACTCCACCTTCTGTCTAATGTGTAGAGGTGGCTGCCGAGTACTGCACTCCACCTTCTGTCTAATGTGTAGAGGTGGCTGCCGAGTACTGCACTCCACCTTCTGTTTAATGTGTAGAGGTGGCTGCCGAGTACTGCACTCCACCTTCTGTCTAATGTGTAGAGGTGGCTGCCGAGTACTGCACTCCACCTTCTGTCTAATGTGTAGAGGTGGCTGCCGAGTACTGCACTCCACCTTCTGTCTAATGTGTAGAGGTGGCTGCCGAGTACTGCACTCCACCTTCTGTCTAATGTGTAGAGGTGGCTGCCGAGTACTGCACACCACCTTCTGTCTAATGTGAAGAGGTGGCTGCCGAGTACTGCACTCCACCTTCTGTCTAATGTGTAGAGGTGGCTGCCAAGTACTGCACTCCACCTTCTGTCTAATGTGTAGAGGTGGCTGCCGAGTACTGCACTCCACCTTCTATCTAATGTGTAGAGGTGGCTGCCGAGTACTGCACTCCACCTTCTGTCTAATGTGTAGAGGTGGCTGCCGAGTACTGCACTCCACCTTCTGTCTAATGTGTAAAGGTGGCTGCCAAGTACTGCACTCCACCTTCTGTCTAATGTGTAGAGGTGGCTGCCAAATACTGCACTCCACCTTCTGTCTAATGTGTAGAGGTGGCTGCCGAGTACTGCACTCCACCTTCTGTCTAATGTGTAGAGGTGGCTGCCGAGTACTGCACTCCACCTTCTGTCTAATGTGTAGAGGTGGCTGCCGAGTACTGCAGTCCACCTTCTGTCTAATGTGAAGAGGTGGCTGCCGAGTACTGCACTCCACCTTCTGTCTAATGTGTAGAGGTGGCTGCCGAGTACTGCACTCCACCTTCTGTCTAATGTGTAGAGGTGGCTGCCGAGTACTGCACTCCACCTTCTGTCTAATGTGTAGAGGTGGCTGCCGAGTACTGCACTCCACCTTCTATCTAATGTGTAGAGGTGGCTGCCGAGTACTGCACTCCACCTTCTGTCTAATGTGTAGAGGTGGCTGCCGAGTACTGCACTCCACCTTCTGTCTAATGTGTAGAGGTGGCTGCCGAGTACTGCACTCCACCTTCTGTCTACTGTGTAGAGGTGGCTGCCGAGTACTGCACTCCACCTTCTGTCTAATGTGTAGAGGTGGCTGCCGAGTACTGCACTCCACCTTCTGTCTAATGTGTAGAGGTCGCTGCCCAGTACTGCACTCCACCTTCTGTCTAATGTGTAGTGGCCGCTGCCGAGTACTACACACCAGCTTTTATCTAATGTGTAGTGGCCACTGCCAAGTACTGCATACCAGGTTTTACAGTTAGGTCCAGAAATATTTGGACAGTGACACAATTTTCGCGAGTTGGGCTCTGCATGCCACCACATTGGATTTGAAATGAAACCTCTACAACAGAATTCAAGTGCAGATTGTAACGTTTAATTTGAAGGTTTGAACAAAAATATCTGATAGAAATTGTAAGAATTGTACACATTTCTTTACAAACACTCCACATTTTAGGAGGTCAAAAGTAATTGGACAAATAAACCAAACCCAAACAAAATATTTTTATTTTCAATATTTTGTTGCGAATCCTTTGGAGGCAATCACTGCCTTAAGTCTGGAACCCATGGACATCACCAAACGCTGGGTTTCCTCCTTCTTAATGCTTTGCCAGGCCTTTACAGCCGCAGCCTTCAGGTCTTGCTTATTTGTGGGTCTTTCCGTCTTAAGTCTGGATTTGAGCAAGTGAAATGCATGCTCAATTGGGTTAAGATCTGGTGATTGACTTGGCCATTGCAGAATGTTCCACTTTTTTGCACTCATGAACTCCTGGGTAGCTTTGGCTGTATGCTTGGGGTCATTGTCCATCTGTACTATGAAGCGCCGTCCGATCAACTTTGCGGCATTTGGCTGAATCTGGGCTGAAAGTATATCCCGGTACACTTCAGAATTCATCAATAAACACAAGTGACCCAGTGCCATTGAAAGCCATGCATGCCCATGCCATGACGTTGCCTCCACCATGTTTTACAGAGGATGTGGTGTGCCTTGGATCATGTGCCGTTCCCTTTCTTCTCCAAACTTTTTTCTTCCCATCATTCTGGTACAGGTTGATCTCTGTTTCATCTGTCCATAGAATACTTTTCCAGAACTGAGCTGGCTTCATGAGGTGTTTTTCAGCAAATTTAACTCTGGCCTGTCTATTTTTGGAATTGATGAATGGTTTGCATCTAGATGTGAACCCTTTGTATTTACTTTCATGGAGTCTTCTCTTTACTGTTGACTTAGAGACAGATACACCTACTTCACTGAGAGTGTTCTGGACTTCAGTTGATGTTGTGAACGGGTTCTTCTTCACCAAAGAAAGTATGCGGCGATCATCCACCACTGTTGTCATCCGTGGACGCCCAGGCCTTTTTGAGTTCCCAAGCTCACCAGTCAATTCCTTTTTTCTCAGAATGTATCCGACTGTTGATTTTGCTACTCCAAGCATGTCTGCTATCTCTCTGATGGATTTTTTCTTTTTTTTCAGCCTCAGGATGTTCTGCTTCACCTCAATTGAGAGTTCCTTAGACCGCATGTTGTCTGGTCACAGCAACAGCTTCCAAATGCAAAACCACACACCTGTAATCAACCCCAGACCTTTTAACTACTTCACTGATTACAGGTTAACGAGGGAGACGCCTTCAGAGTTAATTGCAGCCCTTAGAGTCCCTTGTCCAATTACTTTTGGTCCCTTTAAAAAAAGGAGGCTATGCATTACAGAGCTATGATTCCTAAACCCTTTCTCCGATTTGGATGTGAAAACTCTCATATTGCAGCTGGGAGTGTGCACTTTCAGCCCATATTATATATATAATTGTATTTCTGAACATGTTTTTGTAAACAGCTAAAATAACAAAACTTGTGTCACTGTCCAAATATTTCTGGACCTAACTGTATCTAATGTATTGTGGTCGCTGCCCAGTACTGCACGTCAGCTTGTATCTAATGTAAAGTGGTCACTGCTGAGTACTTCACTCCAGCTTCTATCCATTGTGTAGTGGCTACTGCCGAGTACTTCACTCCAGCTTCTATTTAATGTGTAGTGGCCACTGCCGAGTACTATGCACCAGCTTCAATTCAATGTGTAGCGGCTACTGCCGAGTCCTGCACATCATCTTCTATCCAATATGTAGCTGCTATTGCCAAGTACTGCACTCTAGCTTCTATTTAATGTGTAGCGGCCACTGCTGAGTCCTGAACATCATCTTCTTCCAATGTGTAACTGCCACTGCGGAGTCCTGCACATCATCTTCTATAAAATGTGTAGCTGCCACTGGTGAGTCCTGCACATCATCTTCTATCCAACGTGTAGCTGCCACTGCTGAGTCCTGCACATCATCTTCCATTCAATGTGTAGCCGCCACTGCTGAGTCCTGCACATCAGCTAATGTCATCAAAATCATTTGCTCACAGAACCCCTTTAAGATGACCATACATTAGATAGCTGTCTTTGAAAGCTTGTTCAGCTGACATTGGTCTCTCCAAACCCTCTATACATCAAGCATGCATGTGTTCTCCTAAATGGAGTTTGTCACTTGAAACAGATATCTCTCCTGATATGTGTAATTGGGACAGTCAGGAGGACTGCATATATATTAGATGGTTGGCTTGTCTGAGGGTGCGTGCCCACGATCAGCGGTCACAATGTTTTGGACGCAGCATGCTTCAGCTGCATCCAAAATGCTGCAATGTACAGGACAAGCACAGTGGATGGGATTACTAGAAATCCCATGCCTAATGTGCTTGTTTTTTCCGCAGGAAACATTGACCTGCAATGCGACTTTCCAAGCCGTAGCATGTAAATTGTTCACTGCGGAGTCGCAAGTATCCTCCGTAGGGAGAACACAGAGAGGAGACCGCAGTGCCCTGAACCATATTGTGGGCACGACCAGCTGCGGTCTCCTGGAGGAGACTCGCAGCCCTGCAGGTCAGGACCTGCTATGTCCAGGATGCAGCAGGTCCTGATCAAGGGCACGTACCCTTACAAAAATTGTCTGACACACAGTTAATATGTATGGCCTGCTTTATATATGCTCACATGAGGAATGCTCTCAGGCAAGCAACTCCTATAATCAGATCACATAAGGAATGCTGTCAGGCAAGCAACTTCTACGACGGGCTGCTGATAAGTCTTTGGCTTTACCCAGAAAGAAACAAGATAGGATGATGAAACTTTACATTTATTCCACATACTCTCCACTGATGACAACACACTTCTTACATTGTTATTCAAAGTTCTGTAAGCCTAGCAAAAAGAAGGATTTCAGTTGTGCCTCAAACCAGGCATCTGTAACAGCCATGTCATCAGAAATGGTGTGAAATTTGGTACCCTTGAGGTGTTTCTTCAGGTTTGGAATCTGATGATGGTCGGAGGCACCTAGATCTGGTGAATAAGGTGGGTGGTCAAGCAGCTGGATGCTCAGCTCTGCCAGTTTTGCCGTGGTCGCTTGTGCAGTGTGAGCGGAGGTGTTGACTTGCAGGAACAAGATTCCTTTAGACAACTTGCAGCGCCTTTTGGCCTTCAGAGTTGCATTCAATTGGTCCAAAAGTTCAATGTAATACCTTGCATTTATGGTGGAACCCTTTTGAAGGTAGTCCACTAGCAGCATGAACTCCTTATCCCAGTACACAGACGCCATCATCTTAGTGGCTGATTTTTGCACCCTGAACTTCTTTGGACGAGGAGAACCACTGTGCCTCCACTCTTTTGACTGCTCCTTGTCTTCAGGATCATACAAATAAATCAAGGTCTCATCCATAGTGACCAGTCGATCCAGAAAGTTCATATCAGTCCAGAAACGGTGAAAAATGGACCGAGAAGTTTTCACTCGCATGCTTCTCTGATCTGTTGTTAAACATTTGGGGACCCACTCTGCAGATAGTTTCCTCATGTCAAAATGTTCATGGATAATGACACAAACATGTTCATGGGAAATCCCCATAATGTCTGCTATTGCTTTAGCTGAAATTCATTGATTCTCCAGTATGAGGTTGTGCACAGCATCGACAATCTCTGGAACAACGACCACTCTTGGTCAACCAGGACACTCCTCATCATTGGTGCTGAAGTGGCCTGTTTTAAATTTGTCAACCCAGTTCTTAATTGTGGAATATGAAGGGCATTGATCCCCCAATGTCTGAGACATATCACCATGAATATCCTTTGTGGACTTTCTTTGCAGAAACAAGAATTTTATCACTTCTCTGCTCTCTGTTGCTGTGAATATCGCATTAGACGCCGCCATTTTGTTTTCCCTCTTACGTAGAACACTGTTGCTATAAGCAACAAACACAAAATTTTGAAAAAATATATTAGACACATAAGGCTTTCATGTGATGTAACATTTGTTACCATAGAAACAAAAAAAAAATCACAAAGCCAAAAACTTATCAGCAGCACCTTATACTATCAGAGGAGGCCATCTTGCTTCATGAATCCGCCTAAAATTTTTCCTGCTTGTTTCTTCATAGTGAATCAACCAACCCTGTGATCTCCTCCATCCTACACTGCCCTTAGATATGGGAACATCAGACAGACAGTCACTAAGCCCCGCAACCACAGTACCTGTGACATGCTAGATCAATGATGGTCAACTTGACATATCCCTTCTTACACAGGTCCTATGAAAATTATCCAAGAGAGACTGTATGTGTGTATGTTTTATAGACAAAGTAGGGTGTAAACCCCATTATAGGACAGGGGTCAAATGTAACGCTTCAGCACTACATTTAGCACTGCATTTTAGTGCATTCAGCGCAACAGAACATGGATGGTCTACAATAGCGACTCAACGTAAAACACTAATTACATTACTTTAGTGATATGCAATCAATTCTACCTAGTCTACATTTGTCTAATTCCAAAGAATATGTCACCGGTGTGTCATGAATGACAGACAGTCCTGTAAAAACCTTATAATATAGCACTAGGTAAGAAGACCCACATTTCTGGAGCTGTATGGTGGATTAAAAATAAAACAAAAAAAACACTGAATACTCAGAGGAGCGGCTAGAATAAACTAGAGCAGAAAATGGACACTTTTTGATTATGTAGCAGGTCGTTTTTTAACACCACCTAAAGGCCGCTTTACACGCTACATCATCGCTAGCAATTGCTAGCGATGTCGAGCGCGAAAGCACCCGCCCCCATCGCACATGCGATATCGTGTGATCGCTGCCGTAGCGAACATTATCGCTACGGCAGCGTCACACGCACTTACCTGCTCTGCGACGTCGCTGTGACTGGTGAACCGCCTCCTTTCTAAGGGGGCGGTTCGTTCAGCGTCACAGCAATGTCACAGCAGCGTCACCGAACCGCCGTCCAATGGAAGCGGAGGGGCGGAGATGAGCGGGACGTAACATCCCGCCCACCTCCTTCCTTCCTTATTGCAGCCGGCCGCAGGTAAGGTGAGGTTCCTCGTTCCTGCGGTGTCACATATAGCGATGTGTGCTGCCGCAGGAACACTGAGCAGCAGCAATATTCGAGAATAGGGGGGCATGTCACCGATGAGCGATTTTGACCGTTTTTGCGACGATTCAAAATCGTTCATAGGTGTCACACGCAACGACATCGCTAATGTGGCCGGATGTGCGTCACAAATTCCGTGACCCCAACGAGATCGCTTGAGCGATGTCGCAGCGTGTAAAGCGGCCTTAAGACTGCCAAATAGAAATTCAGCTAAGCTACTCTCTAGACTAGCAGAGCTAAGAAGCCAAACAAGCAATATTGAAGGAAAAAATAGTATATAGTGATTATAGAATAGTGAATATTACCATAGGTGTAATGTCCTTTTTAAAAACCACCTGTGCTCCTCTACTTGGAGAGCCCAAGAATTTTATATACTTTTATAATTCAGATACATCCCAGATATGTTCATCTTTCCCCTTTCCCACAAAATCCAAGCACTGTTTCGGATAACTGGGGCTGTTACAATTTGCTGCCATGGTGGTCAATGGTCAATGCCACCGGCCACTGGCGGTTACCAGACAGAAAAGGGCCCTTTGCAGCCCAAGTGCTCATAAAAATGCAAAATTGCACCTGTTTTGGAGGTGGAAATAGGCCTCTTACCTCTTGGGGCCTTGTGTGGCTGCTCAGGTTGCACCAAGGATATCTCTGCCTCTGCCACTATGATATGTCCACCTCTGCCACCAATGGTATGTCTACCTCTGCCACCAATGACATGTCCGCCCCTGCCACTAATGATATCTCCACCTCTGCTACCAATGATATGTCCACCCTTGCGACCATTGATATGTCCACCTCTGCCACCAATGGTATGTCTGCCTCTACCACCAGAGACATGTCCGCCCCTGCTATCAATGATATCTCCACCTTTGCCAGCAATAACATGTCCACCATTGCCATCAATGATATGTTCGCCCCTGCCACCAATGATATGTTTACATCTGCCACCAATATGTCCACCCTGCCACCAATTATATGTCTACCTCTGCCACCAACATATCCCCCTGCCACTAATAATATGTCCACCCTTGCCTCCAATATATCCACCTCTGCCACCAATTATATGTCCATCCCAGCCACCAATGATATGTTCAGCTCTGCCACCAATGATATATCCACTCCTGCCTCTTGTATTCTGCTGATAGTACTGTACTTTATGTATAGAGACCACTTACAGCAGAGGTACTCAACCTTTCTGACCTTGAGAGCCACATTCAGCTCTGAAAGAGGGTCACAAGCCACATCCAGCTCCTGTTCCACTCACAGTAGTGACAGAAAGCCCCCATTACTGGTAGTCAAAGCTTTTCCACAGAAATCACACTGGATCTAAAGGTTCCTACCTTATCCCTATCCAGATCTGCTCTTCTATGTGGTGTTCCACACAAAAGTCACCATCTGGAAACCTGGTCTTCAGAGCTTATGCACCAAGTTTAACGACAGCCATGAGCCACACACACATCACGGGCCAATGAACCACATGTGGCTCACAAGCTACTGGTTGGTGACCCCTAACTTAGAGTAAAACCATATTATGTTAAAATGTCCATATTATATTAGTTCTCAAATCTCACTTAAACCATGTTTTATACTGTCAAACTGCATGGAGTTCTGGCTTTCCGGCAGGTGTCTCCCAGTGATTTCAGTCCATCATCTCGTAGAGCTGCATCTTTTTGTGATGGAAAGAGTCAGCTCTTCATGAAAGTGATGATTAAGACTCTCGAACATGTAAAAATAAATTGTAAACTTCATCATAACTTTGGTTAAATATTCTTAGAAACGCATTATTTCCTATGAATAAAGAAACCAAACCAGCAAATATTTGATATACCCTACACTACATAAAGAATGAACCAAAAGTAAGTCAAAGAGGTGACACCACGAAAGTATGATAACGGTATTAAACAATCAACATACGCCATATAATAAGTCTTATGCATTTTGTATGGCCGCTTACCTGATGGATCAGGAAGCCATCATGAAAGTCTGCATAGATACAGCAAACCTTTAATAATGGATCCCACGCCATGTCAGGAACCTCTGTACTTAGACCCGTAATAATAAATGAACTTACCGTCATAATTTACAATAATGATGGCGAGCATGTAATCCTTTCCCAACATCTTTCGTGATCCAAGGATTCGGACACAAGGGCTGAGGGTGTGTGACCTCCACAATAACCCAATGTAAGGTTGAGAATCAAGCCTGAAAGTGAGATGTCATGTGTGTGCGTGCTCCTTCCCAGATCAGCCAGCAAAGAGAGACGAAAAGTCAGCACCCATTTGTGTGTGAACGCCAGGCAGTGGACTGGACAGAGGCAAGGCTGGAATGCAATGGAAAGGCTGGGAGGAGAGGCAGGAGGGAGCGCTTAGTGGATGTTGCATTGGAGGAGGAGCTGTCCAGTGCTGATGAATGATGCTCCAGTACTGTAGGACTTGTTCTTCAATGTGTAACACTCAAGCTGCGCTCTCTCTTATAGAGTGGAAATCATGAAATATTTACCATCACTTCATTATCAGTCTATGCCTTATGCCATATCTTACAGAATAAGTCATACACATCCTAATAATGAACCCCCTCCCCTATGTATAGAGACGTCCTTCCATGGGAAACGTTCTATATTTAGAAGCTTCAAGTCTCACCTGCAGGATCCCCAGGGCTAGCAAGGCAGCTCTCGCTAAAAGCTGGAGTTAACTGATGGAATGACTGTGCAACAGTGCAGGAACGTTTCTAAGTGGAGGAGATAGGAAAAATCATGACTGCAGTAGAATATTCCACCAGGCTGTCTGTTCCGGTGTAACCCCACCGCATATACTCGGAATGTAGGGTATTGTAACCCCTTAAGGCTATGTGCGCACTAGAGCTTTTTACCCGCGGATTTACCCGCGGATTTGCCGCGGAAATTTCTTGAGAAATGTCTGCAATCTTTGTGCAGACATTTCCCAGCAATTTCTATGAAAAAAAAAAGCTGTGCGCACTTGTGCGGATTTTTCTCAAGAAATTTCCGCGAGAAGAATTTCTCGAGAAACTTTCTTGAGAAAATGTGCATGTCCATTAATTTCCGCAGGTACCTGCGGTATTCCGGGGGTATTCCGCAGGTAGCAATGATGTGCGGTATACCACCGGAATAGCCGCGAATTACCTGCGGTAATGCTCATCGCTGCCTGCGGTTTTGCAGGAAGCGATGTCATTATGCCAGGAAGAGGAAGCGGAGCAGAGTAAACACAGACGTCACACTGCCTGGACGCCGCACAGAAGCACTTCCGTGCGACCTCCAGGTGCCCGTGCAGTCTGTGTCCTGCTCCAGCCCCACGGCTGCCTGCACTGCAGGGTGTCAGTGTCTGCCCGCAGTGTCAGCAGCTTGTCACGCTGCAGCGCAGGCAGACACTGACACACAGCAGTGCTGGCAGCCGCGGGGATGACGATCGCTGCTGTCAGGAGGTGAGATCATTACCTGCTGTGACGATCTCCTGCCTCCTGACGTCACCGCGGTCACTGCTGTCTATGCCCGTCTCGCGAGCGGCCCGAGACTGTCACTAGCGGTGACGTCATGGGCTCTCGCGATACTTCTGACAACGCGGCGGGCATAGAAGTCAGTGACAGCGCTGACGTCAGCAGTACAGGAGATGATCACAGAAGGTAATGATCTCATCTATGCTCCTGATGGCAGCGCTCGTCATCCCCTGCAGTGACCTGAGCTGACCTATTGATGTTAGCTCAGGTCACTGCATTGCTCTCCCAGCCAATGGGGAACATTCTGTTCTTCATTGACTGGGACAGCGACTATGGTATGGATCGCCGTGCCCCCCCCCCCTTATTGGATTACGCCGGACGTGGAATTGATTGTGCTCTTTTCAATAAATTGGTTAAAGAGGGAATGTTTTGGGGAGTGTTTTTTCAAATAAAACTTTTTTTGTTGTCTATTTTTTAATTATTACTGACTGGGTTGGTGATGTCGGGTATCTGATAGACGCCTGACCTCACCAACCCCAGGGCTTGATGCCAGGTGACATTACACATCTGGCATCAACCCCATATATTACCCCGTTTGCCAACGCACCAGGGCGCGGGATGAGCTGGGGCAAAGCGCCAGGATTGGCACGTCTAATGGATGCGCCACTTCTGGGGCGGCTGCGGCCTGCTATTTTTAGGCTGGGGAGTGTCCAATAACAGTGGACCTCCCTAGTCTGAGAATATCAGACCCCAGCTGTCCGCTTTACCTTGGCTGGTGATCCAATATGGGGGGGACCGCACGTTTTTTGTTTTAAATTATTTATATAATTTAAAATAACAGCGTGGGGTGCCCACTGTTTTGGATTATCAGCCAAGGTGAAGCTGCCAGCGGTGGTCTGCAGGCTGCAGCCGTCTGCTTTACCCTAGCTGGCTACAAAAAATGGGGGGACCTCACGTCGTTTTTTTTTAATTATTTATTTATTTTATGGCTAAATACAAGGCTAAGCACCCTTTAGTGCCACATGAAAGTCACTAAAGGGTGCCAGCTGAGAAAATGCAGGGAGGTGGAACATTATATAGGTTTTTCTCATCTATCTATCTATCTATCTATCTATCCCTCTATCTATCTATCCCTCTATCTATCTATCTATCCATCTATCCCTCTATCTATCTATCTATCTATCTATCCATCTATCCCTCTATCTATCTATCTATCTATCTATCCATCTATCCCTCTATCTATCTATCTATTCATCTATTCATCTATCTATCTATCCCTCTATCTATCTATTCATCTATTCATCTATCCATCTTTCCCTCTATCCATTATCTGTCTATCGATTATCTTTATTATTTATTGCAGGGACAAACCTGCGGTAAATCCGCGGTAAATCCGCGGCAAATCCGCGGCAAATCCGCGGCAAAACCGCATGCGGATTTGGTGCGGATTTTTTCCGCAGGTCCGGAAATCTTTCACTGGCAGAAGTTTCTCAAGAAATTTTCTTGAGAAACTTCACATTTCTAGTGCGCACATAGCCTAATAAACAGAAAATGGTAATGATTTTGTACAAGTGATTGCTCACCGGCCAGAACATTTTTAGTTGTTGGCTAAAAAATTGATCTTTTAAATTATGTTTGAATACCTTTATAAAGGGGTTGTCCACCACTAGAACAACCCCTTCTTAAATGCTTTATCGTCCAAAGTAAAATAAGAACACTTAATACTCACGTGATATACAGTCACTGTAACAGCGATGTCAGCGACAGGTCTCCCAAGGCTCACATGACATTATTTTGCCACAAGAGCCCTGCAGTGATCACTATTGAGCTGCCACACTCTCATTTCCTTCAGAAAACCCCTGACATCTGAAAAGAATTGAGAAGGCAGCAGGCCATTAGCAACCTATGATTGGCTGCTGGGGGTCACATCACATAACTATGTCATGTGCACCTTGAGAGACCCAGCACCAACATCGCTGGAATGGCACCAGTACAGGGGGTAATTATAGGGGTGGGCCACTGTTATGTTCTGCATTTTCGCAAGAGCCCACTGTTATGTTCATACAACAACTCACAAAGGGGTAAAAGTAACACACTAAAAACTGCAACTGACCCTGCAGCTTCTTGTACAGACTAGAGATTCCAACTCGGCATTCCTGATGGAATAGCTCTGATCACAAAGTAAACAATGGCAATTCGGGCCTATGCTACCTGATCGGCCATCGAGCACTTCATGTTCCTCCTAAGGAACAGGAGGGCATAGCAGAGTGCAACATATCTACAGGGATGGTGTGCTGAAGTAGAAAGTGACAAACAACAAAATACCAGAGAAGGTGAATATTGCTAAAGAATATGCCACCTGCTTACTGACAACAAACATCAGATAGGTGCAGAGTAGAGGACAAAAACAGCAGAGAGAAATATCCGGGTATGCTACTGACTGGCAGAAGCTAACAGCAATATGGCTGGACTTCAATAACTTCAGTGACACGGTGGCAGCATCGCTCAGGCTGGAGCTTGGCTCCAGCTTCACTAAACTAGTCCTGCGCCTACCCTGGAAATTGGGGAAGAGAGGCATGGGGGGCATGCTTTCATAGAGGACTCCATCTTGCTTGCCAGTGGGCTGGTGCTGGGGGGCACCTGCTGCAGGAGAAGCCACACAGCATCGCTTCGATCAGAGCTGGAGTGCAGCTCCAGCTCCGCACAAATCCAAAGTGTGCCAGCTCTACACAATAGGGGAAAGAGATCTAAGGGGCAGATAACAATAGAAGACCCCTGCCAGAACTTTATAAGCCTGCACTAAGAAGGAATGAGTCACTGGGCGCCCCCGGGGAGAATCACCAGACTGCATATATTATTAAAAACCATGGGCTGACGTCATTCAATTCAGAACAGGAGCGCGATCCTTGCTCTATAAAAATCCCCCTTGTGCCTGTAGTCGATAGTAACAAAAAGAGCCTTTATGGGCAGACACTAACAGATGAGTCTCATTTAAATCCACTCAAACCTGCACTAATGAAGAATCTAACACTAAATATTGTTGAAGGGTAATGCAGCTCCACGGCTGCTAATGCAGATGTCACTGCAGTGTGTCCCACATGTTTACAGCATGAAAAGAAACAATGGGTTAAAAATGAGGCGATATTGGTTAATGAACCTAAGAGGGATCAAAATACTCTGCCTGGCTCTAGTTCTGAAAAAAATCAAAATTTGTCATTATTTAATAATCAGAAAACCACTCACACTAATAATAATGATGATGATGTAGTGACGTCACTCAAAAGGGAACAGACACAAGGTCCTTGCTCCTCCTAGATCCCCCTTGTGCCTGCTGTAGATACACAAAAAAAGGGATTTTATGGGCAAACAATTTTAAAGGACCCTCCCTATGAGGAAATATTATCTGAGGAACCCCAGTGTAATGTTCGTCGCTGGAGGTGGTAAAGTGATGAGCTAGAGTGGACCCACTGGACCAGAGGGGGACCCCTGGGATGCCTTTTTACGTGGGAGGGGCTTGACTAAGCGCTCGCCGCGAGGTGAACGCCAGGTGCTACTCCCAGGGCAGGGAGCGGGACTGTGGATACTGACCACTATGGCAAGGACAGACACAGGAGCAGACAGGCTGGGGCATGTGGCACGGCTGGTAATAACAGTCAGTCACTGAAATAGCTAGGATCACTGGGCAGCTGAGGCTGGAGGCCCGGCCAGGGCGGACAGGCACAGTCTGGTGTGGCGTAAGCCACCGGGTTAGCTGAGGTTGGAGGCACGGTCGGGGCGGACAGGCATATTCTCTTGTATGGTGTAAGCCACCGGGGTAGCTGAGGTTGAAGGCACGGTCCGGGTGGACAGGCACAGTCTCTCGTATGGCGTAAGCCACTGGGGTAGCTGAGGTTGGAGGCATGGCCGGATTGGGCAGCCACAGTCTGTGGGGTGGCGTAAGCCACCGGGGTTGCTGAGGCAAATACTACACTGTAAGGCATAGTTGTCAAGGGGACCTGACAACTAGCTGGCTAGGGCACAGGAACTCTAGCTAACGAACCACGTTGATCAGGTAACTCCCCTAGTGAGAGCTGGCCTTATGGACGCCGCGCCGCTCAGCGATAGGCTGAGAGGCACTTCCTGGGAGTGATGCGCTGGTCCTTTAAGAAAGAAGCAGTGGCGCGCGCTCTCCAGGAATACTCCTAGAGGACCAGCACCACATACACAGGCCCTGGGTGGGGGAAGTAGGGAGTGCACATTTAGAGGAGGAAGACGGCGGGACACATGTGCGTGTTGGCTGTGACAGTGAGTGACTCGCGTCCCTTTGGGAGGAGGAGAGTTGGGAGTGCTGTGATACTTGTGAGAGATGACCGTGGCGGTGAGTGGCGCGTGTCCCTGCTGGAGGAGGAGTGCAGGGATGACAGCGCTACACCAGGAGAGATCAAAATACCCTGTCTGAACTTGAGGAATACAGAGGATACGGAAAGTATTCAGACCTCTTTAAATTTTTCACTCTTTGTTTCATTGCAGGCAATTTGGTGAATTCAAAAAAGTTCATTTTTTCTCTCAATAATGTATACTCTGCACCCCATTTTGACAGCAAAAAAACAAAAATGTAGAAATTTTTGCAAAATTTTTAAAAAGAAAAACTGAAATATCACATGATCATAAGTATTCAGATCCTTTGCTCAGACACTCATATTTAAGTCATATGCTGTCCATTTCCTTGTGATCCTCCTTGAGATGGTTCTTCTCCTTCATTGGAGTACAGCTGTGTTTAATTAAACTGATAGGACTTGATTTGGAAAGGCGCACACCTGTCTATATAAGACCTCACAGCTCACAGTGCATGTCAGACCAAATGATAATCAATGGAACTGCCCAAGAACCTCAGAGACAGAATTGTGGCAAGGCACAGATTTGTCCAAGGTTACAAAAGAATTTCTGCAGTACTCAAGGTTCCTAAGAACACAGTGGCCTCCATAATCCTTAAATTGAAGAAGTTTGGGACCACCATAATGTTTCCTATATCTGGCCGTCCAGCCAAACTGAGCAATCGTGGGAGAAAAAGTTTGGTGAGAGAGGTAAAGAAGAACCCCAAGATCACTGTGGCTGAGCTCCAGAGATGCGGTAGGGAGATGGGAGAAAGTTCCATAACGTCAACTACCACTTCAGCCCTCCAGCAGTCGGGCCTTTATAGCTGAGTGGCCCAACAGAAGCGTCTCCTTAGTGCAGGACATATGGAAGCCCGCATAGAGTTTGCAAGAAAACACATGAAGGACCCAGACTATGAGAACTAAGATTTTCTTGTCTCATGAGACGAAGATAGAACTTTTTGGTGATAATTGTAAGCGGTATGTGTGGAGAAAACCACCTGCCCAATACAATCCCAACAGTGAAACATGGTGGTTGCAGCATCATACTATGGGGGTGTTTTTCAGCTGCAGGGACAGGATGACTGGTTGCAATTCAAGGAAAAATGAATGTGGCCAAGTACAGAGATATCCTGAAAGAAAACCTCTTCCCGAGTGCTTTTGACCTCAGACTTGGCCGAAGGTTCCCCTTCCAACAAGACAATGACTCTAAACATACAGCTTATGTCTTCAGAACAACTATGTGGCCATTCTTGACTGGCCCAGCAAGAGCCCTGACCTAAACCCAATTGAGAATCTCTGGAGAGACCTGAAAATGGCTGTCCACCAACGTTCACCATCCAACCTGACGGAACTGGAGAAGATCTGCAAGGAAGAATGGAAGAAGATCCCCAAATCTAGGTGTGAAAAACTTGTTGCATCTTTACCAAGAAGACTCATGGCTGTATTAGCTCAAAAGGGTGCTTCTACTCAATACTGAACAAAGGGTCTGAATACTTATGACCATGTGATATTTCAGGTTTTCTTGATAATAAATTTGCAAAAATTTCTACATTTCTGGGGTTTTTTTCTGTCAAGATGGGGTGCAGAGTGTACATTAATGAGAAAAAATCAACTTTTTTGAATTTACCAAATCGCTGCAATGAAACAAAGAGTGAAAAATGTAAAGGGGTCTGAATATTTTCCGTACCCACTGTATGTCTATTTCGATAATTACAATGGGCATAACTCAGAACCAATTTCAGTTTGAAGCTACCACAAAACCTAAGTGGACATAATAATGGAAAGAGATGCTTATAGGGACCAAAAATGGGAAAATAGAGGATCAATTAGTGCTAATCTGAACCAAAAAAATCTCTAGGAGTCCTATGTCATATCCTGGCAAGCCTACATCTCAAACTAACAAATATGTTAAATATTCAAATAATAGTACGCAATCACTGGAAAATATGACAAAAGACATCTTTAACCCCTTAACGACCGCGGGCAGTAATATTACGTCCTAGCGGTCATAATGTCACTGCCCGCGGTCTGCCGCCGGCAACATGCCGCGATCGGCACACATCTCACCTGATTTTCACAGCTGAGATGTGTGCCTGCTAGGCACGAGCAGAATTGTTATCTGCTCGTGCCGTTTAACCCCTGAAATGGCGCTGTCAATATGTGACAGCGCCATTATAATCGGTAATACTTACCGCCCGATACTGGAAGTATCACATGACTTTCTGAGGTTGTCATGGTAGCACAGGGTCATGTGATGACTTCTGTGCTAGACATGAACTACTTTCAGTTTCACTCTGGAGCCGAGTGAATCAGAAAGTGAGGCTATCTGCTGTTTACAGCTGTATAGTTGTGATCAGCAGATAGGGCAGAGCGATCGGATTGTTGCTCGCTATAGCCCCCTAGGGGGCCTACTAAAATAAAAAAAAAGTAAAAATAAAGTTTTAAAAAATTTAAAAAAAACCCTAAAAGTTCAAATCACCCCTCTTTTGCCCCATTGAAAATTAAAGGGTTAAAAAAATAAAAATATACACACATTTGGTATCGCTGCGTTCAGAAACGCCCGATCTATCAAAATATAAAATCAATTAATCTGATCAGTAAATGGTGTAGCGGCAAAAAAAATTTAAACGCCAAAATGACGTTTTTTTGTCGCCGCTTTTGCACAAAATGCAATAACAGGAGATCAAAACGTAGCATCTGCGCAAAAATGGTACAGTTAAAAATGTCAGCTTGAGACGCAAAAAATAAGCCATCACTGAGGCATAGATCCAGAAAAATGAGAACGCTACAGGTCACGTAGTATGGCGTAAAATGTGCACCATTTTTTTTGGACAAACTTCCGACTTTTTTTAACCCCTTATATAAAAGTAAACCTATACATGTTTGGTGTCTATGAACTCGCACTGACCTGAGGCATCACACCCACACATCAGTTTTACCATATAGTGAACACAGTGAATAAAATATCTCAAAACCAATCGCACTTTTTTTGCAATTTTTCTGCATTTGGATTTTTTTGCCGTTTTCCAGTACACTATATGGTAAAATTATGGTTTCATTTAAAAGTACAGCTCGTTACGCAAAAAATGAGCCCTCACATGACCATATTGACTGATAAAAAAAAAAGTTACGTCTCTCAGAAGAAGAATGGCGAAAGAAAAAAAACGGAAAGCGAAAAATCGGCCAGTCATGAAGGGGTTAAATCATTAAAAGATTAAAAAAAATATATATCTCTGGGAGGGAGTTTTTTTAAAAAAACAACACCATCTGACTCCTTTTTTTTGACCAATTTCCCCAATACAGTGAATCCACTCATATCATCCTACAAGAGGAAATCACAGGAGTACAACTCGGACTAAAATTTGGCTTTTTTGGATTTATTTGATAATTCCAACTCCTCCATACTGACTAGATAAGACTCCATTTTGGGATTTGACACCTTTATTGAGAACTAGCTGTACTACCTGGCTTCGCCCGGGTTAGTCGGATATATAAAAGACGTTCACTCTCAATCTTTGCATACATATCAACAATAAATTGGTGGAAGAGGTGTTTGCATTTCAAGATGTGATTTTCCAATGCAAATCTTGTCATGATCCTATATGCATAGAAGTCCATGGCAGACACTTTTTTTCCGGAAGGGTTGCCTGTTGTAGGATCTGTCTGAGGTATTCCAAAGTGATAGCAATCCTGTCCCTGCCAAAAGATGATTGGATATTGCAGAGCATCATAGGACCTGTGACTTTCTGCTACTCGTTGCAAACTATTGTTCCTTTTCTGAAGCACAATGTCACGGCTTTGAAAATCATTACCTACAATCAAGATGGCTACCTCATCAAATGTAGGAGCATTGAAACGTCGCTGATGTTCCCCTTGTGGTGTTTTGTCAGCTCAAATGACAACCTTGTAATCGTCATTTGGCATGCATTCAAGTGCAGACTGCCAGGACCCCAACAAAACCTCCCCCTCCCCTTTAAGAGACACCACGACACAATTTTTTCTTCGAAAACAAAACCTTTTTATTTAACTTTTTTCTTTGGAGAGTCAAAGGAAAAACAATGCTCTCATCTTTTGGGATAAAGTTATGGTCACAGCTCTTCCAAACAGGCGTTAAACCAGCCAAATATACCAGGGGTTTTGGTAAAAGTACCGCCACTCGGCCGTCCGGTGCGGGTATTTCACCTCCATTTTTCCTTAATTCCGACCCCTTCCGCTGCTGTGACTTGAAAATGCCAAACAACCGAAAAAACTCACATCTCCTTTCCATCAAACAAAAACCTTAAAAAAGAGAGGGGAGGGTGGGCGGGAAACTGGTCCGGGTCCTCAGAGAGATTGGGAAAAAATTTCCCTTGAGCCTGTGCGGCAAGCTGCGGGGGGAGGCACCAATGACGCTTTTTGGGAGGAGTGACAGCGTCGAGAGGTCTCTTAAAGGGGGATAATCCATTTTTCCACAGGAGGGGGCCAGCAGTCAGGGGGCAGCATCCACATTCGGGCTGCAGTGCCCCACAGACTGCCAGGACCCCAACAAAACCTCCCCCTCCCCTTTAAGAGACACCACGACACAATTTTTTCTTCGAAAACAAAACCTTTTTATTTAACTTTTTTCTTTGGAGAGTCAAAGGAAAAACAATGCTCTCATCTTTTGGGATAAAGTTATGGTCACAGCTCTTCCAAACAGGCGTTAAACCAGCCAAATATACCAGGGGTTTTGGTAAAAGTACCGCCACTCGGCCGTCCGGTGCGGGTATTTCACCTCCATTTTTCCTTAATTCCGACCCCTTCCGCCAAGGAGCAGCAAATCAACGAGCTGCGACTCCACCCACCATGGACTGGAGCGCTTGCACGACACCCTCACGGATCCCTGCCAAGAACAACTCCTGACCACTATCATTCAAATGCACTCCATCCGCCCGCAGGTAAGCCGTATTATCACCCTCCAGCTGGTGATGGCGGACGACCACCCCGTTTTTGAACCATATAAATTTTGAGATACGCTGATTCAGCGTACGACGGGTTCGTTCCATGGCGAAACCATCCTTAGCGCCATGCCAAACCAGCCGCGGAATCACCTCGGACCAAACGAGCTTCATTTGAGGGAAGAAACAGGGGAATTTGTCCATATCTGACCGCATAAGGGTCAGTAACTCAGCCAACGGAAACGAAACCAGGTCGTTACCCCCGGCGTGTATCACCAAAACCACGGGGGATGAGACCATCCTTGATATCTTGACCACTTCCGGTAAAACTTGCGGCCAGGACAGGCCCCTGATACCTCTCCAGTTAACATCGATGTCAAGCAATCCCAAGGACCGGCCACCAGGTCGGGAGTCCGCTCCCCGAGCTGCCCAGTACACAAATGAATGACCTAGGATCCACACACTCGGACGGCTTGTATCTGAAAAGAAAACAATGTCAAACCACAGACCAAAACAGTTGAACATGTACCTTCACCCTTGCAGTGTTCCCGCTAACACATCTCGCAAGGGCGACTCATGAGTTCCCAATCACACCTGCGTGATCCAGTTACACCACCTAATCGATGTCGAATGCCTGCTATGCAGTGCCTGCGCTTAAGACCAGCTCAGGGTGAATGTATCTCATGAAGCACCTGGAACGCCATCTTCCAACCCGCTGGATTTCCGAGTCTTGCATGCCTGCCCGGGAAGCCTCCGTGGCCGCCCCGATACGGAAAGAATGAGTCCCGAATTCAGTCGCTGGAAGGCCAAGATGGCGCAAAATGCGTCGCAAAAAATTTAAAAACTGCCCCGCTAATAGGGGGGAACCGTCCTCGTGTGTGAAAAACTGCGGCCCATCGGTTCTGATCGCTAGAAAAGACCTAGCAAGAACTCCAGGAGACACTGGGCCTGGGATAGAAAACAGGGGAAACCATGTTTCCCTGCTTTCCTGATCCGTCTTAGATTTACGCAAGCGTACTCGCAACCCGTCGCCACATACTACAACATCGTCCCGTCGTAAACCACCCATGTCTCCCCGTGCCTTCGGTACAAGTTCCCCGACCCGGAGGGCCCCGAAAAAGGCGGTTCCAAAAGCCGCAGCAAACAGAGTGGATTCGTATGAGGAAGTACACAAAACCTTTGCACCATTGATTAATTCAGCCAACAGCCGAAACGAGATGGGCCTTCTGCAATCAATCCTGATGTCGCTTCTCCTCCAACCCTTCAGAACTTGATGCACCAAAAAGGACTTTGTAACATCTGGCCAGTTCCTAAGTTTAAAGTTAAACGCTATGCCCGATAGCCGGTTGCGTGTAACCGCCCCGGATGCCCGCCTGTTGTGCAGGGACACCAAATACTTCAGTGTCAGCTGTAATAAAGTGTCGCCCGAAGGCGCACCCGAAATTTCCCCCACCGACTCGCACCAATCGTTCCATGCCTTACCGTAGGCTCTCCAAGTCGACGGGGCCACTGATGAATGGATCATCGGGAGCAGCTGAGCGGGACATCCCACATCCCTGCTGGGCACACCAAACCTTGAACCTCCGCTGATGGATGCAACTCCCGGAATCTCTGAAATTGAAAACGCGACAGGGCGTCCGCCATGTTATTTTTACAACCAGGAACATGCTTCGCTTTAAAACAAACGTTTATTGATAAGCATTTTAAAACTAAAAATCTGATCAGGCTGATGACTGGTGGGGAAGAGGCGGACAAGTGGTTGATGGCATGTACCACACTGGCATTATCGCACCAGAAAATGATCCGCTTGTTCCTCAACGCCTCCCCCCAGATTTCGACCGCGACCGCTATAGGGAAAAGTTCAAGCAGGGTAAGATTCCCGGTCCACGCCCACTGTACCCAGTGTTCTGGCCATTTTTCCGCACACCACTGAGTGCCAAAGATGACCCCAAATCCAACGGCTCCTGCAGCGTCCGAGAAAAGCTCTACCTCCGAGTTTGTCCGGTCCGCCTCTTGAAAGCAAGTGCGGCCGTTGTATGTACCCAAAAAATTTTTCCACACAAACAAGTCATTCTTTAGGGGGGTTGTTATTCGAATTCGATGATGTGGGAGCCGTACCCCACAAGTAGCCAATGACAGGCGCCTTGAGAAAATCCTGCCCATGGGCATGACCTTGCAAGCAAAATTGAGAGAACCCAATAGTGACTGCATTTGTACCAAGGTGACTTTTCCCACGGAAATGACCGCCGAAATAAGGTCAAGCAGGCCTCGGATTTTTTCCGGGGGAAGCCTGAACTCCATGGCTTCAGTGTCAATGATTATACCCAGGAAAGACAAGACCGTAACAGGGCCAATGGTTTTTTCCTTCGAAAGGGGAACGCTAAACCGTCCCATCAGGGACTGAAAACATTCCAATACAGATTGGCACAACGGAGAGTCAGCGGGGCCGACAAATAAGAAATCGTCCAAATAGTGAGTTATCCCCTCGGAACCTGTCTCCTGGCGGGCTACCCATTCTAAAAAAGAGCTGAACATTTCAAAATACTGGCAGGAAATGGAACAACCCATGGGGAGACAGGTGTCGAAATAATACTCACCGTCAAGCATGGCACCCAACAGGTGATGACAGTCCGGATGTACCGGCAAGAGACGGAAGGCCGACTCTATATCGGATTTTGCCAAGAGAGCACCCCTACCAGCAAGCCTGACCAATTCAACTGCCCTATCGAAAGACACATAATGGACCGACGAGTCTTCCTCAGGTATACCGTCATTCACCGACCTACCCTTGGGATAGGACAGGTGATGAATGAGCCGGAATTGTCCATGTTCCTTTTTGGGAACCACCCCCAAGGGTGACACCCGCAGGTTACTGAAAGGTGGGACCTGAAACGGACCTTGGAAACGCCCTAAGGCCACTTCCTTAACCAGTTTGGACCGGATGACTTCCGGGTTTTCCCTTGCTGATTTCAGATTGGGGGATAACGAGGGGAGCCTATAAAAAATGAAAGGTATGAAAAAACCGAAAGAAAAACCGAATCTGATTTGAGCTGCAGCCCTTCTATTGGGGTACCTGCTTAGCCACGGCTCCATCATGGTGACGTTCACTGGGGTCACGGTGTTCCTGAGTCCCGGGTTTTGCCCCGTGGGCTTTTTGAGCGGGCTTGTTGCATTTGGAGGCAGTGTGAGGCCCCCCGCACACCGAGCACTCGTGCTTGTACTTGCACAGGGTGTGGTATTTACAGAATTCGTCGTTGAATAACCAACATGTTCCCGGTCGGCGGACGGCCACCGCGCCCGTGTGGGATCCGGGCACGGCAGCCCCCCCGGGAAAAGGCTGGATAACCCTCTGCGCCATCATCAGGCGGAGCCAAGAATCAGTGGCTTTGACTCCCCACCCCAGGTGGGGCTGAAGGTCCAAACGGCGGCGGAAGTCCTCATCGTACTTCCACCACGCCGAACCTCCATGGGCCTTGTACGAGCTGTAAATGCTATCCATGTAAATAAATAATTCTGAGCACCTTTCCGGGTGCCGTTGCCCCATAACACATCCCAGGACGGCGAACGCCTGCAACCAGTTATTTATGGTCTTGGCAACCTTAGGCTTACGGTCATAAAACTTCTTGCCCGGCCGCCGTTCCCGATCAACCGAATGCTGGTCTGTCGATATTAATGACCAGATGTCGACGTAGCTGTTGGCCCAAATTAGCTCTTTTACCTGCACTTCGAGGTGGGAACCCAGGGGAGGGACACCACAAAAAAGGCCACCTTTGTAGAGGTCCGGACCAGGCGGGGTAAGTTTTGACCCCTCTGGCACCTGTAACAATTTGGGGTTCACAAATACTTTTTTAAACTGAGCCGGATCCCCCGGCGCAGCCCCGGTCGACCCAACCCCACTCCAGACCCCAACGTAAGGGTACTCACCTTGCGCCGAAAACATTGTGTTTCCCATATCCTGGAACTGGTCCACGGATGTTGGGCCCACATCCCCACGCTGCACAGACGTAGCGGTTGTGTTCTTCGTCTTCTCCGTGACCTCTCCGGGGATTCGTCTGAGGAAGAGGGGGAGCGCCAGCGCGAGGACCTGGAACGCCGGCTACGCCGCCTAGACCTACATCTGCCGTGGCGACGGCTGCTGATACGCCGCCTGCTGCGCCTACGCTCGCGCTGCTCGTCAGATGATGATGAGGAGGAAGCACGCCCACGTTGGCTGCCCGCACCACCCGCAATAGCCGTGGCCGGGGTCCCAGCACGTGAACGTGACATGCTCTGATACCCTCCGCTAATCACCCCCGCCCTCATCTGTAAAAGGCTACTCTGCAGGCCAAGTGGCGAACTGGCCCCCTCCCCCCTTACATAGGGGGCCAATTGGTGAGGTACAATTACACTGGGGGGATGAAGCTGTGAGACTAAACCAGAACCTAGTGGGGCAATAAGTAAAGGCTGACTCAACTGTGATGGTGGCGGTGTCTGATCAGGCGGGGGCCAAAGGACCAACTGTCCATCCACCTGTGGAACATTTATGGGCCCTTCTCCCACATCCCTTTGAGCTAGAGGTGCCGGCTCTAGCGGTCCTCTCCTATCAGCTGAAACACCACTAGAACCAGAGGAACTCTGGCATGTATTATTGCCTCCCATTGCCACTAAGGGGGGGACGTTTGTGGGAATGCTGCTCAGGGGAAACGGACGGGAATCGGCTCCCCTTAACACTGCGCAGCTGCCTGCTGCTTGTAAAGAGGGGCTGTCTGCCTGCGCTGTACCCCTGTCCCCAGGAGCGTCCCTCACAATGGCGCCGGCAGCCGGGCTAAGGATGGTGGGCGGGGGTAAGCGCAGGGAGCGCGAAGAGCATTTCTTCCCGCTCCTTTTTGAATTCTGTGGCGGGCTCAAGCGGGCCGGCGGGCGGGTATGTCTCTTAGACCTCCGCTCGCCGGCGCCGCTCGCTTGAACCTCGGCAGGGAGGAAGCTGCCCACAGGTAACAGCCCTGTGAGCCATCCGCTCCCCTCCCTGCCGATGCGATCTCTCACCGCATCCATGAGCGGGTCCGTCATTCCGGCAGTCCAAACTGGTCCGGGTCCTCAGAGAGATTGGGAAAAAATTTCCCTTGAGCCTGTGCGGCAAGCTGCGGGGGGAGGCACCAATGACGCTTTTTGGGAGGAGTGACAGCGTCGAGAGGTCTCTTAAAGGGGGATAATCCATTTTTCCACAGGAGGGGGCCAGCAGTCAGGGGGCAGCATCCACATTCGGGCTGCAGTGCCCCACAGTCTTGATAAGTTGAACATATGGATTGTTGAAGTAAAGGAACTGCTGCAAAATAGTGACAATATCAAGGAGAGTGTTAGGAATTGAAGAGCATCTCCGCTAAGTCTCTGCTTCTGCATTTCCGATGAAGAAGAGTTGAAGAAATTGAGGTTCTTGTCCTTGTAATGGAAGCAGTGACCCAATTGAGTGGTAAACCTGTCCTTGAACTTTAAATGTCAGTATAAATCCTGTTGTAAACATTTCTTTTGTTGCACCAAATTATGTCATTTGGAAGCAGGAGTTGTACTTCCTAATGTTGTCCAAGAAATGCTTTGATATTGTACTGGTACCTGTCATCAGAGACTTTAGGGGATCTGGTGGTGACAGGAGAGGTGGAAGTTTTATCTTGCCATTTGCACAGTATAAACTCGGCGGTTCATCTTTCCATTTCAGGGCACTGCAGTACATGCAGACCACATCCATTTTTCCTATCTGAACTTTAGGATGATCCTGATAGTTTATGTCTGACTGGTAACAAAAGGCAGCATGTTTCAAATCTCCAACCATTTCCTGTGCCATGGTGAAAGAAATAGCAATTCTCTTAGTGGCAAGTCGGCCTTCTCTCTGCTGAGATGACTCATTGGCCCTTGAGGAAGCTGCTCTTCTTCTCTTACCTGCAAGCCTCGCTTCCCTCTCCTCAGAAGGTTCATTGGCCCTTGAGGAAGCAGCTCTTGTTTTCATGTCTGCAAGCCTCGCTTCCCTCTCCTCAGAAATTTCATTGGCCCTTGAGGAATCAGCTCTTGTTTTCATATCTGAAAGCCTCGCTTCCCTTTCCTCAGAAAGTTCATTGGCCCTTGAGTAAGCAGCTCTTGTTCTCTTGTCTGCAAGCCTCGCTTCCCTTTCCTCAGAAAGTTCATTGGCTCTTGATGAAGCAGCTGCTGTTCTCATGTGGGTCAGCCTTGTTTCTCGGTCTTCACATTTTTCATTAGCTCGTAATGCAGCTTTTCTTTTCACATGAGCTGACATTCGTGCCAAGGAATTCCTTTTCTTATGAGGCATTATTGTGGTAAAAATAGTCTGTAACTGACAGTTTCTATATCCTCTCACATAGAGATAATGTGACTGACATCAGCATTTCCACCAACACACCCTAACTGACATCCTATTACCTCAGACAAGCTTTGTTATACTGAGAATGTCTTTTGTTGCCTATATTAACCAATCAGAGCTCAGATTAATTAACTGTAGCAAAATAGAAGCTGAGCTGTGATTGGTAGCTATTGGCAGCCTGATAAATCTCCAGGCAACAGAAAGCCCTCCCCCTGACAGTATATATTAGCTCACACATACACATAATAGACAGGTCATTTAACTGACAGCTGCCGTATTTCCTATGTGGTACATTTGTTGTCCTTGTAGTTTGGCTGCTTATTAATCAGGTTTTTATTTTTGAAGGATAATACCAGACTTGTGTGTGTTTTAGGGCGATTATGTGGTGAGGTTGGTGTATGTGTGGTGAGATGTGTGCTGAGGGTGGTATATGTGTTCAAGCACGTGGTAGTGTGTGGTGCATTTTGTGTGTGTGTTCATATCCCAGAGTGTGGTGAGTATCCCATGTTGGGCCCCACCTTAACAACTGTACGGTATATACTCTTTGGCGCCATCGCTCTCATTCTTTAAGTCCCCCTTGTTCACATCTGGCAGCTGTCAATTTGACCCCAACACTTTTCATTTCACTTTTTCCTCATTATGTAGATAGGGGCAAAATTGATTGGTAAATTGTAACGCGCGGGGTTAAAATTTTACCTTACAACATAGCCTATGACGCTCTTGGGGTCCAGACATGTGAGTGTGCAAAATTTTGTGGCTGTAGCTGCGACGGTGCAGATGCCAATCCCGGACACACACACACACACACACACACACACACACACACAAACACACACAGCTTTATATATTAGATTTAAAAAGCAACCCTAACGAAAAAACTAAACTACTAGATACTCTGCTCCATATTCCAGCAACAGACAATCTACATGAATAAAGCCAGCTTTACACCTTACAATTAGGTGTGCGATCTCGTATGCGATGTGACACGCCCAGGTTGCATACGGGATCTTATGAGATTGCACGTAGGTCGTTCATTTGCTGTCACACGTGCGTTAGTAGTCTATGTTAAATTGATCAATTTTGTGTGCGATCTTTTAGATCATGTGTTCTGTGACGTATGCATTGGGCACCCTTTTTTTTTTTTTAATTTATTGACTTGCCAAGCGTGTGTAATGTGTAGGGATGCATTTTTACTATGTCATCTGCCATTCAGCTCTGCTACATGGCCGCTAACAGCAGACACAGACAGCCATGTAGCAGAGATGAATGGCAGATGACAGCAGACACAGAAAGAGCCGCACGATCAGAATGAACTCGGGTGACCTTCACCCGACTTCATTGTCATGCTGCGGCTCTGTCTGTGTTGCGTCCTGATTAGCGGTCACCCGTGAAGGACTCACCGGTGACCGCTAAACTCCTGAGTAACTGAATTGAGCAGCCCTCTCTCATATACTCACCGATCCCCGATCTACGGCGCGGCGCTGCACGGCATTCACACTGCTGCGGCGGCTTTTACTATTTTGAAAAAGCCGGCCGCTCATTAAACAATTTCGTATTCCCTGCTTTCCCCGCCCACCGGCGCCTATGATTGGTTGCAACGAGACACGCCCCCACGCTGAGTGACAGGTGTCTCACTGCACCCAATCACAGCAGCCGATGGGCGTGTCTATACTGTGCAGTGAAATAATTAATTAAAAAAAACGGCGTGCGGTCCCCCCCAATTTTAAAACCAGCCAGATAAAGCCATACGGCTGAAGGCTGGTATTCTCAGGATGGGGAGCTCCACGTTATGGGGAGCCCCCCAGCCTAACAATATCAGCCAGCAGCCGCCCAGAATTGCCGCATACATTACATGCGACAGTTCTGGGACTGTACCCGGCTCTTCCCGATTTGCCCTGGTGCTTTGGCAAATCGGGGTAATAAGGAGTTATTGGCAGCCCATAGCTGCCACTAAATCCTAGATTAATCATGTCAGGCGTCTCCCCGAGATACCTTCCATGATTAATCTGTAAGTGACAGTAAATAAACACACACAGCCGAAAAAATCCTTTATTAGAAATAAAAAACACAAACATATATCCTGGTTCACCACTTTAATAAGCCCGAAAAAGCCCTCCATGTCCGTCGTAATCCAGGATGTTCCAGCGTCGCTTCCAGCTCTGCTGGATGGAGGTGACCGGAGCTGCAGAAGACACCGCCGCTCCTGTCAGCTCCACACGGCAACTGAAGACAGCCGCGCGATCAGCTGAGCTGTCACTGAGGTTACCCACGGCCACCGCTGGATCCAGTGACAGTGGGTAACCTCAGTGACAGCTCAGCTGATCGCGCTATTCCCTTCATTAGCTGCATGGAGCTGTCAGGAGCGGCGGTGTCTTCTCCAGCTCCGGTCACCTTCATGCAGCAGAGCTGGAAGCAACGCTGGACCATCCTGGATTACGCCGGACATGGAGGGCTTTTTCGGGCTGATTGTAAAGCAGGCATAAAATGCTCAATACAATTTATCCTTCACCTAGACCTCAGATGGATTCTAAGGACAATTCTTATTTAGAGAGCGATGAAAAAGATATGGACGCAGATGAAGAAGAAAATTCAGACAAAGTCGTGGCAGATATAATGATCAAAAACTTAATAAAAAGCGAACTCAATTCTTACAATAACTGATGGAACCACAAATCGTAAAAACTTCTCCATAGAATTCAGAGAAGAAGAACACAGAGAAGGTCAAAACATCAGACAATTTCAAAACAGAAACGAAACATGAAGAAATAAAAAGGGTGGTGCATATTCTCCAAGAAACACAAGAGGGATCCTCTAAAATGCGCTAAAATATTTACAAAAAAATGTATTATTCAAATCTTAAGATTGCCAGTTTAGAAGACGAATCCTGGAAAAAACAAACAACTTAAAGATGAAAGAAATACCACCTGTTTCCAATCTTCTACTGTCCACTTTTTGGCAAACTTGAGCCAACGTTTCTTATGACAATATTGAAGTTGATGCTTCGTCATCTTTTTTCGGGCCACCATTCCAGACTTGTGTAACATGTTCTACACGGTGCTTGCATAGACATCTGTGATCTCATTATTATGTCGCATATGAGCTGCCTCAACTGCTGTGTTTGTCATGCCAGAACTGATAGACCTTGTGATGAGTCGACTTGTTGACTGAGATATTTTGCCTGGACATCCACCACTTTGTTTTTAACAATTTCACCCTGGGTGATTTTTCATTTTTGTTTTTTCCTTTCCTTCTTCCAAGAGCCATAACTTTTTTTATTTTTCTGTCAATATAGCCATATGAGGGCTTTTTTTTTTGTGAGATGAGTTGTACTTTTGAACGACACCATTCATTCTGCCCCATATTGTGCTGGAAAATGGGAAAAGAATTCCAAGTGCGGAAAAATTGCAGAAAAAAAACTGCAATTGCATGATTGTTTTGGGGTTTTTCATTTACTGTGTTCATTATATGGTAAAACTACTGACCTGGTATTATGATTCCCCAGCTCAGTACAAGTTTGGAGACACCAAACATGTATAGTTTTACTTTTATCTAAGTGGTAAAAAAAAAAATTCAGAAGTTTGTTAAAAAATAAATAAATTGCGATTTAGTGGCCATTTTCCGAGACCTGCAGCATTCTCATTTTTTTGGGATCTGGGGTTAAGTGAAGGCTTATTTTTTGCATGTTCTTGAGCTAGCGTTTTTACATATACATATTCATATATTTTTAGAAAGATGTGACTTTTTGATCGCCTGTTATTGCATTTTAATGCAATGTTGTGGCGACCAAAAAAACGTAATTCTGAAGTTTTGATTATTTTTCTCCTTATGACATGTACCAAGCAGATTCATTGATTTTATATTTTGATAGATCGGGCATTTCTGAACTCGGTAATACCAAATATGTGTATTTTTTTATTACGGTTTTATCTTTAATGGGGCAAAAGGGGGTGATTTGAACATTTATTTTTAAAACTTTTATTGATTTTCCTAGACTTTATGACTGCACAGTATGATGCTTCAGCAGAAGGGAGATGCTGCTCTCTTGTGAGTGCTGGCGCTCTGCTAGCATTCACATGAAACACGACATGGCAGCCACAAGGGTCATCATCTGAATACTCAGTGCCATGCCAACCCATTGTTGCCCAATAATTGCATCATGGGGCCGCCAATGGCGGTGTGGAACGACACGATCTCCGCTAGTGCGCTTTAGATCACGATATAAGGTGTCAACACGCGCGGGTGGTTATCCGTGCAATACATGATCAATGATGTAAAGCTACATCATTGGTCATGAAGGGGTTAAATGGATGGACGGAGTTCATTTCATATTCTTCACACTGTCATGGCACTCACATGATGCAGTTTGGCAATTTTCTTGGCTGAGAGACCGTTATTGATGAGCTGTATGATGCCGTTTCTCTTTTCTTGGGAAATCTTCATAGCTTTATAGCTGCTCCTTGGTTCTAACCAGTGACATTTTGCTTGGGAATCAACCTAATAACACACTGAGCTACTAGTGAATGTGAGAACGGGTTATGATTTGTAGTAAGAAGAAAAGGATTTTTCCACCACCAGGAGCAAAACAGTAACAATGCAATGACATGTCAAGAATCTGCATCACTAATCCTATTGCTAAATAGTTGAAACTTAAATTTATGTATGAGACAGCCAAGATGATTGCCTATAAATAAAGGTGGTTTCATGCTCAAAGTTGTAGTGCTTGGTGAGATATGGAGCCTGAAAATCAAACGTTGAAAACATTGTTACCCTTTTGCTTGTCAGTGTATGTGCCCAATATCTTGTGTACATTGTTGCCCTTAAACTTGTGTTGAGTAAAATACTGTGTGTTAAGAACTGGTGGTTTCTGGCAGTGAATGGTTTAACATTTGGTCCCGGCTAGCCAAGATTAACAGCAGCGTACGGTCTACAAAGGTGTTCCGCCCTCACGACACAAGTCCACACACCCAGCCAGAATCCTAACTTTCATGGAGTGTGCCGGGGAGCAAGAAATGCAGACCTCACCCACAACTACCGCCCCCCTACTATGTACACAATCATAATCTCAGTGTGGTGGTAATTTTTTTTTGAGTCAGACACAAACTATATTAGCAAAATTTTTAAAGTGTTCAGGTAAAGTATTGGGTACAGCTTTAGGCCTCCGACACACTCACGTGCCGCCGATCCGCATGTGCCATTTTTTACACGGACCGGAGACATGTGCACACGGGGACCTAGGTAATCCCTATGGTTAGGAGACATGTATTTTGGAACGGAACATGTGTCCGTTCCGTACTTACGTGTCTCCGTGTGTTAAAAATGCTGACATGTCCGTGTTGCTCCGGCAGCACGGGTGTCACACGGCTCGCACCCGTACCACACGAATGTAGTGTGGATGCGGTCCCGTGTGACACGCGCCGGAGAAAACACACATGTGAGAGAAAAAAAAAAAATCGTTACTCACCTTCTCCAGCCCTCCTGTCTCTGCCGCTGCTGTCACTTGCTGCCGACCGCCGCTCATTATACTCATTTAATATTCACTTCACTGCGGCCGGTGGCAGAAGCAGCGGGGAGACGGCAGGGCTGGAGCCGAAGATCAGCACCACGGACAGCAGGAAAGACCACGTGAGTATGCAAATTATCGGTTCTCCGTGTGTTATCGTGGATAGCACACAGAGAACACACGTGGCCCGCACGTACCAGAGACACGTACTTACCTACACGCAACACGCAGGGGAAATACGTGTCTCGCGGCACGTGCGTGATTTTCACGTGAGTGTGTCGGAGGCCTTAGACAGATTTACAGATAAAAGCCACGTGTGTTGGGACACTCAGGGCTTCAGATTACAATTTCACTCTAGTGTCATTCAATGACAGGGACTAAAGGGTGCTTTACACGCTGCAACATCACTAGCGATCTCGTTAGCGATGTGACACGCCAGATCGCAGATGTGGTCTACCGAGATCGCACATAGGTCATTTTATAGCGCCGGTCACATGTGCGATCTCGTCAGATCTCATCTGCGATCTAGCGTGTCACATTGCTAACAAGATCGCTAGCGATGTCGCAGCTTGTAAAGCACCCTTAATACCCAAGATCGCAGCCGCAATTACATTCAGAATGTAGGGTACCAACAAGCAATCACACGTTCTTAATGACATACTTTACCACACCCTGGGAGAGAGCTGTATCATCAATAGCAGTGACTTTCATGGAAAAACATAACTGTAATAATGGTAGTCGAAGAACCTTTGCCACCTTGGAATCTATAAAACTTGCTGCAGAACACAATGCAGGCCTTAAACCATGTGAGGGAATACAATCCATTTAGTTCTTATAGAAACCATCTTGTCTTATAACTGAATGATGTCATAGGGTTCAGCTAACACTGATGGGCAGGCAAGTTTCACATTTCTACACACACCCTTTCGGCTCTTATAGGTGCATAGTTTTGAGCAGTTATTCCTTTGTTTGAGGTACTAAATAACCTGGTTACATGATGTAATAATGCAGAAACTTTCAGTACACCATAAAGCGTATGTGTTGCATTGATTTCCCAAGCTCTTGTAAAACAAATCTTATTAATTTGGAGTTCAAATGGCATATATAAATTAATACTACACATGAAAATAAGCAGCTTTGTAATATATCTTATCAGAGAAATCTGTTTCTTCCTCTGCCAGAATTGATCAGTCATTATCAAAATTCTCAATTCCAAGGTGAAATCTGTATTCAGTGAAGACTTTCCAATTACTGAGATAGGAGATGGCGGCTGGTGCTGATGAGAAGGAAGGGGAGGGGGAGGAGCTCCTACTTCTGCATGTAGCTCCTCACTATGACTCTAGCTCCTCCCTATGCATGCAGCTCCTTCCTCTGCCTTTAGCTCCTCCTGTTGTCATAGAATCTCATCAGTAACAACTGCTATGGTCTCTGTACAGACAAAAGACCCTAGCTGCACAACTAACAGCACCGCTTTAGACCAGACTCACTAAATAGCCATCATAGTGTTTTTCGTGCCTCCTGAGGAAACAGATTGGAGGCCACAAAGCACTGCCTACAAGAGAAGATGGAGTGCAGTAAATCCCGTGTGAGCTACACTGAGACAGGTACAAATAAGGTAAAAGGATAAAGGGGCTGTCATGTAAAACTCTTGAAGGGTCCTTACTCCCCCTCCCCACCATCAGCCACAGATCGTCATGACGATTATCTGATCAGCCTGAAAGTTTAGGAATTTACGACGTGGCCCGTTAATGCTAGAAAAATGAAAAACATACTGCCAGAATCCCGGTGGAGCGCTGAACCCAGCACACCGTTTAGCTTGACTGGGAGATCGCTGGTATCATGACAAATTAGTATTGGCCAGTAAAATCATGCTAGATGCGTTGTGTTTGGTATCTATGTAAATGTAAAATCGAGATAAAATATGAAGCTAATATCTTTCACCTGTGTGGCCCAGGGGCAAAGATATGTGAAAAGCTAGAATTAAAGAACTCTGTGACACTCTTGGCACAGCCCACAAGAGACTGTAAAATGAGGTCACAGAGAGGGGGGATTACCTGAGGGCATAAGAGCGATTAGCTTCTTGATGGGGGGAGTCAGTAGAGGAGGGCATCAGTAAGTGGTGGTGCTGGCCGTTTCTACCATCTTCTTCTCTTGGAGTCCTTACCTCCCTAAATTCGGACGTCACATCTATGGCACGAGTTTAGTAAGTTTCACGTTTATACCTTTTATTTTTATGTAACTGTCTATACTGTATTTGTATTGTTCCCTTTTGTAAATTCTTTTATATTTTTTAAACTGCCTATTTTTGGATTAAATATATAAAATTTAATAGTTTGTTTCCTTCTGTTCTATATACCGTCCGAAAGGCCTTCTGCTATCTGAAATGGGTCCCCAGCTACCTGTAAAAAGTCTGGGTGGTGGCAGCGTAATTATTATTGCATAGAATTATAGGAGTGCTATAATTAAGGGTACCGAGGTATATATATATTCCATTAGCGGGAATCAGTGATATATACATTTACCCTTGCTGTGAGACCAACAATATTTGGCATTATTAGCTCAGCTGCCTCATTTTATGCATTGTCCTGCAGTACCAAAAGTGGCCTGCCGACAAGGGGGGCGCTAGAGAGTAGTCGTGTTCGTGACAAATTAGTGAACAGCTGCGGGATATCTGAGTGACTCCCCCAGCTGTTCCTGACAAATTGGTGGCAGCAGTGGGATATCTGAGTGACTCCCCCGGCTGTTCGTGACATGGGGCTAGAAAAAAAAAAAACACACGGACAACAGCAGACAATCAACTGCTGCTTTCTTCCAAGGAAAATCCCATATATAAAAGAGCTGGAGATACCAAGAAGAGGTCCACATAGAACTATAGCCAGCAACTAAGGCTGGTGCAGGGTGAGTATAAATAGCCCCTCCCAAGCTGTGATAGTGTAGTGGTGCTATAGAGATGCCGCCATGCAGGACTCAAATACCGTACAGTAGAGAGGAGGCAGGGAGGAAATACCTAGTCTATCAATAAAGCCGGGGGTGGGGGGGGGGGAAATCATCAGTCTGTATATTGGCAACAGAAGTAAAAGAGGCACACATTCGGTTAGTTGAGGCCGTCTAACATGTGGCGCTCCACCTATTACAGCGAAGACAATTATTATCGACTACTCTGTCGTAGTACCTAACTGGCCAGACTTCTGAATCCTCCCAGCGCAAATACACTGCACTGGGAAGATTTGCCAGTTTCTGAACCGGGAACAGTGGTCACGTGAAAATAATTATGCGAAATGCTATGCCCAGCTACAATCTGACTAGAGGGGTGTGGCCTCAATCAATACAAGTGTATGGAGCAGGCGCGTTCGACTAGTAGGCACGGACATCTAACGGGGGCAGCATTGCTTAGAACACTTGTATGGAGTGAGGCTGCTCCCACTAGTTGGGTTCTGCCCGGGAATATGCATATCGCACAATGGCGGTCACTTTATCGCCATTCCCGGCTCAGAAGGCGGCTAATCCTCCCACGCAGTGTGTCTACTGGGCGGATTGATAAGTCTGCAGTCAGAGTGACACATGGGCATATATGATGTCATTTGCCGTATGCAGTGGCATCGCTCACCTATCACACCTTTGATATGCCATACAAGCTGGGATCACCAGTGAAGCCAGCGATTTGCTACAGGAAACATGCATCTCATGCAAGTATCACATGGAGGCCACTGATTGGCTGCATGCTAGCATAACCAATAGGGCCAGTGATTGACTGAAGGGTGAAGGGGGTACTTGGAGTACATGCTAGCATCATCAGCGTGACCATTGATTGGCTGCAGTGGGCACATGAGGTACATGCTAGTGTCATAAATATGGCCACTAATTGGCTGCAAGGGGCATGTGCAGTACATGATAGTATCACCACTGATTGGCTGCAGGGGTCACTTGGAGAACACGCTATCATCACCAGTGTGATCACAGAATAGCTGCAAAGGGTATGTGTGGTACCTGCTAGTTTCACCATGTGCGGTAAAGGGTGTCGTCACCACTAATTGTCTATAGGGGTACATGCAGTACATGCTATCGTTACCAATAAGGTCACAGAATAGCTACAGAGGGCACGTGCGGCACATGCTAGCGTCACCAGTGAGGTCACAGAATAGCTGCTAGCTGCAGGGGGAACGTGTGGGACTTGCTAGCATCACCACTGATTGGCTGCAGATATGGTCCCATCATTACTTTAGGAGAGTAGAAGGAGGCAGGTGGAGACCTCCAGCGCAGCAGGGAAGGTAGGCTTTGCTTTCTTTCATACTATCATAGTTTTTAAGGTTGAAGGGAGACTCTAAGTCCATCTAGTTCAACCCGTAGCCTAACATGTTGATCCAGAGGAAGGCAAAAAAACCCCAATGTGGCAAACAAGTTCCAATGGGAAAAAATTTCCTTCCTGACTCCACATCCGGCAATCAGACTAGTTCCCTGGATCAATACCCTGTCATAAAATCTAATATACATAACTGGTAATATTAAATTTTTCAAGAAAGGCATCCAGGCTCTGCTTAAATGTTAGTAGGGAATCACTCATTACAACATCATGCGGCAGAGAGTTCCATAGTCTCACTGCTCGCACAGTAAAGAATCCTCGTCTGTGATTATGAGTAAACCTTCTTTCCTCAAGACGTAGCGGATGCCCCCGTGTTCCAGTCGCAGGCCTAGGTGTAAAATTTGCTTATTAATTTCCTGCAGTCGCTGTAAGTTTTTATAGATCTAGACGACTGATTTCACTTTTAATTTACCACCACTAAGTAAGTATCTGATTGTGACAGTACGCAACATGGACATACCGACAGCAGTCCTCACTACAGTCCCCAGGCCCCGCAGCCCCCACTGCAGACAGTCCCCAGGCCCCGCAGTCCCCACTGCACACAGTCCCCAGGCCCCGCAGTCCCCACTGCACACAGTCCCCAGGCCCCGCAGTCCCCACTGCACACAGTCCCCAGGCCCCGCAGTCCCCACTGCAGACAGTCCCCAGGCCTCGCAGTCCCCACTGCAGACAGTCCCCAGGCCTCGCAGTCCCCACTGCAGACAGTCCCCAGGCCCCGCAGTCCCCACTGCAGACAGTCCCCAGGCCTAGCAGTCCCCACTGCACACAGTCCCCAGGCCCCGCAGTCCCCACTGCAGACAGTCCCCAGGCCTAGCAGTCCCCACTGCAGACAGTCCCCAGGTCCCGCAGTCCCCACTGCAGACAGTCCCCAGGCCCCGCAGTCCCCACTGCAGACAGTCCCCAGGCCCCGCAGTCCCCACTGCAGACAGTCCCCAGGCCCCGCAGTCCCCACTGCAGACAGTCCCCAGGCCCCGCAGTCCCCACTGCACACAGTCCCCAGGCCCTGCAGTCCCCACTGCACACAGTCCCCAGGCCCCCGCAGTCCCCACTGCACACAGTCCCCCGCAGTCCCCACTGCACACAGTCCCCAGGCCCCCGCAGTCCCCACTGCACACAGTCACCGGCCCCGCAGTCCCCACTGCAGTCCCCAGGCCCCGCAGTCCCCACTGCACACAGTGCCCAGGCCCCGCAGTCCCCACTGCACACAGTCCCCAGGCCCCGCAGTCCCCACTGCAGACAGTCCCCAGGCCCCGCAGTCCCCACTGCACAAAGTCCCCAGGCCCCGCAGTCCCCACTGCACACAGTCCCCAGGCCCCGCAGTCCCCACTGCAGACAGTCCCCAGGCCCCGCAGTCCCCACTGCACACAGTCCCCACTACAGACAGTCCCCAGGCCCCGCAGTCCCCACTGCAGACAGTCCCCACTGCAGACAGTCCCCAGGTCCCGCAGTCCCCACTGCAGACAGTCCCCAGGCCCCGCAGTCCCCACTGCACACAGTCCCCACTACAGACAGTCCCCAGGCCCCGCAGTCCCCACTGCAGACAGTCCCCAGGCCCCGCAGTCCCCACTGCACACAGTCCCCAGGCCCTGCAGTCCCCACTGCACACAGTCCCCAGGCCCTGCAGTCCCCACTGCACACAGTCCCCAGGCCCCCGCAGTCCCCACTGCACACAGTCCCCCGCAGTCCCCACTGCACACAGTCCCCAGGCCCCCGCAGTCCCCACTGCACACAGTCACCGGCCCCGCAGTCCCCACTGCAGTCCCCAGGCCCCGCAGTCCCCACTGCACACAGTGCCCAGGCCCCGCAGTCCCCACTGCACACAGTGCCCAGGCCCCGCAGTCCCCACTGCAGACAGTCCCCAGGCCCCGCAGTCCCCACTGCACAAAGTCCCCAGGCCCCGCAGTCCCCACTGCACACAGTCCCCAGGCCCCGCAGTCCCCACTGCACACAGTCCCCAGGCCCCGCAGTCCCCACTGCACACAGTCCCCACTACAGACAGTCCCCAGGCCCCGCAGTCCCCACTGCAGACAATCCCCAGGCCCCGCAGTCCCCACTGCAGACAGTCCCCAGGTCCCGCAGTCCCCACTGCAGACAGTCCCCAGGCCCCGCAGTCCCCACTGCACACAGTCCCCACTGCACACAGTCCCCACTGCACACAGTCCCCACTACAGACAGTCCCCAGGCCCCGCAGTCCCCACTGCAGACAGTCCCCAGGCCCCGCAGTCCCCACTGCAGACAGTCCCCAGGCCCCACTGCAGACAGTCCCCAGGCCCCGCAGCCCCCACTGCAGACAGTCCCCAGCCCCCACTGCAGACAGTCCCCAGGCCCCGCAGCCCCCACTGCAGACAGTCCCCAGGCCCCGCAGCCCCCACTGCAGACAGTCCCCACTGCAGACAGTCCCCAGGCCCCGCAGCCCCCACTGCAGACAGTCCCCAGGCCCCGCATCCCCCACTGCAGACAGTCTCCAGGCCCCGCAGCCCCCACTGCAGACAGTCCCCAGGCCCCACTGCAGACAGTCCCCAGGCCCCGCAGCCCCCACTGCAGACAGTCCCCAGGCCCCGCAGCCCCCACTGCAGACAGTCCCCAGGCCCCGCAGCCCCCACTGCAGACAGTCCCCAGGCCCCGCATCCCCCACTGCAGACAGTCTGCAGTTCCGCCGTCTTCTCACACACAACGTCATCTATCCCCAGGAAAAGCAATGGATCGCGGAGCAATGGATCGTCCCACGTGCAGGAGACCTCAGAGCGCACGGATTCGCCAGCGGTGAGAGGCCATCAGTGCGCTTGCGTTTGCCGGACAAGATGGCGGATGACAAGGTGAGTGCGGGAAGAGCAGCGGGTGCAGATGTCTTTCTTTGAGTCTTGTCCTGGCCTTTAGGCTTTGTGAGGACTGATAGTACTGAATGTACAGGGCGGGCTCAGGACATGGCTGACTGCGGGCACTACATGATGAATCCAGATGCTGCCATCCTGTGCAGATGCCTGTGTGACCGGATGACAGAGAGAAGGTGAAGCATGGCATCCCCCTGCACAGCAGTGCCGGCAGCAGTCATCATTGCTGGGCAGAAGGGCACTGGCATTATATAAAAAAGGTGACTGGAATTAAATGGGTTTTCTGGTTTCAGAAGTCTCCTATCTCCAGTCACAGTTTGTTTTGAAAAATAAATTGTGCTTTACCCCCCTCCCCGGGTCCAGCGCTGCTCACGGTGTCTATAATTGTCGGAACTGCTGACGTTACGTTGACACCTCTGCAGCCAATCAGCTCAATGGCTCTTCCGGCACAAAACGTTCCGAAACACTGAACTGTCTGTCTGCAGCGCTGTTGACACTGGTAGCAGGATTCTCCAGGAGTGGCTGAGCGTGTGACTCCACACTGTGCAGTGAGCATAGTGTCAGGATTCTCCAGGTGTGTGACTCCACACTGTGCAGTGAGCACACTGTCAGGATTCTCCAGGTGTGTGACTCCACACTGCAGTGAGCACAGTGTCAGGATTCTCCAGGTGTGTGACTCCACACTGTGCAGTGAGCACACTGTCAGGATTCTCCAGGTGTGTGACTCCACACTGCGCAGTGAGCACACTGTCAGGATTCTCCAGGTGTGTGACTCCACACTGTGCACTGAGCACACTGTCAGGATTCTCCAGGTGTGTGACTCCACACTGTGCAGTGAGCACACTGTCAGGATTCCCCAGGTGTGTGACTCCACACTGTGCAGTGAGCACACTGTCAGGATTCCCCAGGTGTGTGACTCCACACTGTGCAGTGAGCACACTGTCAGGATTCTCCAGGTGTGTGACTCCACACTGCAGTGAGCACAGTGTCAGGATTCTCCAGGTGTGTGACTCCACACTGTGCAGTGAGCACACTGTCAGGATTCTCCAGGTGTGTGACTCCACACTGCGCAGTGAGCACACTGTCAGGATTCTCCAGGTGTGTGACTCCACACTGTGCACTGAGCACACTGTCAGGATTCTCCAGGTGTGTGACTCCACACTGTGCACTGAGCACACTGTCAGGATTATCCAGGTGTGTGACTCCACACTGTGCAGTGAGCACACTGTCAGGATTATCCAGGTGTGTGACTCCACACTGTGCAGTGAGCACACTGTCAGGATTCCCCAGGTGTGTGACTCCACACTGTGCAGTGAGCACACTGTCAGGATTCCCCAGGTGTGTGACTCCACACTGTGCAGTGAGCACACTGTCAGGATTCCCCAGGTGTGTGACTCCACACTGTGCAGTGAGCACACTGTCAGGATTCCCCAGGTGTGTGACTCCACACTGTGCAGTGAGCACACTGTCAGGATTCCCCAGGTGTGTGACTCCACACTGTGCAGTGAGCACACTGTCAGGATTCCCCAGGTGTGTGACTCCACACTGTGCAGTGAGCACACTGTCAGGATTCCCCAGGTGTGTGACTCCACACTGTGCAGTGAGCACACTGTCAGGATTCTCCAGGTGTGTGACTCCACACTGTGCAGTGAGCACACTGTCAGGATTCCCCAGGTGTGTGACTCCACACTGTGCAGTGAGCACACTGTCAGGATTCCCCAGGTGTGTGACTCCACACTGTGCAGTGAGCACACTGTCAGGATTCCCCAGGTGTGTGACTCCACACTGTGCAGTGAGCACACTGTCAGGATTCTCCAGGCGTATTACCATGGGTATGTGATGTGTATACAGGAGGTGACATGCGTGGCCTCGCTCTGTGCCAGCTATGGAGCTGGAGACGTCCAGTCAGAATGTGGAAACCACACGCATGTGGTCACATTACCCCCCACGGCCATCCCCAGAGGATTCCCAAGCCTGAGCCCCCAGCCCGGACAGCCCCTTTAATAGACAGCCATATGAGGGCTTGTTTTTTGCAGGATGAGTTATAGTTTTCAATAACAAAATTACATTTTACCATATAATGGGCTGGAAAATAGGAAGTAAAAAGTTAGCTAAAATGGTTAAATTCCCCCCCCCCCCCCCCACACCTCATATCCCCCCTTTCCTTTTGGTTTTGTCTTTATGGCATGCATTGTACAGTAATGATCTAGTAACTTGATTCTTCAGGTCTGTACAATTATAGTGACACCAAACCAAAGGTTTTTCTATATATATATATATATATATATATATATATATATATATATGAACTTTTTAGTAAGATGTGGTTTGTGTACCATTTTCTGAGGTCGCTGCCTATGGTTTTCCGTTGCTGGGACGGTGTGGCGGTTATTTTTTTGTCTTGGCGAGTTGATGGTTTTCTTGCTATCGTATTAGAGAACATAACTATATTTATTGCTATTGTTTAACACAGTTCCAGTTTTTCAGTTTAGATTTCTTTACTTTTTTTTTTTTTTTTTTTGTTTCATTAGGTGAGTCACACTTTTAGATTTTGTTTTTGTTTAAACTCTATTTTTTAAGGGACTTATTTGATCACTTGTATGATACACTGGCTGAAGCTTTGCAGTTTATTTGTAATAGAGAATGAAACACTCTCTAATAAAGCCCATATCAAACATTGCAGGGCTGTGTGTATTGGGTAAAATTCCCAGTTGTTTAAAGGGAATCTGTCACTAGGTTTTTGCTCCCCCATCTGAGAGCAGCATAATGTAGGGACAGAGACCCTGATTCCAGTGATGTGGCACTTACTGACCTAGTTGCTGTCATTTTGATAAAATCACTTGTTTTCTCTGCAGCAGATCTAGCAGTTATACAGCGCTTATGAATATACTGGACTACCTGCAGCACACCAAGTAGTCCTGTAATGATAATCTCCTGCTGATTAAACGGTGATTTTTATCAAAGCTACACTAAGCAGCCCAGTAAGTGACCGTTTGCTGGAATCAGGATCTCTGCCCCTACATTATGCTGCTCTTAGATTAGGTGGCGAAAACCTGATGACAGATTCCCTTTAAATAGTTTAATAGTTGGCTTCTGAGCTCACTCCATGACCCCATCCTCTTCATAGGATGCACCAGTTTGCTCTATGCTGGGAGGAGATTTAAAAATACTAAATGCAGGAAATTTGGTAATCGGTTCATAAAGAGATGATCAAAACAATGCGGTACAATGATCACTGGGCCGGCCAGAGCCCCGCCAACCTCCTACCTGTCAGAACCCCTGGCGTGATGTCATTCACGTGTCTTTCTGGGCCTACGAACCAGAAGAGGCACCGAAGATTATACTTGCCTGGCAATTCCCCCCACAAGTGCCGTCACTCTGGTGGTCTTACCATTTTTTTTTTTTCCAGCAGTCATCATGTGCTCGCCATATGCATGTGACTGCTGGAGCCGATCACTGGACTCGGCTGTCATCTGTCAAATCAATATGACAGGAGGAACTATCGGAGCAGCAGAACCGCTGCCAAGGGATTGACAGGATGAGTCTATTATTTATCTGCCTTTATTAATTTTTATTGTGGATTACCCTTGAAAAATGTTTCCTTTTCAGCTTTAGTAGGTTGCGATGAGCAGCTAAAGCCTGCTTTACATGTTACGATTTCACATACGATATTGTATGCGATCGTAACCGCCCCATCGTATGTGCGGCACGTTCAATTTGTTGAATGTGCGGCACAAACAATTAACCCCCGTCACACGCACTGACCTTCCATACGACCTCGATGTGGGCGGCAAACATCCACTTCCTGGAGTGGGAGGGACGTTCGGCGTCACAGCGACGTCACGCGGCAGCCAGCCAATAGACGCGGAGGGGCGGATATGAGCGGGACGTAAACATCCCGCCCACCACCATCCTTCCGCATTGCTGGCCGGGAGCCGCAGGACGCAGGTAAGATCTGTTCATCGTTCCCGGGGTGTCACACACAGCGATGTGTGCTACCCCAGGTACGATGAACAACCTGACGTTCAATTTTTAGGAATTGAACTACGTGCATGCGATGAACGTTTTACCGTTCAATCGCACGTACCTGTCACACACTGCAATGTACCTTACGATGCCGGATGTGCGTCACTTACGACGTGACCCCGCCAACATATCGTAAGATACATTGCAGTGTGTAAAGCGGGCTTAAAAGAAACAATTTGTTAGGAAAGTTGGGTAGCAACATCATTCCCCCACAAAAAAGAATCACTAAATCTTCCTTGCATAGTGTTTCTTAATAAGTGAATGTTATGTAATTAAAGGGCAATGTAGATCTGGCAATAATAAAATGTAGCTTCTCGTTTTTTACTGATCTCCAGCATAAAAAGCTGTGAAAAGTTGCATCATTTTGGCACAGCTCAAGGCTACATGACTATTTAGCAACGTTTGGCTGTCGCTAGCTCTGATAAAGTGGGTGTATGACGAGCCGCAGCGTTTGCTGCCACACATCTTACGCCAGCAAGGACTGGAGTAGGATCTGGGTGAGTCACTCTATGTGACACTCCTGATTTATGAAGAGGTTATGCCTCAGGAGCGTCTGCAGTGCACCTCATCACGATCAGTGTGTACAGCGCCGTCTTGATGAATCGGGGCCTCTATTTTTGAGGAGTTTAGCAATTTGGAGGAGGATAAGGAGATATGGGCCCATACCTGAATTCCTTAAATGATTTTCTCCTTAAGACCACCATGTTTCTGTCTCCATGTCTATTTGTCCACCTAAGTGTTATTTTTGCACAATTTTTTTGATGCATTTTTCAGGTGTGAAAGAAGCTTTTTTTTACTGTATCATCACAGTGCAAAAACGCTGAAAAAGCATAGCATGAAATTTGTGCTGCACATTTGCTGCATTTTTAGCAGAATTTTGGTGACAAAAACAAACTCTATTGACATGTACTGTAGACATAACACAGATATAATCTGCTTGAAAGTGGCACCAAAAAGCAGCAAAAACCCAGCTATTAGTTCATTTTATATGCATCATTTTTAGGCTCTGTGCCCACGTTGCGTATTTGCATGCAGTTATGCTGCGTTGTGCACTGCAGCGTAACTGCATGCGTCCTGCGTCCCCTGCACAATCTATGAAGATTGTGCATAATCCATGCCCACGTGGCGTTTTAGAACGCAGCGATTTGCATGCTGCCAAATCGCTGCGTTCTAAAAAGCAACATGTCACTTCTTTCGTGCGCTCTGCATGCTGTCTCCACTCTGTCTATACGGAGAGGCAGCATCCAGAGCGCACGAATTCTGCAGTCACCAAAGTTTCAGAACGGAGCTTTTCAGCTGTGCTCTGAAGCGCACATGCAGTGACTTTTACACTGCGGTGCAGAGCGCACACACGTGGGCACATAGCTTTACTGATTGGAGTAAGGCTACGTGTGCACTTTTGCAGCGTCACGGGCAATTAGTTGCCCGTGGCGCACAAAGTCGTTAACCCCCCGTCACATGTACTTACCTGCTGAGCGACCTCGCTGTGGACGGCGAACATCCACTTCCTGAAGGGGGAGGGACGTTCGGCGTCACAGCGATGTCACACAGCGGCCGGCCAATAGAAGCGTAGGGGCGGAGATGAGCGGGACGTAACATCCCGCCCACCTCCTTCCTTCCGCATTGCCGGTGGAACGCAGGTAAGCTGCAGTTCATCGTCCCCAGGGTGTCACACGGAGCGATGTGTGCTACCCCGGGTACGATGAACAACCAGCACAAACAAGAATAAACGATTTTTTAAAAATAAACGACGTGTAAACGATACATGATTTGTAACTGATTTGAGATTGTTCTGAGACGCTCGCAGGTGTCACACGAAACGACGTTGCAAACTATGCTGGATGTGCGTCACGAAAACTGTTACCCCGACGACATATCGCACGATAGATCGCCTCGTGTCACGCCCGCATTAAGGTTTTGGCTGTAGAAAAAAAACAGCAAAAATGCCATGAGTGTCCATTTTTGTCATCAGTGTACAGTCCATGTGTCTGTATTACCATCAGTGTACGGTCCGTGTGTCCATTATTACTATGTGTGTCATCAGTGTATGGTACATATGTCTGTTTTCACCATCACTTTGTCATCAGTGTATGGTCCATGTGTCCATTTTTTACCATCAGTGTGTCATCAGTGTACGGTCCGTGTGTCTGTATTACCATCAGTGTGTCATCAGTGTACGGTCCGTGTGTCTGTATTACCATCAGTGTGTCATCAGTGTACGGTCCGTGTGTCTTTATTACCATCAGTGTGTCATCAGTGTACGGTCCATGTGTCTGTATTACCATCAGTGTGTCATCAGTGTACGGTCCGTGTGTCAGTATTACCATCAGTGTGTCATCAGTGTACGGTCCGTGTGTCAGTATTGTCATCAGTGTACAGTCCGTGTGTCTGTATTACCATCAGTGTGTCATCAGTGTACGGTCCGTGTGTCTGTATTACCATCAGTGTGTCATCAGTGTACAGTCTGTGTCTATATTTACCATCAGTGTACGGTCCGTGTGTCTTTATTACCATCAGTGTGTCATCAGTGTATGGTCCGTGTGTCAGTATTACCATCAGTGTGTCATCAGTGTACGGTCCGTGTGTCAGTATTACCATCAGTGTGTCATCAGTGTACGGTCCGTGTGTCTGTATTACCATCAGTGTGTCATCAGTGTACGGTCCGTGTGTCTGTATTACCATCAGTGTGTCATCAGTGTATGGTCCGTGTGTCTTTATTACCATCAGTGTGTCATCAGTGTACGGTCTGTGTGTCTGTATTACCATCAGTGTACGGTCCATGTGTCCATTATTACCATCAGTGTGTCATCAGTGTACGGTCCATGTGTCCATTATTACCATCAGTGTACGGTCCGTGTGTCCGTTTTCACCATCAGTGTGTCATCAGTGTACGGTCCGTGTCTGTATTACCATCAGTGTACGGTCCGTGTGTCTGTATTACCATCAGTGTGTCATCAGTGTACGGTCCGTGTGTCAGTATTACCATCAGTGTGTCATCAGTGTACGGTCCGTGTGTCAGTATTACCATCAGTGTGTCATCAGTGTACGGTCCGTGTGTCAGTATTACCATCAGTGTGTCATCAGTGTACGGTCCGTGTGTCTGTATTACCATCAGTGCGTCATCAGTGTACGGTCCGTGTTTCTGTATTACCATCAGTGCGTCATCAGTGTACGGTCCGTGTTTCTGTATTACCATCAGTGTGTCATCAGTGTACAGTCTGTGTCTGTATTACCATCAGTGTGTCATCAGTGTACAGTCTGTGTCTGTATTACCATCAGTGTGTCATCAGTGTACGGTCCGTGTGTCTGTATTACCATCAGTGGGTCATCAGTGTACGGTCCGTGTGTCTGTATTACCATCAGTGCGTCATCAGTGTACGGTCCGTGTGTCTGTATTACCATCAGTGCGTCATCAGTGTACGGTCCGTGTGTCTGTATTACCATCAGTGCGTCATCAGTGTACGGTCCGTGTGTCTGTATTACCATCAGTGCGTCATCAGTGTACAGTCCGTGTGTCTGTATTACCATCAGTGTGTCATCAGTGTACAGTCCGTGTGTCTGTATTACCATCAGTGTGTCATCAGTGTACGGTCCGTGTGTCTGTATTACCATCAGTGCGTCATCAGTGTACGGTCCGTGTGTCTGTATTACCATCAGTGCGTCATCAGTGTACGGTCCATGTGTCTGTTTTACCATCAGTGTGTCATCAGTGTACGGTCAGTGTATTAAGCATATGGATGCCCTCTGTGCTGTACATGTTCTTCACTGACCCCTAGAATTATACTGGCCCTTTTTATCTGTAAGACTGGAAAGAAAGAAACAGACATGTCTCAGAGTTTTGCACAGTGAAACGTGCAGTGAAGACATGAAGGTGTGAATAGCACCATAGATTATAACAGGTACGCTTTGTAACCATGTAAAAAGAAAAACCAAAACAGATATAACACATACGTGCAAAACAGATGTCTGAATGAGGCCTAAATGTTTCCTCTCCAGAGCACAGACTTCTAGTTCTGCACGCTGCGGTACAGTATATTTCTAAATGCAGCTAAGGCTAAGTTCACACTTCCGTTGTTTTGCATCCGTCACAATCTGTCGCCTTGAGGAATTACGGTATCCTGCAAAATATTTTGCAGGAATCCATTTTTTCCCCATAGACTTCTATTAGTGACGGATTGTGACTGACGGCCTTGTATTGCATCCGCCGCATCATGGATCAGTCGTTTACTGACTGACCGTCAGGTGGGAGCAACGCTGAATGTAACATTTTTTGTGTGCGACTGATCGTTTTTTTTACTGTGAGCATGCGCACAGTAAAAAACATGATGACTGTAAATTCAGTTCCAGCAGCCGGAACGATCGGCTGATCATCCGGCATCCAGCTTTTGTGAACGATCGGATGATCATCCGGCATCCGGCTTTTGTGAACGATCGGCTGATCATCCGGCATCCGGCTTTTGTGAACGATCGGCTGATCATCCGGCATCCGGCTTTTGTGAACGATCGGATGATCATCCGGCATCCGGCTTTTGTGAACGATCGGCTGATCATCCGGCATCCGGCTTTTGTGAACGATCGGCTGATCATCCGGCATCCGGCTTTTGTGAACGATCGGCTGATCACCTGGCATCCGGCTTTTGTGAACGATCGGCTGATCACCCGGCATCCGGCTTTTGTGAACGATCGGCTGATCACCCGGCATCCGGCTTTTGTGAACGATCGGCTGATCACCCGGCATGCGGCTTTTGTGAACGATCGGCTGATCACCCGGCATGCGGCTTTTGTGAACGATCGGCTGATCACCCGGCATCCGGCTTTTGTGAACGATCGGCTGATCACCCGGCATGCGGCTTTTGTGAACGATCGGCTGATCACCCGGCATCCGGCTTTTGTGAACGATCGGCTGATCACCCGGCATCCGGCTTTTGTGAACGATCGGCTGATCACCCGGCATCCGGCTTTTGTGAACGATCGGCTGATCACCCGGCATCCGGCTTTTGTGAACGATCGGCTGATCACCCGGCATCCGGCTTTTGTGAACGATCGGCTGATCACCCGGCATCCGGCTTTTGTGAACGATCGGCTGATCACCCGGCATCCGGCTTTTGTGAACGATCGGCTGATCACCCGGCATCCGGCTTTTGTGAACGATCGGCTGATCACCCGGCATCCGGCTTTTGTGAACGATCGGCTGATCACCCGGCATCCGGCTTTTGTGAACGATCGGCTGATCACCCGGCATCCGGCTTTTGTGAACGATCGGCTGATCACCCGGCATCCGGCTTTTGTGAACGATCGGCTGATCACCCGGCATCCGGCTTTTGTGAACGATCGGCTGATCACCCGGCATCCGGCTTTTGTGAACGATCGGCTGATCACCCGGCATCCGGCTTTTGTGAACGATCGGCTGATCACCCGGCATCCGGCTTTTGTGAACGATCGGCTGATCACCCGGCATCCGGCTTTTGTGAACGATCGGCTGATCACCCGGCATCCGGCTTTTGTGAACGATCGGCTGATCACCCGGCATCCGGCTTTTGTGAACGATCGGCTGATCACCCGGCATCCGGCTTTTGTGAACGATCGGCTGATCACCCGGCATCCGGCTTTTGTGAACGATCGGCTGATCACCCGGCATCCGGCTTTTGTGAACGATCGGCTGATCACCCGGCATCCGGCTTTTGTGAACGATCGGCTGATCATCCGGCTTTTGTGAACGATCGGCTGATCATCCGGCTTTTGTGAACGATCGGCTGATCACCCGGCATCCGGCTTTTGTGAACGATCGGCTGATCATCCGGCTTTTGTGAACGATCGGCTGATCATCCGGCTTTTGTGAACGATCGGCTGATCATCCGGCTTTTGTGAACGATCGGCTGATCATCCGGCATCCGGCTTTTGTGAACGATTGGCTGATCATCCGGCATCCGGCTTTTGTGAACGATTGGCTGATCATCCGGCATCCGGCTTTTGTGAACGATCGGCTGATCACCCGGCATCCGGCTTTTGTGAACGATCGGCTGATCACCCGGCATCCGGCTTTTGTGAACGATCGGCTGATCACCCGGCAATCCGGCTTTTGTGAACGATCGGCTGATCGCATGGCGGCCGCCGGGTGATCAGCTGATTTTTCATAAAAGCTGGCCGTCAGTAGAACAGTAAAAAACAAACAGATCGGGGTTTTTTTGCAGCATCGGTCACATCAGTTGTGCTACTATCTACAACGCATCCGTTGTGTCAGGCACACAACTGATTGTGACTGATGCAAAACAACGCAAGTGTGAACTTAGCCTAAGGGAATCTCACTAGATTCATGAGGCTTAAATCACATGAATTGGGGGCGGCTGTGCTATTGCAGACAGGTATGTTTTACTTTGAAACGTCAGAGCATTTCAATGAAAACCTAGTTTGAAAAGCCATCTGGAAACAATGGGGACAGACCTGACTAGTCTGATGCAGTCCCCAGCCGGCTTTTGTCAGTATCAGATCTCTCCCTGTGTACACTCCAGCACCATCTGACAATTTCCTTTTAAAGTGAACCTGTCAGGTGCAATATGCTGGGTGTATATTGCTAATCCCTGCCTAACCGTCCCTGTATCTAGTAGCATAGACAAAGCGATCTTGAGAAAAGGTATTTCTAAAGATACCATGTGATATGCTAATGAGGCCAGGGACTAGTCACAAGGGCGTTAGTTCCTGCACTTATTCCGCCTTCTTAGCATGTTGGCACGGGGTTTGCTAACATGCTATTCAATGCCCATGACCCAACGTCATCGTCGGTAGTGGTGCACATACCTGTGTTCGTTGCACTGCCTCAGTCGCTAAGCTTAGGGTCAGTGCGCATGGATCAGAATTCACTGCACTTC